>NC_063051.1:15463433-15783433 GCF_018812025.1 Megalobrama amblycephala
ATCCTACACTTCCAGTCATGTGATCACAAACTCGCAAGCATTTTCCCATGAGTGTCCATGCACACTGCCAAATATAGAGTTTAAATCATTCTTGTATATTTACTAGAGCGTCGTTTCAGATTACATCACAGTTTAATGCTTGATAATTAAAAAATAAATAAATAAATAAATACATAAATTAAAAATCAGACAGCATTCTCTCTCTTCACGGTGTAAGAAGGGACAAAATTACAAAATTTGTGGAATTACATTTTTTTTTTTTTTTTTACACAAGACTGGTACTAGGCGGGGCTCAATGTTTTCTGTTGGCTTTAAACTGTCAGAAATGTAGTAATATATTTTTTATTTAACAAATAGACATGGGTTTATTTATGATATTTATACAGGGATTTAAGTAAAGCACAATATAATTGTAGTACTTAATAATGATATAATATAATTACAACATTATATTACATTTTATTATATTATTAAAATAATAAAATATAATATAAAATTATATAGGCTTAATTATAATAGACTGCTGAAAAAAATTAAAGGAACACTTTGAAAACACATCAGATCTCATTGGGGAAAAATATCATATATCTATACTGATATGGACTGGGTAATGTGTTAGGAACGAAAGGATGCCACATTGTTTGATGGAAATAAAAATGATCAACCTACAGAGGACTGAATTCAAAGACACCCCAAAAATCAAAGTGAAAAAAAAATGATGCAGCAG
The DNA here is from genome assembly GCF_018812025.1 of Megalobrama amblycephala. Lineage (NCBI taxonomy): Eukaryota > Metazoa > Chordata > Actinopteri > Cypriniformes > Xenocyprididae > Megalobrama > Megalobrama amblycephala. Next base: position 15,464,161 of record NC_063051.1, read on the forward strand.
GCTAGTCCGTTTTGCTGAAATTTCATGGCAGCAACTCAAAGTGGTAGTTTGTATGGCCCACACGTGCTTGTATGCATGCCTGATAACGTCAGGGCATGCTCCTAATGAGACAACAGATGGTGTAAAGGGGTATTTCCTCCCAGATCCGGACCAGCATCACTGAGCTCCTGGACAGTCTGGGTTGGATGGACCGAAACATAATGTCCCAGAGGTGTTCTATTGGATTAAGGTCAGGTGAGCTTGTAGAGGTCTGTGCATCCCTCCATGGATATCCCTCCCCGGACCATCACTGACCCACTACCAAACCGGTCATGCTGAATGATGTTACAGGCAGCATAACATTCTCCACGGCTTCTCCAGACCCTTTCACGTCTGTCACATGTCTGTCTGGTGTTCAGTGGCAAATGCCAATCGAGCTCCACGGTGCCAGGCAGTGAGCACAGAGTCCACTAGAGGACGTCGGGCCCTCAGGCCACCCTCATGAAGTCTGTTTCTGATTGTTTGGTCAGAGACATTCACAGCAGTGGTCTGCTAGAGGTCATTTTGTAGGGCTCTGGCAGTGCTCATCCTGTTCCTCCTTGCACAAAGGAGCAGATACTGGTCCTGCTGATGCGTTAAGGACCTTCTACGGCCCTGTCCAGCTCTCCTAGAGTAACTGCCTGTCTCCTGGAATCTTCTCCATGATCTTGAGACTGTGCTGGGAGACACAGCAAACCTTCTGGCAATGGCCAGAATTGATCCATTCAGTATTGATGTGTTATCCTGGAGGAGTTTAACTGCCTGTGCAACCTCTGTAGGGTCCAGGTATCGCCTCATGCTACCAGTAGTGACACTGACCCTAGCCAAATGCAAAAAAACAGTCAGCAAAGATGAGTAGGGGGGAAAAAATGTCAGTGGCCTCCCATTCTTGTTTTGGGGGTCGTCTCAGTGTTGCCCATCTAGTGCACCTGTTGTTAATTTCATTAACACCAAAGCAGCTAAAACTGATTAACAACCACCTCTGCTACTTAACTGACCAGATCAATATCCCGGGAGTTTAACTGACTTGATGCTATTCTCTGATTAAGAAGTGTTCCTTTAATTTTTTTGAGCAGTGTATAATAATGCTAATATATTAAAAATTATAAATATATAGTAGCACATTTACTTGTGAATTGGTATTATTTATCACCCTATTTCTTAAATATCTCATAGGACAAAACAACAGTACTTCTGTTCTGCAGCAAGTTTTTAATCAAGCCAACGCACAAATATAGCCTAGTATGTATGTAAATCATTTGGTTTGACAACTATATTTCATGTTTTAAGTTTAAATATATCAATAACAACAATTATAATGTTGAATTTCTGTGTTTCTGATGTAAACTCCCTTTATTATTGCTTTGCGGCCTTTGCGTTTTTGTTTTTTTAGATATTTATCCTGTTGTACAGCACAATGGCCAACTACTGTTGTTCTTATTGTGCTATATAAATAAAATTTTGATTGACTGATTGATTAAAGTAACTGATCATAAATCTGTTCAAGCTTCTTTTCCTCTGTTTTCTGATCTATCTTTGGTTTCAATTTGGTTCATACCATGGGGAGTCATCTCCTGTTTGAAACCTCTGTAACCACCATTGGCTTTCTGACTTCCCAGCTTCCAAGGAGCTAAGAACTAGAAACTTCCTGTGGTAACAATTGGGCTTCCTGTGTTAGACCATGTGTTTCTCTATCACACATGATAATCTGCTGTTGCTTTTATAATAGGTTACACCAATAAGCTCAGTACAGGGGTTTGGATATTTGACTAAGCATGAAATGGCAATAGCATCCCAAGAGTTCCTCATTTAGAATGACAGTTATGGATGTCTATGGCACAATTAATAAAAAGACTCACTGTTCTACTGCATGAGGAATCAAAGCATTAGCATTACCTTAAAATTGCTGTTCTAAAAAAAATCTTAAAAGGTGCTTTTAACAGCTGTATGGACATGAGAACATTACCTTAAAAGCATAAATGCAATAGCCTTTTGCATTTGCAAGGGAAAACCAGTAAAACCTGTCTCTGGGGCAATAGTGGTAATAATAGCAATTCATTTTCGTATCTATGTTGCAATGGGAGCAGGTTGGCCATGTGTCATGAGTCATGACTAGCAAGAAAGCAAGATGTGTCATATGTGGATTCTCTTACTGTCAAACCTGAATGAAACAGTACAGGATTAATATTCAACAGCTGACGTTACACATAAAGGCACATTGAATTGGAATTTAGTATCATTTGAAAATGAAATGATAGTTGTCATTCCCAGTAGTTGTTTGGGTGACTGATTGAATCATAACACACACACACACACACACACACACACACACACACACACACACACACACACACACACACACACACATATGATCAGACTCTTATTAAACTGTAGAGCAGTGCACTGAGTATAATACTGTTGAATACTGTATTTGTTTCAGTGTGGGGAATAGCACTCTTATCAGGTACAACATTCCCATTGGAGGTCTAAATACTTCCATTAGGCTATTAACATGTATTTTATCGCCATCTTGTGGCAAATTGTAATATAACAACTACGATATGAGACCTTTTTTGGTGTGTAATTTTAACTTTCTTCTTCTTCTTTTTAGTATATATATTTATGAATTAATAATTCATGATATTTAAACAATGAACAACAAAACTTTTTGCCTTGAATTAATTATTTTATTTAATGGGTATGGACTTATTCTTAAAAGCTTTGGCACATTTTTCAAAACAGTCTTAACATTCTCTAAACTGTAAGTGCTATCGTCACAACTGTTTGCTGGAACATCAGAACTCTTTTGCATGTCTGCAAAATGTAGTTACTCACCCAAAACATTTAATTCATGCTTCAAAACCTAGTCATTGTGTCAGTAAATTGGCCAGTGCCACCAAAGTAAAAAGTGTTTTTATCATTGTGTGAGCCACACTGATCAAAATTTTTTCACCATGAATTTATATACAAATTGCATGTGTTTTCTACTTTTTAGTTGACACTGTTTTCTGAATGCTTTTGTGTCTCACACTGAGCTTTTTGGATACAGATTTCAGCAGCAGGTAAAAATTTACTGTAGTACACAAAAAGAAAACATTTGGTCACACTTTATATTAGGTGCCCTTATCGACTATGTGCTTACATCAAAAAATATATAGTGCACTTATTGTGTTCATATTGGGTTACACTTCATTTTACAGTGACGTAGTTACATTGTAATTACTCAAATAAGTACTAAGTACTATTAATTAACTACATGTACTTACTATAGAATTACGGTTAGGGTTAGGGTTTGGTTTAGGGTTAGTTACTTGTAATTATTCATAATTTACTGTTATTGCTAGTAAGTACTTGTAGTAACGTGTAACTGTTAAATAAAGTGTTACCTAATTTTGTTTTAAAATAAGTACAATGTAAAAACATGTATGTACACAATAAGTTCATTGTATGAAATTATTCATTTACAGTAAATGTTTATTATGTTACATTTTTATTTATACAGCACATTTATTTTTGTAGAAATGTGTTACATGTAAACAGAAGCTAAGATATGTAAGAACGTGTGGTGTTAGGGGAAGACATGCATTCTTACAGATCTTCCTATTGCTCTTCCGTGACAAGCAACTGTGTGTTTTCGGTGTAACACATTTCTACAAACAACAACAACAACAACTGCTGTAGCTGTTTAGGGATTTAGACATTCCTCCATGTTCAAAAATAGTAGTGATTGTGCTGGGCAAACTCCATATAGCCTACTGTATGCTTCCAAACTCAAATGGTTGATTGGTAAGATTGTTATTCCTATTTCATTACAAAGACAGGCCATTTGCCAAGCAGACATTACAAATATTTCATGTAGGTTTTATGGAATATATATGCACGTCTGACAGATTTTGATAACTGATCATTTTTCATCAGTTTCACTGAGAATCAACTCATCAGTTTTGTGCATTTAGATGTTGTGCAAATTGTAGACAATTGTACTTACTCTTTTTTATTATTATTTATTTATAAACTTTTCCATTATTATTTATTTATAATATTTATTTATAAACTTTTCTATTATTATTTATTTATAAACTTTTTCAAAGCATCAACAGAAAGCTTCATACAATTAACGTTGCTTTTTTCCCCCTCTTCCCCATAACCCTTTCCACCAAAATAAACATACATAAATGATCACAACAGTAATAATAATAACGATAAAATAAATAAATAAATAAATAAATAACTATCACAAAATAAACTTTAAATAGCATGTACTTTAACAAAGGAACAATATTATTGTAAGAAAAGATAAATTACGAATAATAAATAAATAAAAGTGCATAATAATACAATTGAACTCTGATATATTTGTGGTCTATACATAAATATACAACCATACAACCCATACTAAAACATGATCAAGTAGAGTCAGATGGCCTTTCCAAAACTTTAAATTGTACTTACTCTTTTGCACATATGCAAAACACACAAAACACATGCAAATTACTTAAATCAATAAGAAATCCAAATCTGATGTGAACAAGAAACTAATTGTTCAGAGACCTGAACTTTTATTTATTTTTTTTGAGATAAACAAAGTTTCATTCGAGAATTGAGCCAAAGCGATTGAGAAAAAATGTAATACTTTTATCTGGATTTTATGTGTTTTGCGCCATCTAGTGGTAAGTTGTAATCTTACAACTAAGATTCTTCTGCAGAACACAAAAGAAGATTGTTGAAGAATGTTGGTAACTAAACTGTTATTATGACCATTGACTTCAATGTATGGGCTTCCTTTTTGGGTGAACTATCCCTTAATCTATGTGTGGGCAGACCACACAATTTGTGACATAAAGAACATAATATGTAGATCTGATGCCCTATAAACATGTAATAAGCAATAAGACACTGTTTGTATGCTTCCTAAATTTCCTAACTTTACTTTAATGACAACAAGTTTTCAGGAGTTATTATTAACTAAAACTAAAACCAGAACGTTACTTGAAATAAAATTATATATGTATGTAGCAAATAATGAAACATCCCTTTTTAGGATACTGTACTTTAAAGATAATTTTGTAACATCCAAATAAGCTTTACAGATCTTTATTGGAAAGGGTTTAAGCAATGTTTTATGCTTTTTTTTTTTTTTTTTTAAATGAACCATAAACAATTATTGCACATGCACCTGTGACCTGTGGAACAATCCTTCAGACACTAACAGTTTACAGGTGCTAGACAATTAAGGTCACAGTTACAATAACTTAGGACACTAAAGAGACCTTTCTACTGACTCTGAAAAAAAAAACAGGAGAGAGATGTCCAGGGTTCCTTATCACCTATGTGAACATGCCATAGACCTGCTGCAGAGAGGCATGGGGACTAGATTACAGATGTGGCCAGAGCAAAAAAAAAAAAAAAAATGTCTTAATGTAAGAGCCCTTCATAGCCTACATATATTTGCACATAATAATATATTTGCATGGAAAAAAGCAGTTGAAAGTGAGAGGATATTTCCTACAAATTGATCTGCATATGTTCCAGTTTAGAGATATGTTATTGTTATTTCCCGTTTATACCATTGGGGGAGCTCTGTCGGATTTTCCTCATTTCTGATGAAGATTTTAGTGAGGAAACATCCTGAGCTTTATTTTTTATTAATTATGTACCATTTTCATAGTCGAAACACAAGCATAATCAAAATAGATAACATTTTTCCTGTAAGATTCAGAAGCAAATCAACTAAACACAAACATTTAAAAAAAAAAAAAAAAAATTTCCTTCAGAGCTATCAACCTGCTACAGGGAATCTGAACTAAATCTGACCACTTCCCCCATCTGAAATCTATGCACACATAGACAAAATTGCCACAACTGATGTACACTCAGGCTATATGTACAGAATGATGATGGTGTCTGTGCCTAACAATTAAATCCATTCATCTTGGTCAATTAGAGCATGAGATGTTTTTGTGCTCTCTCAGGTTACGTCATATACCACAGTTGGTTGTGCTTTATTCTTAATTACACAGTTTGCATGCTTTTTGCATATATGAGTGGCTTTCTGTAAACACCACATATGAAATACATCTGTTTTTATGCTTTTTACTCACACCATGTTACAGTATATTAGATGTAATTTTCTAAACATCTGAAACGCTATTTTAATTTAGCCTAGCTTTTAGTTAAAATAGCTCTTTGTATATATATTTTTGGTTTATTTCCACATTCTTCCACATGTGGCAAATGAAAGTAATTCTAATTTGATTCAGATTCACGATGCATCTGGCAAAGAGCTGAAGCAAAATAACCACCAATAAGAAAAAAGCAATTCAAACCACAGCAGGTGTTGACCATTCATTCAGAGGTTTTCATTACCATTTTCCCAGCTCATTTATCCATAGATTATCCCAGCTATCCATTTTTATACACATTCAAACAGTTTGCCATTTTCAATCCTTAATCCCCTGTGAATGTGCAGTAAGGGATCAACTTTAAAACATGACAGCAGCTGTCAATGTCAGGGTTAAAAGGAGCAGCACCTAATTTAATCTCCATATTAACTAGAGTAAATAACAAATGTAAATAATTACCTGTGTCACCTCAGATGCTCATAAATAAGGTAAGCAAACTTTAGCATACTAGATCTCCGTGATCATGTTTCTTTTGACCTGTAAGTTGAGATTTTTCTGATTTGAATTTTGAGTTAATAACATTAATTAAATCCGACAAATGATTATGTATCATTTGATAACAGCTCCTTTTAACTACGGAAAGGAGCATGCAATGTCCATCAGTCACTTTGCAATGTGTTTATAAGCTTACAGAAACAACTAAGAGTTGTGTCATTGTTTAGTATATGGGTTTATTTTAGTGATATATATATATATATATATATATATATATATATATATATATATATGCATAAACATTTTCTCAAAAAGTTTCTCAAAACGTTCAGTTGCTTCCTTACATTATTATGTATAATCAAATTGGCTTGACTTAAATTATATTAAACTGACTTAAAAAATCGTGTTGAATCGCATATAACTTAAGTTGAAATTGCTTAAATTATTTTGATGAGTTAAAGTAATGTAAAAACATAAGTTGTCATGACTTACTGATCATATCATTTTTTACAGTAGCCATTAAGTAAGCAATAAGGTATGAGAGGCTGTGCTGTATCATGAATATGTCATGGCTGAAGGGTGTTGTTAGGCAGGAAGCGAAGCGGAGTTTTATAAAACCGTTACCACACAATACAAATATGAAAACCAAAAATATGTATCAATGCAAATTTCATGAAGTAAACTGTCACTAAAAGCATTCCTTCTGCCGAAAAAAATAGTCCCTGACCGTGAACAGCAACAGAAGTTACATTATTACGCCATTAGATGGCGGCAAAGACTTCATAATTATAAAGTTATTTTTATTACTTTATGAGTGTGTCCTTCCTCTCCGCTCGTCTCAGTCAGTCGCAAAGACTTTTAAGGAGCCCAGAAGGGAGGGGGTATTGAAAAGACTGAATTTTTGTGAACACAGAACAAGACGCAACCGACAAATGCTTTGACTAGCGCTGTCAGTCATGGGAAAACCCCTTAGCTGTTAAAAGGACAGGATAATACATTGGACATTTAAACAGATTTTTTATTATGAACATAGGACTGACCTGAAGGAAAATGCTAAATCTGAATGCAGGTAATAAACTTGCTCACCAGATCTTTTTCTCACAACACTCTTCTACATAATACAGTGAGCTTCAATGAACAATATAAATTGAGAACAAACAGTTTACGTTGCTAAGAGTGGTTGCTAAGGGTGTTGTGTAGTGATACACAGAACTATTGGGTGAAGCGGTCATAGCCGTGTTTTATTGTGAATAAAACACAGCTATTGACCAATCAGAATCAAGGACAGGAACAAACCGTTTTATAAAATGATATAAGTAACTGAAATAAGCACAAATGTCAGTCCATGTCAAAACATCTCCAGGGCCCCAAACCCCCTCAGACCCCAAAGGGTTAACTTCAGGCTGGCTGTAACGAAGCTGGACTCAGGCAGGGATCCATATGCAAAGCTTTATTAAAAGTGAGCGTGGTTGTACAGGCAGGGTCAAACGGGAACAAACAGGAACAGCAAGGGACAGGCAGAATCGTAGTCAGGATACAGGCAATGGTCAGGACAGGCAGATATCACTCACAGAACAGAATACCAGGCAAGGATCAAAGGCAGGCAGCAACGGGACGATAACGGATAACAGGCAGGAACGGGAACAGACAGGCAGACAGGATAATAAATGCTCAGAAATGCAACAATAGTTAACAAGACTTCACAAAGAGGTGGTGTGTGAGTGAGTCTTAAATAGTCTAGATAATAGACTACAGGTGTATGTGGCAAATGATGATTGGTGTGGAGTGTGCATATGACAGGCAGGGAGGATAATGGGAAGTGTATTCCAGGAACTGACAGGAATCGTGACATAACGCCCCCCTTCCGGAAGGCGCGTCCTCGCGACGTAAATGGCATGGATAGGGAGGGGGGGTGGGTGCATTGGAGACCTGTTGGCAGACGGGAACGGGGTCTCCAATGCAGGTCCAGGAACTCAGGTAGCCACGGTGGGTCAGGTGCCACGGGCAGCCACGGCGGGTCAGGTGCCACTGGTAGCCACGGCAGGTCAGGAGTGTCGGCCAGCTACGGTGGGTCAGGAGTGTCTGGCAGCCACGGCGGGTCAGAGGCCGTGGGCGGCCATAGCAGTTCGAGAGCCTTGGGACACCAAGGCGGGTCAGGAGAGTTGTGCAGCCACGGCAGGTCAGGTGGCTCAGGCAGCCATGGCGGGACAGAGTCCGTAGATGACCACGGCGGGTCAGAGTCCATTGATGGCCATAGCAGTTCAGAGGCCGTTGGTCGTTGGCCGTTGATGGCCGTGGTCATGCAAGGTCCCCACCCACAAGCTCCCCACCCTTAGGTATATGCCCCCCCCAAAAAAAGTTCTTGAGGAATTCAACGGAGGCAGTGGCGGGTTTGTGGGCAAGTGCTGAGGTGGCAGGGCAAGAAGCTCGGGTGTGAAGACTGGAGCGGGCTCGGCGGAGACTGGAGCGGCCATCTTGTCTGTAGACACAGGCAGAGCGTCCATCTTGTCCATAGACACTGGCGGAGCGGCCATCCTGTCTGTAGACACAGGTGAAGCGGCCATCTTGTCCATGGACACTGATGAAGCGGCCATCTCGTGCATAGCAACCGGCGAACTAGAGTGCATTGCAACCAGCGAACTTGAGTGCGTTGCAACCGGTGGGCTTGCGTGCGAAGCGGCCGGCGGGCTTGAGTGCGAAACGGCTGGTTGGGGTTTCGGAATGCCAGCTGCTCGTACTGAAATTAACGGTGGATCGTCTACACTAGACAGCAACCCTCTCCGCTCTCAGACAGGTTCAGAGACGTGACGTGACTCTAGAAGGTTAGATGTAGATAGATGTAGCGGGGTTCTGGAAGATCAGCGGAGACTTGACTTGGGTCTGGAAGATCAACGGAGACGTGACGTTGCTCTAGAAGATCAGCGTAGACGTCACGTGGCTCTGGAAGAACAGTGGAGACGTGACGTTATGTTGTTGTTGTGACCGCCATTTTGTGAGTGTTCTCCTTAGCGGCAGCCATTACATGAGGAGACGAGGTGTCGTGTTCCTCCGCGACACCCACAGTAAAGGGAGATCAGCTCAGTTGCAAAGCCAGCTCTATATATTGTTCTAATGTCCCGTTCATGTAGTGGCATGATGGAACTGAGTGGGTCAGACAGTCCACCGCAAAAGAATATCATGAGGCATTCCTCATTAAAACAGGTTAACGTGCCAGTTCAATAAAGTCCATGACATATTCCTCTATAGTTCTTTCTCCTTGACGGAGACACGTTGGGGCTGGGCTGATGGGTTCATTTTAGATGAGACAGAAACACTCACGGTAGCTGCTGGATCTTGGTATGGCGAAGTCTTCTGTAACAAAGCTGGACTCAGGCAGGGATCCATATGCAAAGCTTTATTAAAAGTGAGCATGGTTGTACAGGCAGGGTCAAACGGGAACAAACAGGAACAGCAAGGGACAGGCAGAATCGTAGTCAGGATACAGGCAATGGTCAGGACAGGCAGATATTACTCACAAACAGTAGTGATGTGACGTTTGACACCGAGGCTTCAAAGCTTGTATTAAAAAAAACGAAACATCTCACACTGAAGCACTGTATCAGAGCTTGATTCGTTTTGCCATAACAACATGATCGGTGACGTCCGAAGCTTCATTTTCGCACACAACCACGTGACTGCTTCGTATTCTGATTCACATAACGTGAACCCTTGCGCATATGTGAAGTGTCATTTGCTTTTTAGCAAAAGGATATGCCATAATACGAATAAATATTTACATGTGTTCAGTTTGTATTTATTCCCAGTTCATACTTCATTCTATGACAATCATTTATTTTGATAATATATGCCAAAGCTTGCCTATTTCCCCCAAAATTTTATTCAGACTTATTTATTCAAATTGTGTAAGTAAAATGACACGTGAAAGACTTTTTTTTATGTATAATAATAATTTACATTGTTAATGCGCTTTTCACAAGATGTCGTTAGTGTGCACCATGTTGAAAAGCTTCGAGTAATGAACCTTTTTACAATACACTTGAGGGAAAGCCTCGGTGCTTCGCAAAGCTTCATTTCGCCATCACTACAGAACAGAATACCAGGCAAGGTTCAAAGGCAGGCAGCAATGGGTCGATAACGGGTAACAGGCAGGAATGGGAACGGACAGGCAGACAGGATAATAAACGCTCAGAAATGCAACAATAGTTAACAAGAGGTGGTATGTGAGTTAGTCTTAAATAGTCCAGATAATAGGCTACAGGTGTATGTGGCAAATGATGATTGGTGTGGAGTGTGCATGTGACAGGCAGGGAGGATAATGGGAAGTGTAGTCCAGGAACTGACAGGAATCGTGACACTGGCACACCTCTTCTGTGATGAGCATGTTTTAAAATCCTATATTTAAAATATTTTTGATATTTTTGGTATACATAAAGTCAAATGTGAGGATACAACTTGAAGAAACTTGAAGAAAAAAGAAAAAATATGAAGAAAAAAAATTATTAAAAGTATAAACTACAACCTTTTCTGATTTTAGTTTTTGCTGTTTCAATGACATTAAACAAAATTAAAATGTATTATTATTGTAAGTGAAAGACAAGTGTACTGATTTTTGAAAGGATCATTGGTGTGTAAGTTATTTAATAAATAAATAAATTCATAATAGAAAGCTAGATATTTGTATATATTTTTACATTTATATTTTCACATAAATAATTTATCTCAATTACTTTAAATTAGTTTTAATAATCAATCAATTGAACAAAACAGACAATAGGAATGAAAAAAAAAATGAGCTAAGAATCATGTGGTGCGACCAACAAAGTCAGGTAAAACAAGACATGATATCAGAAAGAGGCCCCATGCAGACATCAAGAAATCTCTTAAAATATCAGATAATTTGACCTTTTTATGACAAGACAAGTTTAGGTCAGATAATAAAAGCCATGTGATACATTTTTTAAAGTCATTATATTGAAATATTTCTCAAAAATGGTATGAAAGTTTTTCAAAACCATATGAAACCAACACAAATACATGCATTTCTACTTAGCACATGTGTTTTGAACTAGACAACTGCACACTCTTGTTTGTCACTGACCCATCTGCTTTTCAACAGGATGAATGACTTCCTTGGGTGGGCTGACTAAGCTATTGTTGTTCTGATCTTGTTTTATTCCAGTTTTGAATGTGTCATATTTGAAATGGTTGAGAACACAATGTGTAATCACAGATTTCTCTTCCATTTCCTTTTGCAGACTGAAGCAGATGGCAGTAGTTATGTTTATCAAGCACAGTACGGGCCAGTGTACGAACAAGGATGTTGTGACATTCATGAGTTCTAGCTTACAAATCCGCCACCTGAGCCATGACGCACAGAACACACCTCATGTTTATACACACTGAGTCAACTCAGACCACCAAAAAATGCATCAAATATTTAGACTAAGGCAGATCTGTTTCAATGCATTCAGCTGCCAAGGGAATTAATGCATTTTGATGTTTTCCATGCTGAGGCAAAGCTCAGAAAGGCCCTCTCTCTTAAAAAAAAATGTTTGTTTGGTCTGTTTAATTTGGCCTCAATGGATGCACATTGATTATATAATAAAAATACAACTCCCTCTCCACCCTTATGGTTTCATGCTTTAGTTTAAAGTTTTCTTCCATTCCAAAATGTTAGTTTTACACTTTGTACTATTAAGAAAATGCAAATATGCAATATATATATATATATATATATATATATATATATATATATATATATATATATATACAGTCAAACCAAAAATTATTCAGATATTTTTTATATTTCTGATATATTTTTACTAGTGGGTGCAGGACACTATAGTTCATTTATGTAAGTGAGGATAGCAAAATAAAGTAAACTGTGACATATTATACCCAAAAATTCTTTATGCAGTGGACTACCAGTAAAATTGATAAAAATTTGGAACCAAAAATTATTTAGACACTTTGACCTGACCATGTTTTGCTTAAGTGTTATCTGACATAATTAAGATTATTTTTTGACACATTTTAACTCTGAGATCTTGTCATATTTTATTACCATTTTTTTTAAAACTATAGTGAATAAACTGTATTAATGAATGAAATGTTCTAGTTTGACTTTATATATATATATATAAAGGAGAAGTTGAAAAAGTAATTCAACTCAAATTGTGGAACTCGTGTATGAAATAAATTCAATGCACACAGACTGAAGTACTTTAAGTCTTTGGTTATTTTAATTGTGATGATTTTGGCTCACATTTAACAAAAAAACCCACATTCACTATCTCAACAAATTAGAATACTTCATAAGATCAATAAAAAAAGGATATTTTAAAAAGAAATATCAGTCTTCTGAAAAGTATGTTCATTTCTGTGCACTCAATACTTGGTTGGGCCTCCTTTTGCATGAATTACTGCATCAATGCGGCGTGGCATGGAGTCAGTCAGCCTGTGGCACAGCTCAGGTGTAATGAAAACCCAGGTTGCTTTGATAGCGGCCTTCAGGTCATCTGCATTGTTGGATCTGGTGTCGCTCATCTTCCTCTTGACAATACCCCATAGATTCTCTAAGGGGTTCAGGTCTGGTGAGTTTGATGGCCAGTCAAGCACAGTAACACCATGGTCAGTGAACCAGCTTTTGGTACCTTTGGCAGTGTGAGCAGGTGCCAAATCCTGCTGTAAAATGAAATCAGCATCTCCATAAAGCTTGTCAGCAGAAGAAAGCACGAAGTGCTATAAAATTTCCTGGTAAATGGCTGCGTTGACTGTGGACTTCAGAAAACACAGTGGACCAACACCAGCAGATGACATGGCAGCCCAAATCATCACTGACTGTGGAAACTTCACACTGGACAAGCAACATGGTTTCTGTGCCTCTCCACTCTTCCTCCAGACTCTGGGACCTTGATTTCCAAATGAACTGCAAAATTTACTTTCATCTGAAAAGAGGACTTTGGACCACTGAGCAACAGCCCAGTTCTTTTTCTCCTTAGCCCAGGTAAGATGCTTCTGACGTTGTCTTTGGTTCAGAAGTGGCTTGGTACGTGGAATGTGACAGTTTTAGCCCATTTCCTGAAGACATCTGTGTGCGGTGGTTCTTGATGCACTGACTCCAGCTTCAGTCCACTCCTTTTGAAGCTCTCCTAAGTTCTTAAATCGGCTTCGCCTGACAATCTTCTCAAGCCTGCGGCCATTCCTTTCACTTGCACACCTTTTCCTACCACACTTTTCCCTTCCAGTCAACTTTCCATGAATATGCTTTGGCACAGCACTCTGCGAACAGCCAGCTCTTTCAGCAATGACCCTCTGTGGCTTACCCTCATTGTAGAGGGTCTTGATGATCGTCTTCTGGACAACTGTCAAGTCAGCAGACTTCCCCATGACTGCTGTTGGGATTATTGACCTAAACCCAGTATTTATACCCTGAAAATGGTAATTTAATAGAACTTGAAATTAATATTCTAATAATCTGAGATACTGATTTTTTTTATTTTGATGAGCAGCAAAGCTGTAATCATCAAAATGAAAACAAAAAAGTCTGGAAATATTTTACTTTATGTCTAATAAATCTAGAATATATTTAAGTTTTACTTTTTTAATTAAATTACAGAAAAAAAAAAAAAAAACTTTTTCATGATGTTCTAATTTATTGAGATGCACCTATATTCCCAATTTCCCAATCTGATCTCTAGAGGGCGATATTGTACAGCAAATCACTCCACTGATTGTGTTGAAATGTTTATGTTGCTGAGAGAGAATTTTGGAAGGACATAGGAGAACAAAAAAAATATAATGCTACCCAGGTTTTGAAAAGCTTCCATAACTGCTAGCAACTTTCACAGACTCACCAAACAAACAACATATAATGTTCTTCTTTACAAAGCATTTCTGTGTGTAGTCCAATAGAAAGTGCGAAATCCAAGTGAGAAGATCTGCTAGACATCCAGGGGGTTCACTGTTACACCCCGAATGATGTCCGTTCTCACACAAGCCATATGGCACACACACACACCCTCGCCTCCAATGGCAGCTCGGTATGGCGCTCGCTGGCTAACATCTTGCAGGACACATAATTAATTTGCCCCGGCGTCTGCCATTTATTTTCCAACCTACATTTTGTTAATTGGACAGAGGAGGTTAAAATCAAATGATGTCTCCGGCTATGCAAGAGCCCACTAATTGTACGGAATTTGCAAGAAAGGCTACGGCACTGGCTGGCTTGCGGGAATATTAAGTCATGAGTGATCTTTGCTAGGTGCTTGAGGGAGACTGTTGTCATTAAATAAGGGAATGTGTCATTCATACATGTGCTTTGTGTGCAGATGAACCTCACAGATGTTCATAGCCTTTATTAATATACTAATGAGTGGAGGGATTATAGTGCTAATGATGTCAAAGGTGTTAATGCCACAATGGACAGACTTGAGGTCAGCTATGCTTGAAGACATAACAGCACAGAGAGGCCTGCGGTCGGACCGTTACTGACACTAAGATTGTTCTGCACAGCTCTAAGCCACGAGTTACTTCCAGTATATTCAGTATAAGTATTTTATGCTCACTAAGGCTGCATTCATTTTATTAAAAATACAATAAAAGGAATTACTATTGTGAAATATTATAATTTAAAGTAACAATTTTCTATTTAAATATATTTTAAAAATACTATTTACCTCGTTACCCCAGTCATCATTCTTATATGCTGTTTTGGTGCTCAAGATTTTTTTTTTTTTTTATGTACTACCATTTTGTATGTTCAAATGATTAACAACTTACAGTATTCAGAAAGGAGATTTTTACTTGTTGGAATTGCCTTTTCTTAACACACTGACTGTTCTGAGGTAAATTGAATATCTTTTCCTGAATTAAACACTGAATGAATGTTTAGCAATTTAAACAATTCATTTCCATTAGTATTTTTTATCTCTAAAGTGCAAAAGAAAGAGCTGAGTGACATTACAATATCACTTGGAAAGTCTTTTATTTAACTGGAGGTTCATTTCCCTCTGAACCGCTGTGTTTTAGAAGGGAATTGGGTGTAATTGTCACATCTATATCTTTATTAATATCTCAAGGAACTGATGTGGGCTTATTGAACATCTGAAACGCTTTTAAATATTTTGTCGTAGCAAATTGCAGGAGGGAGAAACAGAGTGAAAGTGATTTTGTTTTTCTTCTGAAGTCTAATTCCTCTATATCTGACTCATGGAGTTGCTCTGAATGTGTGCTCTATGTTAATCACATAGAATGTGTGTTTAAGCACTTGGGCGAATGGCAACTGAGAACTCGCACATTGAGAGTGCTCTCATCGCCCATCTGTTGTTTTTTTCATTTGTTGTCTTTTTGATTATGGGGTGGAGAGAGGAGGGGGGCTCCGTGTCTATCTGATGCTAAATGCATAACTCAACCTTATTGCTGCAATTACCAACTAACCATTAACGATAATTTCAGCACTTAATCACAAAAAAATGGCACTAATATAAAATGATGATGAATAAAAATGACATTAGAATAGAAATGTCCTTGTAAAGTGAGGTAATTAAAAATAAATACATTAAAAATAGGCCTATATGCAAATAGCTTTAAAGGTGATGGACATTGACCAAAAAAAGATAGGACATTACGCTTCTACTTTCACATAGCTAGAGTAGATTCAAGTTGAGTCTCTATCATTCAGCAAGATTAAACTGTATTTCACAGTTATTAATTTAATCAAATTAATTGACTAAAGACAAACTTAATTAGGATTATAAAAAAGAAAATATATGACTCTGCTTGCTTTTCATTCCTGGTAAACATTAGTTAATGAGCACAGTTATTATCTAAAAGATGGCAATAGTGTCAGCTTCTTGACCAAGAGAGGGAGGGAGAGAAACACTTGTCGAGTCATATTTCCTTTATCATTCACACAGGAGGTCTGTGTAGCCTATGGCTTCATGCTGCGTTTACTCTTCAAATAAAATGGCAGGGATACACCTACTCAGCTAATAAAAATATGTTCTAAGAATGCTTTGCTAACTTTCCCATTAAGTTATCTATAACTTAAAATCTAAAGGTTTAAAACGTCCATTTTTCATTTGCGAAAGAATTCCATTTTATAATTTTGCAAATATTATGGGAATGTTTCAGAGTACAAATAAGCAGCCTAACATTTAAAAACAAAACGAAACAAAAAAACAGATGAACCTCCACCTAAAATATTCGAGGAAAAAATGTTCCATGAACAACCATGAGCACTTTATTAAATACCATATAATTTTGAAAGAACATTCTGTTGACGTTACAGGAAGAACATTTGTTCATAACTTTAAGAGAACCTTGCCAGAACACCCAAACTGTTTTATAACCTACTATCTCCATGATATAGAGACGCCAGCATGTGTAACCACTTTTAAATCAATGAGTGCGGTAATAACATAATCTTTAATGCCAAATAAACATCATACAAACTGTAATCCAGTTTCTAATAACCTAAATTAGTTTCCATTTCATCACGCACTGACTCATTTAAAGAACCAGCTTCGAGTTAGGGACAATATCTAGCGCTAACCCCCACATAAACAGAAAAGAAAGAGCCTCGGGCTTCCTCATTTGTTTCCAAGGTAGGCTACACTGCGGCTAATTTAAGCGAGAGGTGCGCTCGAGGTGGAATACGAAACGGGAAAGGGCCTAATGAGGCTTTAAACCACGGACCGGTACGCGAGGGGTTAACGACATTACAAATTACGGCAGCGGAAAGTTGGTCGTGTTCCTCCGGGCGGCGGCACCGCCAGACAGCGCGAGCGCAGCAGCTGCGCGCGGAGGGGCGGCTCGCGCGCAGGGCAGCGTGCCCAGCGCAACGGTCCCCGGCGTTGTTAATCACGCGCTTCCCGCCCTCTCTCTCCTCGCTGTGCTGATTTGCAAGAGCAGATTAATCAGAGCGCGGGGGCCTTGATGAAATTTTGCTGTTATTGTGCCCAATTTTAGCAACATCTTTTATTATCTTCATTATTCATTTATGGGGGGAGGGGTGTGCTGCATGGGGATGACGGTATGGTGAGGGGGGACCAGTGTCAATTATGCAAATGACATTTGCGTGTTTTTTTCGCAGATTACTTTATTTGCCCGACATTGTTTGTGCGAATTTAATTATTAAATATTATTACGCTCACGTTTCCGTCAATTTTCTGAGGCTTGGTTTCAACTTGATTTCTCCTCCAGCTGCTCTTCTCTTGATCTGTGCCAAAATCAAAGTGGCTCGGCTACAATAGGGCCAAATAAACTCCCCTCTATTTAATAAGGATGAAGTTATTCCCTTGTTCTCATCTGCGAGCTCAAAGCAATGATGGGGAGAAACGCACTGCATATTCATTTTAATGAGCATAAATTGAATTTAAGTTTGCTCAGAATTGACTGCAATTAGGTGCTGCCTTAATGACAAATTAATCTTTCTCTCTTTTATTCAGTGGAATTTGTTTTTCAAAGGCTTTCTGTAGCAGCAACAGAAGGGCGCCCAACAAAGAATACCAATTTCAGCTAGATCCTAGAGATGATAGTGAAATTAAAGCTTTATAGTTAGCACACTCAGATTAAATAGCATGTGCACTAACTAGACATTCTGGATTTGTATTATTATTATTATTTTTTGCCTCTGTCACAATTCTATGGACACAGGCAGACTGTATATGCTGTCAACTTATAGTTGATAATACGTTTTTTTAAAACATTCTTAATTGAACATACATTTCACAGTTTGAAAGTGTGTGAAAAAATCCAAAGGTTGTGGGTGGGGTGTTGCTTTACCTCATTACTGTTCTTAGTCTGCTTGAGAGAGAGAGAGAGCAGAAATATGCCGTCATCCTGTTGGATCACTATACCAGCTTCTAAAAATGGTGGTTGGTACATGCTGATTGGCATTCAGAGCAGCAGACGGAAGTGAGTGGAAGAGACTTCTTCCCAGATTTGGTGTGATTTTGGCAAGGGAACAGAGAGCTCCTTTCTAATATCCCCTGCTTTTGCTGTCTGCAGTGAGTAGAGGATGAACATACTTCTCACCTCAGAGTTATCACAAAGGTTAATGAGTAGGTATAGCATGCTTCTCTGATGAGCTAATCAAGAACATGTTCTGCCAGGGCCTATTGCTGCACTTCAAGAGCACCTGGGAAGCTACTTCCAAGATGGTCATTTATTATTTTAGATTATTATTATTCAAATAAGAAAAATAATATGGAAATTTTATATATAAATATGTTTTATATTTATTTTGATATTTATTTACTGTATTTTATAGCCCAAAATGTTCTTAAAGGATTAGTTCACTTCTGAATGAAATTTTCCTGATAACTTACTCACCCCCATGTCATCCAAGATGTTCATGTCTTTCGTTCTTCAGTCGAAAAGAAATTAAAGTTTTTGAAGAAAACATTCCAGGATTCTTCTCCACATAGCGGACTTCAGTGGGGTTCACTGGGTGGAAGGTCCAAACTGCAGTTTCAGTGCAGCTTCAAAGGGTTTTACGTGATCCCAGATGAGGAATATATATAATTTTTAACCACAAATGCTCGTCTTGCACTGCTCTGTGATGTGCCACACATGTTGAATGTTGAAAGGTCACGCGTGACGTAGGCGGAAGTACCGTGGTAGGGCGAAAATTTTCCCCTCCAACTTCAAAATCGTCCGATATCATTGTTTAACCTTTTTTTTGTAAAGGCGTTTAGCTTAATCCTTGCACGTTCACTTTGTAGACACTGGATTGGTACTTTACGTAATGAGTGTGGATCGCAGAGCTAGTGCAAGACGAGCATTTGTGGTTAAAACGTTTATAAATGTTTTGTTTTTTTATTATTATTTCCCTGAAAATAACCGATCGTTTCACTAGAGAAGACCCTTAAGGCCTGTACACACCGGGACGAATATCGCACGCACTTATCGCCAGCGTTTTTCGAGATGTTTTTTGTGTTCATACCCAAGCGATTTTCACTGGCGATGCGCAGAGTGAATGCGCTTGTGCTTAATGGTAGTATGAGAGATGATAGTCAGAAATGGTAGTGCAAATAAGTCAAAATGTCAGTAAAAAAACAGTAAAAATACAGAAATAATACACATCTATTGGTGTGGCCAAGAAGTGTCAGAGCACCCATAGCGTGCGTCTTAATCAGCTCCCTAGTTCACTAGTCAGGGCACTGATCAGGGAGTCGGCCACATTCATTTACACGGTATACTGATACACAACCTAGGAAGCTAGGGAGCTGTTTGAGATGCAGAGATAGTTTGTAGGGGTCTTCCTCGTCTACTTACTTCCTCTTCGTCATCTTGGTATCAATGTGTGCTGTTTTGCGCTTGAGCCCCACCAAGTTGTGTTTTCAGCAGCTCCATGCACATGAACAAAAGCGCCAATCTCATTGGTCTGCCAGTTTTTAACGCGGCACGTCAAACCAGAAAAACGAACCCAAGGCGTTTTTTAAAAAAATGACACTTTTACGCCTGCCGTTTTTCGCGTCGATGTGCACACTCACATTGGCGCCCTTTGTTTAGTCACGAGGCGTTAAACGTCGGCGATAACCGCGCGCGATATTTGTCCCAGCGTGTACAGGCCTTTATTCCTCGTCTGAAGCTGCACTGAATCTGCCATTTGGACCTTCAAACCAACGAACCCCACAGAAGTCCACTATATGGAGAAGAATCCTGGAATGTTTTCTCAGAAACCTTCATTTCTTTTCGACTGAAGAAAGAAAGACATCTTGGATGACATGGAGGTGAGTAAATTATCAGGAAATTTACATTCAGAAGTGAACTTATCCTTTAATAGTGAAAAAAAGTTTTTTTCAGATTATTACACCACAACTGTTTACTGAAATGTTCTTTGGGGAACCCAACATGATTATTCACTGCAAAAGCCCCTTTTGGAACCTTTATTTTTAAGAGTGCAAACTTCATGTGTTTGGCTCTTGTAAAAACAACATTTCTGGCTATGCTTGAGGGCATCGTATATGCATATGTGTGTGTGAGATACAAATTCCACCGCTGACGCTTCTGGCATCAATTCTCAATTCTGGTAGCATGCATGTTTGCTTTAGGAAAGGGTGAGGGCCCGTGGGAGCCTGCCACATGGACTTAGTAAGGGGGTGTCTGGATAAGGGTAGGGGGTGGTGCAAATGATGTGTCCTAGAGCACTCTATTCCTCTTCATCTGATTACTCATTAACATTAGCCCACCTTGTGGCACGCTGCTATTTCTGATGCAGCGGGGACACACGATTGCATGTCCTCTCCTTTCCCAAGTTGTGCTGCTGCTTGTCCTGACCCAGTAGAGCCTGCCCTCACTGCCATGGCCTTGTCTTTGGCTGGGAGGAACAGCTGTCTACACTAACGAGGCCATCGCCATCGCGATGAACTAAACGACACGATGGTATACGAGTGAGCAAGACTGCCACTTGGACTCTACGAGGCCCCGGGACACGTAAACAATGTCTTAATGAGAATGTGTGCCATTACAGTAATTAACACAGCTCAACGTCAAGCCACTGTCAGATCTCTAGACTTTCAGGAAGGTTTTGTGTTACACACAAGCAGACAGAGTTGAACTTCCACCAAGAGGCCTTTACTCGAACCGTCTGACTGAGGCTATGCCCTCTCCCGTGGATTCACAGAATGGACAATGACTGTTTTCTCATGAAACACAGCCTGGGATGGGAGTGTTATTTGAACACGGTGTATTGAACACTTATAATTAGCTGACATGTATATTATGGGCTGATATGAACCAGCTATATTTGTTTAATTAGCATTGTGCCAGGAGTACTGAAAGCTATGAATCATAGGTTAAGTATATGTGTATATGTTAAACCACAGTAGTACTTAGAATTACGCCAGTGTTTTCACAGTAATACCTCTTATATTGGTTGGTGCCAGCAAGAGTTAGTGAGAGAGGAAAAATGTTCTCCAGGGAGTCTATTCTACTAAGTGTAGGGGTGTGAAGCATCAGCTAAATCATTTTCTTTGACTATTTTGTCTTATTTTAAAATATCTAAAACTTCTTAAAAGATACATTTACTTGAGAAGCAACATTAATAAGATATTTAAACTTGTTTTAGATCATTTTATGTGTGTTTTGTCTTTTTTTCTAACTTGTTTTTAATTTGTTAATACATAAAGAGTTTTGTAATCAATTACCCTCATGTTGTTCCAAACCCATAAGACTTTTATTCATCTTTAAAACACAAATGAATATATTTAATCTGAATAGATATGATCATGAACAGATTTAATTTATGTTTTTATTAACATATAAACATTGATCAATGAACACACCACAACAAATATGGTCAACGGAAGTTCAAACGTGCTTGATGCAAGTCATGTAAATTATGTTTACTTACATTTTATGAACTTTTTGTTCTTCATTTGTGTTTTGAGATTAATAAAAGTGTTATGGATTTAGAACAACATGAAGGTCAGTAAACAGAATTAAAATTTTTGGGTTAACTATCCATTTAAAACAAGTAAACTTTCAGTAGTAAAACAAAGCAAGACGAATTTAAAACATATTCCCCCGGTTTCACAGACAAGGCTTAAGTTTAATCACAAACTAAAATACATGTTTGAGCTGTTTTAATTGAAAGTAACTTGCGGTGACATATCTTAAAATATGTCAGTGCCATTGTTTTGTCTCAAGATGCGCACATCAATGTGTTTGAAATTGGTTGAATGAATGATTCAATGACTCAGTCATAAATACAGTCACTTGTTTGCCAACTATTGGCGAAATGAATGTCTGTCTTTCTGACATGCTGGTGCTCACAAACACACACATATACTGGAATAAAACCTTAGAGTGCTCAATTGATGATTTCCCCCTTCTTCTCTCAGAGCATTTGTGTATTCTGGAGCGTTTCTAATTAGCAATGAATTATGGGGCTTAGTGCTGGTATAAAGTGTGTGTTTGTATAAGAAGGGGAAAATTAGAAGTTGTGTGATTGCGATTCAATACAGAGGCCTGGATAGTTTTCCACCCTCCTTTGTTTTGTCCTACATTACTATAATTACTGTATCCTCACTATGATATGTGGTGAATTTGATTATGAGTTCCTTGAAGAACAGATGTGTAGTGCATTAACAACCAAGGCTGCGCAAATTTAGTGAATATGAACTGAAACCATAACAGGTGCACCTGGCATAGAAAAATGGCAAGTAGATTAAAAATAATGACGGAAAGGATTGAGGAAAAGGTGTTACCCTCCCAATTAGTGTCTTTAATAATATTGTTGATTCAAGTATAGAGATACATTGAAATTCTGAAGTCATAGTGCTATGTACAGGAGCCTTCTATTAATGAATCATTGCAGGGCTATATTATGTTTAATTAGCTGCTTTATATAATGAGGTGTTCATTTCTAATGAAGGGAATTCGCTGTGAGTGGCACATCTGCAAGAATAACTCATGCAATCAGCAGTGCTCGGACACATACAACTGCAAATGAGACTCGCTTACCTCGAAATGAATTACATCTCTGCGCTTTCTCAGAAAGTCCATTAATTAACTCTCCTGACATCAAGGTCTTTTTCTTAATTTCATGTACCATTAGCATAATAAACACAATTTGAGTTAGCACAATGCGATCAGTTTAATGGATGCTATTTATTTTACTCTTATTTAAAGGTCTGGTAAAGGAGGAGGAAACATAAATTTAGTCTTATGGCCCCTTTATGAGGAATTCCCTTCAGAGCCCTGTACCATCACAGATGTTCGTTAAAGCTTGGTCGCATACATTTGGCCAGTGTTTGTCGACTTCATTAATTTGCTCAGTGAAAAGGCTGTAATTTCAGACCCTATTGGGCAGTGTAACCCTACTTCTGTACTCTGACTGGCTTTCACATTCATTACAAATAGACATTCATTCCCACCAGTGCAATGTCCTAGGCCTAATGTTTTGGTTGTTAAAGGGGGATGGGTTAATGATGTAATGGTCATTTCTGGTCTAATCAGTTAATTTATTAAAAAATACATTAAATTGCAATTTATACACACATAAAAAAAAACAAAAACAAAAAACACATAAAACACATAAACAGAAAAGGTCAGTAAGTCAAAAGTTAAAATATTTCAATTTGAACTTTGGACAGCAAATTTGGACAACACAAGGTTAATAAGATAAAAGAGGCTGTGCTGTATCTTGAATAAGTTTTATAATTCAAAATATCATATAGATGTCCCATTACTTTTATAAGTAAAATAGCTTCGCTACTTCAAAAAAAATACCTAAAATATTTTTTAAAATAACTAAAATAAAAACTTTTTTGGGGAAATTATGATGTGTACACTAAAATTTTTTCAATCACAATGTAAAATATATACTACTTTTTACTTCACCACACTGTAAAAAAAAAATTGTTGGTTTAACTTTAAAAAGTAAGTATGGTTACCTTAAAATTTTGAGTTCATTGAAATTAAAAATTTGAGTTAATACAATAATGCGATTGGTTTAATCAACAGAAACTCAAAATATTATGTTATCTGAACCACATTAATTATTGAAGTTGATTTGACAAAAGAAAAAATGTTGTGATAAATCATGAACATAATTTTTTATATTTTTAAACTGTCATTAATTCAATGGTCATTAAACTGAAATTTGTAAATTAAAGTTTTTCAGAACAATAATAAACAACAAATACAAAGAGTACATTTCTAAAAACATGTCATGTGTATATGTTTAAAAAAAAAAAGTCTTATTTGTCATTGACCTGCATATAATTAGACATGAAAAAAGCTCACATAAAAGTCATGGTGGATAATTGTGCTCCGCTCAGCCTTTTTCTTTCCCTTCCTCTTCTCTGTTTTTCTTAATATAAAAAAGCACCCTTCATTAAAACAATGCAGGATATTTAATTCCTAGCAGTGAATTAGTTGTGACCTTATAAAGGCCTTATCTGGAGGTGAGACATGATTAGAGTTATAGTGGAGGACAGGTACATCATTATCTCATTGAGTCTTCTGCACTGCCTGCTTGCAGAAGCGTGTTCCAACTCCGGCTGGCTGTTCAGCACTTACTCTCCTCTTAGGACCCAGGACAGACTTAATCATCAGTATTCCACAAGCGGGAACTGCCCTCCAGTTCTCTTCCCGTCTATTAGAGATCCGGCTTCTGCCCCATGGTAATGTACTAGTCCTCACTAGACTCCTACTGTAAATGAACTACCCTAATGTGGAGGAGGACTCACTAACTCCATGTAGAAAATGGAATAAATTAGGCTAGGTGAGGACAAGACACAACTTGTATTTATAGAATACTTTATGATTTCCAATTTGGTCTGACAGTTTGTTCTATGCGCCTCCTCATTGCCATTCGGGGTTTATTAGTAGACAGTGTGTCCGTGCGCTCTACATAGTCAGGCAAAGACAAGCTGAGAGTTATGGGTATGGTAGAGCACTAATGGGAATCTATTCAGTCAGAACTAGCCAAGTTACTTCATGAATGATGTATGTCACACTGAAAATATTTCAAGTGTTACCTTTGTTGTTACCGAGAATAGTGCTTCACCCAACTTCACAATGAATAACTGTTTTCTGTCCAGTAATTTTAGATAGAAAAAAAAAAGACTTTTTGCCCCACATATTCCAGGAATGTCAGCTCGGAGGGATGAATAATAGATTATGTCCTGTCCTGAGCTCTTATCAGTTTGCTCTAAATCTTTGCGTCCATCTTGGCCTCCAGATTTTGTCCCGTTTCCTGTGACACAAAGCCTTTTTGACCAGAATCAATTATCTGTGGCTTGCTAGGGTGCTGTCTCATTAAAGGCAGGTTGGGTTACCCCTAAGCTCTGCTGGTCATCCAGTGGCGCCACACGCACATGGCTAATGACTGGAGATCGATTGGCCTGTAACCTGAATGCTGTTTGTTTTGGTATAACGTTTGCCATGCTCACAATGGCTCATGCATCGCAGCAGACTAACGCTGCTCACAGGGGAGGACAAGTCAGAGTGCATCATACTGTATGCCAATGGTTTTTCGAATTGACACACAATTCCATTCTTTCCCATTTGAATCCCATGTCCTGTCTTTGAGAAGAACAAATGTTACACTCTGATCATGTTATAATAAAGCAATGAATCTTAAATTAAAAATTGGTCTAAACCAATCGTTCATTATTCAGACTGAATTGGTCCACTTTTGGTGAACTGAGAACATCTTTTTTTTTACTGTATGTGCTGATATGAGCATTTGGAGTGTACCAAGTGTTTTAATAGTAACGTTAGAAATTGAACATACTGGACATATGTTTATGACTTTATGATTTTATGCACAGAATCCTGACTGCAACAAAATAAACTGGGACACATTTAGTTATTATTATCAATAAAAAAAAAAAAAATTAACAAACAGCAATGCCCAGATGTATTCTCAAGTACAGATACATAGAGTGGTTAGCTACACGGGATGTAATACCTGCTTTTATTAATCACAGTTGTTTTATTTACACAAATGTAATTGTTAAAGTTGCTTCAAGTTTTGTGGCATTTAAAAATTATTTGAACATGGTGTTAAATGAACCATTGTTTTCAGTGTAGCCTATGATTCAGTTATTCACTAGTAAGAAGAAAGAAGTCTTTTTCAAACAGTCAAGTTGAGGGATGTAAACAAGCTTCCAATTAAGTGGAGTTGGAAATATCATATTACAGAATGGCCACGTTCACACTAGGGATGGGCGATACCAATTATTTTCTGTCCGATCCGATACCAAGTACTTTCAAGACAAGTATCGTCGATATCGATACCGATACCGATACCGATACTCCAATGAAATATTTTCATGTGAGTGATTTTATATTGTTTTTTGATAGCCATCATTATTAATATTAAATAAACTGCAATGGACATGATTCTTGAAAAAATTCATGAAAAAGATTCATGAAAAAATACTGAACATAAATTAAATGAACAAAGATATCACTGTAGGCTAACAACAAAATATAACAAATATAACCAAAAATGTAACATGTCTCACAAACTTTCTCAATAATTGTCACATAATGTTTCTACATTTCTTCCCTTTATAGGTTTTTGAGATGAAACAAAGTGAATGACATTCTCCTCTTCAGCCTGTTTTTCTTTGACTGATCAAAATCTCTTGCTTTTGAAAAAAGTGTGGCGTATTGTTTTTTGACACGTCACACGAAGCTTCATCATTGTTAACTGAAGTGTAATAACTCCAGATTATGCTTCTTTTTCTTTTAGTCATGACCGCAGCCACGCACTCGACTCCCTTTAAAATCCTGCGCTGTGCGTGCTTGCTTGTCTTTGACAGAGTGAGCGAACACTGTCTCGACAAGCGGAAAAAGATGTAATTCCCATTGCCGTTCCTATTTAAGTAAATATTGCAATAGTATACGGTGTACTACTATTATTAAAATATCCCAAAATCACAAAAAAACTATAAGATAAGTATAAGATCGATACTTCTATTTGAGAATCGATCTTTTTGATACAATGCCAGTATCAAAAGTATTGATACTTTAGGATCGATCCGCCCATCCCTAGTTCACACAGCAGCAGAATGCGGTTGTCAGTCCTTAATACAGTTACGTTCACACACAGTTTGGTTATTTACGGGTGTGACAACCGCATTATCTAACCAAACTCACACCTGTAAGTTTTCGGGACTCACAACCGCATTCTGGAAATGCTGTGTGAACTGAACCGGACTGGACAACTATTGTATCTCATGTCATACAGTGCAAGAAAGCCACTCTGTGCCGCATAAATGCATGTCTACCGTGTGTTGTGGGTTTTCATGTTTCACTTTTGCTAACTTTGGTAACAGCAACACAAGTATGAGCTTTGTGTCATCTGAAGGTCTGTTCTCCACCAGAGCTGCTCCCGTAAATTTGTGTCACACACTACTCAGATGAATGGCATTTATATAGCGCTTTCATATATACTACTGTATACCCCAAGCGCTTTACAGTCGTATCAGGGGTCTCTACTCAACCACCAGCGTGCAGCATCCACTTGGATGATGCGACAGCAGCCACAGTACAACGGCGCCAGTGGGCTCATCACACACCAGCTATATGTGGAGAGGAGAGAGAGTGATAGAGCCAATTCAATGGATGGGGATTATTAGGAGGCCATGATTGGTAAGGGCCAATGGAGGGAATTTGGCCAGGACACCGGGGTTACACCACTTCTCTTTATGAGAAGTGCCATGGGATTTTTAATGACCATAGAGAGTCAGGACCTCGGATTAATGTCTCATCCAAAGGATGCTGCTTGTTACAGTATAGTGTCCCCGTCACTATGGGGTGTTAGGACCCACACAGACCACAGGGTGAGCACCCACTGCTGGCCTCACTAACATCTCTTCCAGCAGCAACCTAGTTTTCCCAGGTCTCCCATCCAGGTACTAACCAGGCTAAACACTGCTTAGCTTCAGTGGTAACCAGTCTTGGGCTACAGGGTGATATAGCTGCTGGACAGCCGCTCTCCACCCAGATATAGCCTAAAACCTGCTGGCGGTTAATGAAAACTTGACGGATAAACTCATGGCTCTATTGGACTCGATTTCGGTTTTAAGGATGCTGCCATCATTAATATTACTTTGGTCACTGTCTTTATAATTACTGGTAAGAGAGAATGCGGGCTTGATTCTCATTGCACGTTCATACAGAGACATATAGACGCTACTGGAAGCTGCTGTTTGAACGAAACATTTATAGTTCTTTGAGACTCACATGTAAATGCAGTTGTCAATCCCAAAAACTAAAAGTATGAACGTAGCACACAAATCACCATGTGAAGTCGAAAAAACTTGGGATACTGTGGGGTTCTGATGCAAGAAGCGCCATGTCTTGAATAGTAATGCATTTTGCAAAGTCATTTTGACTTTTATGTGCTGTATTTCAATATGTACGAAAGAGCTTGACAACAAATGTTATCACTCACCTTATACAATTTGCTTTATGCAGATAAATGATTTGTTAGACACCATGCAAAAAGTGACAGAAATGAAATTATATAAAAATAAATGTAAAATAAAAATTGCAATAGGAATTATAGAAAACTCTCTGCACATCTAGCCCTCCACTTGGTCAATCAAAATCAAGACCCTGAACTAGCCTGCCTGTTGTGTAACTATTCTTACATACAGGGTGATAGCCGACAGAAAGACTTCCAACTGAAGCTAAGCAGCATTGAGCTTGGTTAGTACCTGGATGGGAGACCTCCTGGGAAAACTATAGGTTGCTGCTGGAAGAGGTGTTAGTGAGGCCACCAGTGGGTGCTCACCCTGTGGTCTGTGTGGTTCCCGCCCCAGTATAGGACACTATAGTGTCAAAAAGCACTGTCCTTCAGATGAGATGTTAAACTGAGGTCCTGACTTTCTGTGGTCATAAAAAAAAAATCCCAGGATGTCCTTTGAAAAAGAGTAGGGGGTTAAGCCTGACATCCTGGACAGATTTACCCATTGGCCTCTGCCCATCATGGCCTCCTTATCATTCCAATTTATTGATTGGCTTCATCACTCTTCTTCATTGTCTTCTCTCCACTAGTAAACTGGTAATTTGTGGGCATTCTGGCGCAATATGGCTGCCGTCGCATAATCCAGGTGGATGCTGTACACCGGTGGTTGTTGAGGAGATTCCCCCTTCCATATGTAAAGCGCTTTGAGTATCCAGAAAAGCACTATATAGATGTAACAAATTATTATATCTAACAAGGAACATCTGAACCCTAATGAAACAATGAACCAATCAGAAAGTGACACAAGGAACAAGGAACCTACAGGTGTGGTCGTCATTGACTGCAGCTGGATGCAACCGATCGGCAAGAGTTGCTACATGCAGTCAGGAAGGAGCTGAAAATGGAGATGTGAAGTCAAACACTTTCTGCTTCCAGTAGTTACGCTCATGGTGCATTTGCATACTTTATCACAGCTTAAGTAAAATAAATGCAATATGTGTCAAATACACAGATGTTTCAGAAGCATTTTCATTATGTATTGCTTACAGTGTCTGTTTGTACAAGAATAAAGTTCAACATAAGCATGTTTAAATATCAAAGTCTATGATTTTATCAGTTTTATTTTGAGAAACATGACACAATATAACATTGCGACTACATGAAAAGAGCTTTTACTGTTAGTGGAACTGAAGGTGTGAGAATTAACACGAAACACACGTGATTGTTGTCATACGATGAATTCGGCCAATCGTAAAACAGCTGTGTCATCATCAGAGCTCGTACAGCTGCTCTGGAGAAGCTGCACTGGCTGACTCAGCTGAACAAGTTGTTATCAGCGCTCAGTTCAGAAGCCTGCATTTCTGATTGTATGGGGTTGCATGAGTGCGTGTGGCATGGGCAGCTTACACATCTGGAAAGGCACCATCAATGCTGAAAGGTATATCCAAGTTCTAGAACAACATATGCTCCCATTCCAGACGTCGTCTCTTTCAGAGAAGACCTTGCATTTTCCAACATGACAATGACAGACCACATACTGCATCAATTACAACATCATGTCTGCGTAGAAGAAGGATCCGGGTACTGAAATGGCCAGCCTGCAGTCCAGATCTTTCACCCATAGAAAACTTTTGGTGCATCATAAAGAGGAAGATGCGACAAAGAAGACCTAAGACAGTTGAGCAACTAGAAGCCTGTATTAGACAAGAATGGGACAACATTCCTATTCCTAAACTTGAGCAACTTGTCTCCTCAGTCCCCAGATGTTTGCAGACTGTCATAAAAAGAAGAGGGGATGCCACACAGTGGTAAACATGGCCTTGTTCCAACTTTTTTGAGATGTGTTGATGCCATGAAATTTAAAATAAACTTATTTTCCCCTCAAAATGATACATTTTCTCAGTTTAAACATTTGATATGTCATCTATGTTGTATTCTGAATAAAATATTGAAATTTGAAACTTCCACATCATTGCATTCTGTTTTTATTCACAATTTGTACAGTGTCCCAACATCGGGTTTGTATAACAGCCATTGCAAATCTGGCCTATTGAAAGACACCAGCTACATTTTGGTTAGTTTTGTGTAGTCTGGTGAAACCTCTTTATGTAATACATACGTGGAATGTACTTTTTTTTTTTTTTTTGTCTTTTTGTCTTTTAGAGAAGCAAGGAATGTGGAGGCTGTCGGTCTGCACTAGTGAGAAAAACCTGTAAACTTGTTGTTGTGAAATGAGTCCTACACTTTGCTGGCATAAATTTGGTGAGTGCTATGAAGATATGTTAGGCTGATCCAATATTTTTGAGTCCAAACTTTACTCTTTTTTGGATTTTATGAACTCCACAAAGTAGAAGTAAGTGCAAAATAAACAAAACTGGGATGATGTGTTTGCTGTGGGAGGAAATTAAAATGCAATAGTACTGTAAGTATCTGAAATCTAAAACCATTTGTTCCTGAACAGTATATGAATTGTCCATAATGTTTCTTTAAATGTTTCTATGGTGTCCTTAGTGCCCTGTCCACTGTCCTTTTTGTATACAGTAAAAAAAAAAAAAAAATTACAGTACGGTAGCATTAATTGTACACTATAATGTGGAGATGCATGTGGAATCCGCCATTGACAGTAATGTTCATTAACTGCCCTCTTGGCCTGAATAAAGGCCCGTTCACACTAAGAACAATAACTATAAAGATAACTATAACATTAGCATCCACACCAATGTACGATTACGTTCTATTTATTATAAGCATGCTGCAATTTTGTCTGCTGCTTTAAATGCTCAAGCTCTTTAAAGCAGGATAGATTCTAAATGCCTGTCAATGTTTTTATTGTTCATCAGCTGGAAAAAAATCATTGTGAAAGTGACTTCAACAATATCGTTTCTCTATTGTTGCCATTATCATTATAGTTGTGGTGTGGACTCTGCTATTCTTTTACATTTAGAATAAAACAACATCTTTATCTTTATCATCATAGTTATCATCCTTGGTGTGAATGGGCCTTAACAGTTGTAAACAGTAATCAAAGCAGAGTAAAGACAGGGAGACTCCAAAGGGTGCCCCTTGAAGCATGCTTCCCCTCATTTTGTGTGATATCCCTTAATTAACAGGGAAAGTCTGCAGATACTCCAACGGTTTTAATCGGCTCAATACCCAGATCTCATCCCCCAAGAACATCCAACATAGATCTAAAAAGTGATAGTAAGCCACATTTTTTTTTCCTGCTTTCCTTAATTTCTTTCAGTGTAGAATCAGTTTGCCAATGCCCTAAGAATTCAAGTCTTTTGCTCATTACTAACAGGCTTCCACTGGTTTGGATTTGAGTGTATCCTGGGCTCTAACCGACACAGGATGATTCCCCAGTGGGCTGTCTGTCTGAGAATGCACATTCAGGGTCATGAAGTAAAATTGACCAAAAATGTGACTGGAGTGATTTTTGTTTAAGTTTCTGTGTTTATTAAGATCTGAACTAGAACTGTGGATGTCTGTAATGTTTATAGAATATTGCAATGCCAATTTATATGAAATACAAGTATATTTCTGGAATAATTATAGGCGATGTAATTGTTCCAGGGTGTACTTTGTGAAATCACGTTCACCATAACATGAACAATGAAGTTGTGGTGACCAGAAGCATATAAGTATTTATTCGACTGTATATTGCACTCTTGCTATTCATTCAAATGGATACAGTGCTGTCTGTAACCTTCCTGCTGCACAGTGAATGTCGTGAACTTTCCTCTCTCTCTCTTGTTCTACCTACTATGTCATAGCCAATGAAGCTGCTCGTCTAGGCTAGTGATGGAAAGCGACACAAACAACACAAGCGTCAACCGCTGAGGTTTCAGACCAGCAGCCCACAGTGGAACCGAGTCCCATAAAACTCACTTTGCAAATCCAGAATTATTAGTACCTGGCCACAACATATTGTTGTGGTGGAGAGAGGGGACAGTACTTTGCTATTACTCATCGGCATCTCGGATATCGTTTGGACAATGCAAAGTAGAGAGCCTGCAGATCAATGCAGCCCTCCGCAAACACCATTAGTACACAACAGCATATGATCAGTTTACTGAACAAAAAACATTGTGCGGCATCCCTGCACTCAGCATCCCTTTACTGGAAACAATTGATGCCTTGTTGCAGTGAAATTAATCCTCCGAATTCATTAGCCGAATCAGATATTCAATCGACGCGACCCAAAATAATTATGTGGCGGAAAAAGAATGACAAACGACTCCTCTGCCTAAGCTTTGCATCCTAGACAAGACTGCCTTATTTCAAACGTGGAAAATATGATACTGGCCAACCTCATCATAATAACAAAACACCAGCCACATCTGAATCTAATTTATCTCTCATTTTAGATTTGTCAGTGTCTTCTTTTCTTTCCAAGGCTCCAGAGAGAGGAAATGAGACGTGAAAGGTGCCAACGTGATCGGCTGTTTGGGTATCTGTCTGCTCTATTGCCATCTACAGAGCAGTCATTAATCCCTCAACGATATTCTTGTATGTTATGCTTACTAATTGGGAGGTGAGAGAGACCAAAGGAGTGAAATTTCGAACTGCACCCTGTGGATGTTCACTTTCTGCACAAATATATCGAGTTGCTTTCTCTCCAAACATGATCGACATGTTGGGACTCCGGTCCGTTGTGAAGAAATGCTCTCCACACATGATCGACACAGTGAAACTCAAGTCTCTCTCGTTGAAAATATGATCCAGAGGGTGAATTGCCAACAATTAAACAACGGGCCTCTATGGAGAGGGTGAGAAGTGAACACGCAGCTCTTTCACGCTGTCTGAATAAAGTGTGGCCCAAATGCATCTAATTAATGGGCTTCTTATGAACCATGTCCAAAAACACCTCTTTAAAATGTGCATTATTTTAGGCAACATAAATTGGCTAGAAGTTAGTCTGCTGTATCGCCAGAATGAGCTCTGCACAGTCAATTAGTTTAAAATCCCATGTACTCTAGAATAGGTTTGCGTGAACTTTTGAGGAAAATAAATGACGCTGCAGTTATCCCAGACAGCCCCCTCTTCCCCCGAAACACAGGGAGATGTACAGCAAATCCTCTTTGGGGATGAAGGTGATGCAATGACTGATGCAATCGCAAATATTTCCTAGCCATATTCACGTGACGATTAATGTCGTTTTAAACCAAACTCACTTTCCATTCAAATCAGTACCGTGCTAGAAAGTCTTAGAATCATCAGAAAGTTTTAGGCATAATGCATTCTGATGAAAGAGAGGCCTGTCTAGTCTGTATGTGTCATATTGGATGGTAGATTGTAAATGAACCCAGCTGACATGTGGTGTTATGAAATGAGGTTATTTATCGCACATCCTTTATCGTGTGCCAGCCGCATCCCACACTAAGCCACGGCACAGCTGTTCTTCACCATTTCACGCCTTTTTGCTAATTGCACAAGCACACTAATGATGACCTATTTCCATGGGTAATTTTAATCCCGCAGAAACAATGTGTGGCTTCATAATATTACCAGGAAATGAGAGGGTATTCAGAGGAAGGGGTTCCTTTCAGTGTTATCTTTTCAAATGTTAAAAGCATATTTTAGTCTACACAATTCCTCATGTTTAGTGGTTCAGGAAGATTTTAAATGTTATTTTTTGAAATGTACACGTTAGCTCTCTTAGTTCCCAAATTATCTGACTGTGACCCTGACCTACGAGAGGAAATGAGATTGTTCCCCTCTTGTTTCTGTAGATCAGAGTGTGTTGAGAAAGATCAATGGTCATCAGCCTTCCATAATGAGGTAGATGATGTGACACAGATGGTGGTCAATTTCTATTTACTGATGATTTTGGACCCCACTCCCACTTTTCCCTCTATCGCACAGTTGTTAATCGGGAATGGCTTAGATAACACCTCTTAATAGCGTGTACACGGAGCATAAAAATACTGTACAGCAGCAGGCATCATGCCATTTCACATACCAACTTAGATTTTTTGAACAAAGTGTGTTTTTGAATCAGATTTTTTTTTTTTTTTTAAATCTAATCTTTGATTGGTGTCTTAAAGTGTTTGTCTAAAATGCTGCAACAAAAAATCACCCATTCAGGCACACACACACATTGGTGCATTATGCACCAATATCATTATCACCAATATCAATATCACATACACACACATTATCATTATGAGGACATTCAATATGCATAATGGTTTTTATACTGTACAAACTGTATATTCTATCCCCCTACATTCACCCTACCCCTAAACCTACCCATCACAGAAAACTTTCTGCATTTTTACATTTTCAAAAAACATCACTTTGATAAATTTATAAGCAGTTTTCCTCATGGGGACCAAAACATGTCCCCACAAGGAAAAGGATTTTGGATACTGACATCTTTGTGTTATTCTTTGCACATCTTTGTGATATTTTGACCCCATAACATAGGGTTTACCTGAACCACACAAACACTAACATACACACATATAAGGATATGTCCTCATAATGTAGGGGGCTTGGCCTGAAATCTGAATACACATTCCCCACACGTAGTCTTATGCAAATATTTGGAATGTATGTAAGCAATAAGCTACGAGAGGCTGTGCTGTATTGTGAATAAGTCACGGCTGAAGGGTGTTGTTAGGCACGACACAAAGCGGAGTGCCTGCAACCCCTTCAGCCGTGACTTATTCACAATACAGAACTAGCCTTGAGTACCTTATTGCTTTTATAAAACAGTTATCACACAATACAAATATTAAAGCCAAAAATATGTATTAATGCAACTTTCATGAAGTAAAGTTTCACTAAAAGCCTTCCTTCCACCGGAAAAAATAGTCCCTGACCGTGAACAGCAATAGAAGTTACATTATTACGTCATTAGATGGCAGCAAAGACTATCTGTATGAATGTGTCAGTCCGTAGCGAAGACTTTTACATTGAAAAGACTTGTGAACACGGAACAAGACGCAACTGACAAATGTTTTGAATAGTGTTGTCAGTCAGGGAAAAACCCTTTAACTGTTAAAAGGACAGGATAATACATTGAATATTTAAACATCAAATTTTTTTTTTATTATGAACACTGGACTGACCTGAAGGAAAATGCTAAATCTGAATGCAGGTAATAAACTCGCTCAATTGATCTCTTTTTACAACATTCTTCTACATAATACAGTGAGCTTCAATGAACAATATCAATTGAGAATACAGTTTACATTGCTAAGAGTGGTTGCTAAGGGTGTTGTGTAGTGATACACAGAACCGTTGGGTGAAGCGGTCATAGCCGTGTTTTATCATGAATAAAACACAGCTATTGACCAATCAGAATCAAGTACAGGAACTAACCATTTTTTAAAGTAAATATATCACATTGTTGTCTTTATATACTGCTATATATATATATATGCCAACTTGCAAAACCTGAGCCATAAAACACTCACTAAGTGTTTGTTATTTCACCAAAGCCTATAAATTGTGGAATAAAAAAAAAAAAGAAAGAAAAAGAAAATGTCCATGTTTCCACCCAAATTTCCCACATCACATGACATAATGTCCAGCTTGAGGTCAGGGGCCATAAATATTTCAGAGAGGTTGTTTGGGCATGGTGACAGAGCTAGCAGCCCACAGCTTGACTCACCGCCTGAATTAAAGATGTGTTCTGTTCAAACACTGTGACTGCCTCAGATTAGCCACAAACAGTAATCTGTCACTTAGCTGCAGCCAGGCTGGCCGTTTGAACTGATGTAAACTGGCCCTGTCTTGATGCTCCACCGGCCAGTGTAATGGGGATTCATTGATCCACTGGTCTCTCGCTGATTGAGTTAGATAATTAAAAAGCCTTGTATCTTTTCCATTAAGGATTGTTTGTGTAGCTCCTTTATGTGCCTTGTACTTATTCCTCTGTTGGAAAGCAAAAGCTTTGAGGATCCCATGAGCTTTCATCCTTTTTGTCCCTTTTTTCTCTTTTTCAAGCATTTAATGCAATTATTTTGCAATGATTTATTGGTTTAAGAAAGAAAAAAAAAACTATTATAAATATTTGAATGTAAGAAAAACAGAAACAGCTTGTATTTGTTTTATCTTGAATAAGTTGAATAAACAATATAATATCCAGTGATCACAGAAGTACAAGAAGAAAAGGATGCATTCAAAGGCCTTCAAAGATCAGATGGCTTCTGGGCATCGCTCTGAAGAGACAGTTTAGGAGAGAGACTTCTTGAGTGTGTGAAGAGGAGTGTGTGGGCTAAGACGTGGCACTTGTTTTCATAAGCTGTCCTCTTTTATAAAGAAAGACAAAGAAATTACATTTTAAAAAAATGGTCCAAATTGCCCTGTTTTAGGGATAAGCTGTACTATATCATGGGGTAAGTTGGATCATTGCAAAATATGTGCATAATTTACATGTCAAAAATAAATAATAATAATAAAAAATATGGGGAAAAATAGATACTATTTTTTTTATATCTTTTTTTTATCACATCCTGAATGGGATAAAAAAAATGCTAAGACATTTCTCAAAATATAATCCGCAGAAGAAAGAAAATCAGGTTTGGGACAACATGAGGAATTTTCATTTTGAGATGAATTATCCATTTAAGTCTAAAATGGCTGCACATTATTTACATTTTCAACAAACATCCATAAAACAGTAATGTTAATATTTTTTAACATTAAAAAATGTAATACAATTTGTAACTTTTTTTTTTTAGAAACTTTTTTTCTTTTACATTTTAGATATAATTTTTTTTTTTTTCTATAGAACTGAACAAGCTATTATATTTGATGGAATTAATCATTACAACCACCAAATATAAATACATATGGAAATAAATAAAAAATTTTGCTATCTTTCACAAAGTTTTCACAACTTTGTGAGGCGTATTCTATGGATAATTTTGTTTGGAAATTGTTGATTATTTTCTTTGACGTGGATAAAGTCAGTAAATGTACTTATATTTTTTGAACTGGCTGCAAAATTTAATAATACTATCAGGCACAACTTTGATGTAAAAATGCTTAATTAAATAATTCAACTAATCTAATGTGCATAATGAACACATGATATATATTTTTGATTTTTTTTTTTTTCAGATTAATTTAAAAAATATGTATTTTTAAATCACAGGATCTTGTATATGAGCCCCTTCCTAAATATAAAAATCATATGCAGGTTCCTAGATTAAGACAAATCTTACCCCCTCTGCCCTGTGTGAGAGACTATAGTGTTGTGGAGGAGCTGATCAAACCCGATGACGAGGTTGGGTTAACGAAGCATTTATCCTGCTAGATGCCGCATTTCTCAGCACCGTCGGTCTTCTTGTCCTCTGCTGTCACCGTTAGCCATGTGGGCCCTTCCTCCTCCTCCTCCTCTTCGACGGCGGTGATGGCGTCTCTGTCTGCGGCGGGGCTGAAAATAGCAGAGCGGCTCTCATTAACAGATTAGGTGTTGCAAGGAATCCGTGCGGTCAGAGCTCCAAGGCCTGATATTGTTCCTCCAGGATAGCAATTATGGCTGATTGACATGTTGGCACGCGGGGGAGAGGCCGGAAGACAGTTCTGGGATGAAGGACAAAATGCTCTTCCTCATGGGCTCAGGCCAGTGCAGTTGTGGCATCTTGGCCCACCATGCTTCGCCAATCCAATCAGAGCAATTTGTATCAAACAGTGCAGATGTACAGGAAGTGTGAGGAGGTAGTTTATTTGTCCCTGGAACACATTCGCGCACATATATTCCGCAACACAAACACACTCGCACAGTTCCTGCAATTTGTTGAGCATGAGGTTCTACATTAATAATAGATGAACTTTGTGTCATTGTCAGTGGTAGTGGAATGATGAACATGATAGCCTGATGTCAGCTCCTGACTGTATTACTCACTCAGGGTTTGCTGTTTGCAGTTCCAGGAAGCCACAAATTAAACTCTGTCCAGACACTGATAACCTATGTGTCTCTCCACGTCCCTCACCTCTCTGTCAGGGCAGGATAATGATGCCTTTTACAGTCTTACCTGCATGAGGCAGGATTTTACTTATCAGTGGAAGACTGGAAGAGTCATCATTGTAACAGCTCAGGTCACACTCTAAAACTTAGAAATAACAACTCGAAAATGTTCACGTCTGTGTCTCTGAGAGAGGGGGAAGTCTAAGGCCTGAGACACGCTCTGCGCAAGTATACGTGAATGCAGAGCTTGAATTCGCATTTTCTGGAAACATAATTCATAATGCAAGCATTACATTAGTATGGCTTTCTGATTCTACACTCAGCTTTCTATATAAGGATAGCTGCTGTCATGCAGAGAGCTGAACAAATCTGTTTCTTCAACTATGGGCACTTTTGGCCCTTTAGACTTTTAGAAAATAAAATAAACTTTTTACACTAATTTATTTAATTTGTCCACTTACAGTGTTTAACAGCGTATGCATGAATATCTATATAATTTAATTGAATTTAGCTAAATAATGACACTACATTGTCTCCTTTAAAGCTGTAATTAACCAAATTTATTGTTTCATTATTGAAGATTATTGCAACTTTGACATTGTTTTTTTTCTTGATTATTACTGTAAAGCTGCTTTGAAATATCTGTATTGTATCAAAAGCTATATAAATAAATATATACATATAAATATACATACATCACAGGTGATTTAAAAAAAAAAAAATCACACTAGAAAAGAAAATTACACATAAAATACAAAAAAGGTATTATTTGTTTAAATTATCATTGTTTGAAACATGTAATAATTATAATATTTTTGTATTTTCATAGCTTAAAGGGTTAGTTCACCCAAAAATGAAAATTCTGTCAATATACTCACCCTCATGTCGTTCCACACCCATAAGACCTTCGTTCATCTTCAGAAAAAAAATTAAGATATTTTTGATGAAATCCGATGGCTCAGTGAGGCCTCCATTGCAGCAAGATAATTAACAAATTCAGATGCCCAGAAAGCTGCTAAAGACATTGTGACGAGCAGGGCGGGCGAGAGCCGTGAGGGAGCGGCGCGAGGCCGGTGACGCAAGTGATAACGAGCATCACCTGTGAGGCGTGCCGGCCTCGAGTCTCTCACGGAGGAGCTCCGGGAGCATAAAAGGAGGAGCGACGACAGTGAAGATCGAGAGAGGACCAGGCCTGGACTTTATTTTATGTTTTATTGTGTTTGTGTGGCCGGCAGACGTCCGCGAGGGT
Organism: Megalobrama amblycephala; assembly: GCF_018812025.1. Classification (NCBI taxonomy): domain Eukaryota; kingdom Metazoa; phylum Chordata; class Actinopteri; order Cypriniformes; family Xenocyprididae; genus Megalobrama; species Megalobrama amblycephala. The sequence goes on from NC_063051.1 coordinate 15,503,910, forward strand.
CTGCCGGCATTACTTTCGTTTCGTTCTTTGTTTATTTTGGTATTAAAGTTTGGTTCAACGTTCGCCGGTTCCCGCCTCCTTCTTCCCACATCTATGAACCACGTTACATTGGTGCCGAAACCCGGGAGGAAGGAGGGACATGCTGTCGGAGAGCCCTCGCTGCTGAGGGGGATCGCGGTGCCGCGGAGTTCGGGCAGCGCGGGAGTGAAAGACCGCGAGAAGCTGCCCGAGGCGGTGGTACTGGAGCCTTGTGGAAGGTGGGACGGAGACCCGGATGCCGTGCTCCTGGGACGAGGTGGGGTGGCTGCCGTCCTGGAGGGAGCGGAGGAGTCGCCGCCGTCCGCCGTGGGCCAGAGCCTGCTGCCATCCGCCTGGAAGGGGAGGAGCAGGGGATGGGGGACTCGCTGCTGGCTGCCCTCAGCCGGAGGAGCCATCGCCGGCCGCCAGGAGGCGGTCGAGGATCGGGCCGTCCACCGTGCGTCCAGTGCCATCGCATGGCACCGCGAGGAAGAGCCTCTCGGTAGGCTGAGGACCGAGCGGCAGTGTGTCTGGGAACCGGACCCAGAATTTTTTTTTCCTTTTTCCTCTCTCCCCTCTCTCTTTCTGTCGCTCCCCTTGCTTCCGTCTCCTTTCTCTCGTCTCGTCTGTCCTTACCCCCAGGTGCTGCGGCCGCCGAGACAGGCCCCGGGGGGGAGTAAGCGCAGTCGCGGGAGTACCCCCCGGCCTGCGAGGGGCGATGGGGGTATGTGACGAGCAGGGCGGGCGAGAGCCGTGAGGGAGCGGCGCGAGGCCGGTGACGCAAGTGATAACGAGCATCACCTGTGAGGCGCGCCGGCCTCGAGTCTCTCACGGAGGAGCTCCGGGAGCATAAAAGGAGGAGCGACGACAGTGAAGATCGAGAGAGGACCAGGCCTGGACTTTATTTTATGTTTTATTGTGTTTGTGTGGCCGGCAGACGTCCGCGAGGGTCTGCCGGCATTACTTTCGTTTCGTTCTTTGTTTATTTTGGTATTAAAGTTTGGTTCAACGTTCGCCGGTTCCCGCCTCCTTCTTCCCACATCTATGAACCACGTTACAGACATATTTAAAACAGTTCATGTGACTACAGTGGTTCAACCTTAATGTTATGAAGCGACGATAATACTTTTTGTGCACCAAAAAAACAAAATAACGACTAGTGAATTTAGTGATGGGCGAATTCAAAACACTGCTTCGAAGCTTTACGAATCTTTTGCTTCGAATCAGTGGTTCGGAGCGTGTATCAAACTGCCAAAGTCACGTGATTTCAGTAAATGAGGTTTTGTTACATCATAAGTGTTTCGAAATTTCAATGGTTCACCACTGGGGCCGTGACTTTGGCAGTTTGATACACACTCCGAACCACTGATTTTTAACAAAAGATTCGTAAAGCTTCGAAGCTTCATGAAGCAGTGTTTTGAAATCGCCCATCACTAGATATTGTTGAATAAAGTCGTTATTTTGTTTTTTTTTGGCACACAAAAAGTATTCTCGTCGCTTCATAACATTGAGGTTGAACCACTGTAGTCACATGAACTGTTTTAAATATGTCTTTAGTAGCTTTCTGGGCATCTGAAAGTGTTAATAATCTTGCTGGCAATGGAGGCCTCACTGAGCCATCGGAATTTTATTAAAAATTATCTTAATTTGTGTTCTGAAGATGAACGGGTGTGGAACGACATGAGGGTGAGTAATTAATGACAGAATTTACATTTTTGGGTGAACTAACCCTTTAAGTTTTGAAAAAATGGGTCTGGGACAATGTCTATTTATGAAGTCTATACATACAACTCCAACAAGTATTGTGTCCTTGAGCACTCAGGTTTGGCATAGTAATGCAAGAGTGTGCATTAGGTATGTACAGCGGGACCCTTGCGTTGGTCAAGCATTCGCGTCTACATGTGTGTGCTTGCGTATAGTGGACTTCCTGGCTCTGTATGTTTTCACATGCGATCTGTATCAAACATGAATCCCTTACGGCAGGGAATTACAAATCTCCTTGCAGTGTTGGAGTGGCACGTCTCATTTGGTCGTGTGCTTAATTAGTGCCTCAGTCTTTCTCTCCTGTTGTTGCCAGGGTGGCACCTGAGAAAAGAGAAGAGAAGAAAGACCTTCGTGCCGTAATTATGGCCCCAGCCCTCCCCTTTTGATCAGGACTGGCTCGCTCTCTCCAGGGCTTCACTCCATGGCTGCTAATCAAATAAATGTGCCCTTTAAATGAATGTTGTGTGTGATTCCTCCCCTTGCCCTTCCTTAGCTGTTTAAAAGAGAAACATTGTGAGGTCCCCGTAGTTGCCCCGACTCCATGTCTTTTAAAGCTAGATGTTTGATGTTCATTCAGATTTTTTTTTTTCACTCCCTGATCTTTTTCATAGTTTTCAAAGGAAAAAGATACCTCTGAATTTTGAAACATCAAAAAATCCATCAGCAGAATCAAGGGAATTTTTGATTATTTAACTCCAAAGTCTTCAAGTCTTCACTTGCATATGAAGAACATTTTCACTAAGTTGCCTCTAATCAGAGATGCTCAGAGGGGGGCAAAGCCCGCCAACAACTTTGGTATGTTTTCTCAGTATTCTGTATTAATGACATATGTTTCATCATGCTACAAGCCAGCACTCCAAATCACCTCTGCCATGTTCATTAGAAGACTTCAAGTCAGTGTTAAAATTACTTGAGTTTCTCACAGAAGACTTCTGCATGTGTTTTTGTGAAAGATAGTGAAAATTTAGACTACTGTTACATCATTAATGAATAACTACACAGAAACGAGTAACACACTAATAACATTCTAGTAACTAACAAGCCTCAGTCGAACAAAGTAGTTCAATATTAGTTAATCAATATTTTTTTTTTTTTCTTTGCCTTCGCAGTGAAAAAACAGTGTCTCCTGGACTGTGAAATCGCATACCCAAGTGTTCTTTGATGGTGGGCCAAATGAGCCAGTAGGTGGTCATTATGCAAATGTATAAAATGGTGATGTAGCTTAGTCACAAGGCTACAAGTGAGGACTCCTAGGTGCCTTTAAATGTGCATGAGCGAGAAAGGTTGACATGGAACATGCTAAATCTTGGACCTCTGTTTTTTTTTTTTTTTTTTCAGAACAGAGGAGCTTCTGCTTGCAAAAAGAGAACGCAACAGAGCTTGTAATAAAACAAGAATCAAGATTGGCTTGGCTTTTTGGAGAAATGGTGAGAACTGACGGATTTGTAATGGATAAAACCAGATGGACACGGAAAGAAAAGATTGGCCTTGGAAGAGATGCTGTTATATTTGAGACATGAAAAAGACAATTCACCACATTCTCAGGGTGTAGCACTGATGCTATCACCAACAGCTAGTAGATGCCTGATTGGTTGGGAAGCCCAAGGCCTGAGAATTATCATAGCCTCCTTCAGTACCAAGAAAAAGAAAATAAACATGAATGTCATCCAGAGTTATGGAACCACTAATGACAGTAAAGAGGAGGAAAAAGAACAATTCTACACCAGACTCCAGTCTGTCCTGGAGAAATGCCTGGAGAGATATGTCACCATTCTGATGGGAGACCTCAATGCCAAGATTGGGATTGACAACACCGGATATGAAGAAGTAATAGGAAATCACGGCCTTGGTGACATGAATGAAAATGGTGCAAACTTTGCAGAACTGTGCGCCCTGAATGACCTAGTAATTAGCGGTGTATTCCTACAAGAATACACAAAGCAAAGTAGGTGTCGATCATGTCTGCATTACTATGAAGTTTCAGAGGTCCCTGCATGTGAAAGTGAAGAGAGGAGCCGATGTGGCATCAGACCATCATATCTTCGTGGCCAGATTAATGCTGAAGCTGAAGAAAGCCTGGATGGAGGTGACATTCAGATGCCAGCGCTTCAACACTTATCTCCTCAAAGATGCACAGAAGCAGAATGAATACTCTCTCAGCAACTCAGCAACAAGTTCTTCAAGAACTAGAGGACAATGGAGATCCAGTTGAAAATCAGAGGAAGATGATAAAGGAAATAATGACATCAACATGTAGCTTCTAGGTCTCAAGAAACATCAACACAAAGAAGGGTTTCCACCAAGACCTTATTGCAGAATTCAAGAAAGGAAAGAAAATAAAAGCTGCAGTCAACACAAGGCAGACAAATGAAGGTTCATCGACAATTTGACCAAAGTGGCCCAAGAGGCTGGGCAGTGTAATCGGCAAGCAGGGTGGTACGAATGCCAACATCGAAGCCAGAATAAGCAAAGCCAGAGCTGCTTTCATCAAATGAAAATCTGGAACTCCAAGGACCTTACATTGGAAACTAAAATCAAACTTTTTTAACACCAATGTCAAGTCAGTCCTTCTGTATGGAGCTGAGACTGAATAAGAACATTATCAGCAAAGTCCAGAACTTTATCAACACCTGTCTAAGAAAAATCACCATCAGTAACAGAAACCTGTGGCACAAAACATCACAGCTCCCAGTCCAGGATGAAATCACAAATAAGCACTGGCGCTGAATAGGCCACACCCTCCGGAAACCAACATCAAACATGACTTGGCAAGCCTTGGCCTGGAATCCTCAAGGAAAAAGGAAAAGAGGAAGGCCAAGAAACACCTGACACCAAAACCTTGAGCTGGATTGCAAAAAGATGGGTTACACCTGGAGTGAGGTCGAGAGGAAAACCTAAGATAGAGATGCCTGGCAAACCCTGGTTGATGCCCTATACCCCAAAAAGGAAAGGTTAAGTAGATAAATTGTTGTATGTAGCTCTCTAACAGAGTTCATTGTAAAGCATTATCTATTGTGAAGGGTCATTCCATTATGGTTGTTGTAGGACTGTGCTGAAATTTATTTTCAAGGAAGTACCCTGTCTATTAATGGGTATGGCTATAGTAACATCTTCAGCTAGTCAGCTTAAAGGGGATGTCTAATGCTATTTCATGCATTCTGACTTATTTACACTGTTAAAGAGTTGGATTCCCATGCTAAACATGGCCAAAGTTGGATATATGACAGAGTATTTCTGTGCCAAATACTCTCCTTCAGGGTTTGCATAAGTTTCGGAAAGTTTTTTTTTTTTCTTGAATATGGCCCTCTATGATGTCATAAAAGGCAGAATTCCTTGTATGAGCACTTCTCCCGGAAGAGCGTATGCATACATCAACCTAAGTGAGAGCAAGAGCACTCCTATCAATGTGCTTCATTCGGGTTAAGGAAGTCGTTGGCAGCGCTGCACAGGACTTGCTTGAGAAAGATTTGCCATTTTGTTTTTTAGGCCACAAAATCAACAATGTCACCAAAGAAGTGTGTTTTTGGTTGTAAGGGAAAGATAACCTTTTTTCAGCTTCCCAAAGAACACAGCATTAAAAGAACAGTGGATGCAGTATTTTATTTTTTATTTTTTTTCAGGGCAGCGACAGAGTTGTGCAAGTGTGTTTGTTTGTTCCTGGCATTTCGGTGATGAATGTTTTATAAACAAGGCCCAGTTCAACGCTGGATTTGCAGATCATTTGAAACTAAAAAATGGAGCGGTCCCAGTGAGGAAAGATCCTGGTCATGAGTCATAACCGCAGGTGATAAGTAAAACTGCATCAAATGTATGTTGCCAATCGGCCCGTATGTGCATACAATGTACTGTAAACAACACAAACGCATGAATCAAAAGTTATCCAGGGATAATGTGATAATGTATTGTGCTCGTGACTCTTTAGCTCTGCCCAAGCATGCCAGGAGCTTGACTGATTTCAGAAAAAAAGTTGTACAGCTGTATCTGTCTTTTATAAATCTGATAAAACTAAAGACTCTTCGGAAATATGAAGGATGCAATACTACTCCATAGGTACTCAAGATTAACATGAGATTGGCAGAAACTGTGTGTGTTATGTCCCCTTTAAGATCCTTTCCATCTAAACTGGTTATATCTTAAGCCTAGTAGTGAATGTTTTATGAGCATATTCATCCACACAGTCATGCAGAGCCAAAGCACAACAAAAACAATGTTCTTCCACAAAATGCATGCAGATTTGTTTTAACTGCTAAAGGGCCAAAAGTTACACAATGTTGTCATAAAATAAAAATGCATGGATATTATCAGATCTCATGTGAACAATTCACCAGTGCATACATTTCATTTTATTTATTTATTTATTTTTAATGTTTTGACCTCATAATTTTAATCAAAATGTCATAACTGGACTTTCCAGGGAAATTATAGACTTCTCTTTGGTGACGTATGCTCCACTTGCCTAAACCCTGCCCTCAGCAATCCCACATTCATCTGCCTCCACTTTTGAGTCCATTGATCACATATGAAAAAATCCAATCAACAACTGATGCCATCAATAACTGTCCCAGCCCTACGTTACAATCCGTTACACTCGGTTGTACATCAAAGTATGGAAGGAAAGGTCAGTTTCATCATGACTTTAAAGCAGCTCATCTTACAGTACAGACTGCTACACTACGAGGACAAAAAGTGGACTTTGAAAGTGATAGCTTATAGAGAGTTGAGCTATACCATTTTGCCAATGTTTTAGCAGATATAGCATACCCTCTGTGGTCGGGAGGTTTAGGCAGCAAGATACCACCTCACTTTATGGAAATCAACCAGACGCACAGTTTCAGCTCTCATGCTGTTTTTGAGTGAAGTATGTTCAGTAGCTGTTAGCACAAATGCATTAGATAAGCTGTGATTTGTAAAAGTGGGCAGCATTTGTAGCAATTCAATGTGTGGCTTCACCTCCAAAGGCTGAATAAATTGTGACCACCCTAGTAGTTTGTTCTGTTTCATGCATATTGCATAAAAAAATGCCAAGACATTTCCAAAATCTCCAAAATAACAAGCTCTGTAATGGTAGCTTCTACACTATTTCAGGGATAGAGAAACAAAGTTGTGCTGACAAGGTGCCAAGCTGCTTGGTAAGTGCTTCCCGAGTCTGGATTTGCAAGGTACATGGTATATATATATATAAACCCAAATTCTAAATAAGTTTTTTAAATTTGAATAAAATGAAAATGAAAGATTTTCAAATCACGTAAGCCAATATTTTATTCACAATAGAACATACTTTAAAAACGATGTTCCTCAACATCAAATTGCAAAGGCTTTGCAAATCTCATCATCTACAGTGCATAACATCATCAAAAGAGAAATCTCTGTGCATAAGGGACAAGGCTGAAGATCTTTATTGGATGCCCGTGGTCTTCGGGCCCTCAGACGACGCTGCATCACTCATCGACATGATTGCATCAATGACATTACTAAATGGCCCCAGGAATACTTCCAGAAACCACTGTCGGTAAAGACAATCCGCCGTGCCATCTGCAGATGCCAACTAAAGCTCTATCATGCAAAAAGGAAGCCATATGTGGACATGGTCCAGAAGTGCCATCGTGTCCTGTGGGCCAAGGCTCATTTAAAATGGACTGTTTCAAAGTGGAAAAGGGTTCTATGGTCAGACGAGTCCAAATTTGACATTCTAGTTGGAAATCACAGACGCCGTGTCCTCCGGGCTAAAGAGGAGGGAGACCTTCCAGCATGTTATCAGCGTTCAGTTCAAAAGTCAGCATCTCTGATGGTATGGGTGTGAATAAGTGGGCAGCTTGCATGTTTTGGAAGGCACTATGAATGCGGAAAGGTATATAAAGGTTTTAGAACTCCAGAAACTCATAACCTCAATGCCCAGACGTCTTCAAAATGTTTTGAAAAGAAAAGGAGATGCTACACCATGGTAAACATGCCCCCGTCCCAACTATTTTGAGACCTGTAGCAGGCATCAAATTTGAAATGAGCTCATTTTGTGCATAAAATTATAAAATTTCTCAATTTAAACATTTGTTATGTTATCTGTGTTCTATTGTAAATAAAATATTGGCTCATGTGATTTGAAAGTCTTTTAGTTTTAATTTTATTCAAATTTAAAAACATCCCAACATTTCCGGAATATATATATATATATATATATATATATATATATATATATATATATATATATATATATATATATATATATATATAACTTCAAATGTATAAAGAAAACTTAAAATGCAGTTCATGCTGTACAGACAGTGACTTGAATATAGCCTGTCTGTGATGAAAATTTATCTTTTTTTAGATATTTACAGAAACTGAAGTAAATGAAAACTTTGATTTTATACTTTTCAACATCTTGGACATCCTTGTTTGCTATTGATTATGACTTCTGCAGCAAAGTTCTGACCATAAAGTTTTAAAATTATTACATTTTTTATTTGACCAATTTTAAATTTTCCATTCAAAATCAATTCTTGATTTTGTCTGTACAACTTTTCACTGTAATATTATGCCATGTGAATGAGATATGGTATACTAGTCCATTATTTTAATATCATCAGACTTATCTTTCCATAAATGTGAACTGTTGTGAATTTAGATGTTTTTATTTGCCATATTAAATTGCTTTAATCAAGGGAGAGTTTGTAGACTGTTTGTAGAATGAAGATGTCAGAGATCATTAACAATCAGTAGAGTGAGTCAATGAGTTCATTTACCAGCAGGTGGTGCTTGCTGCTGTATTTGCTGAGCTGTCAGTATTCTCATCTTTTGATCATCTTGAATTATCTTCTTTTGAAGTTTCATTCAAATAATTATATTATAATTTCTCTTCACTCTATCTCCAAATTCTTTCTTTTTTTATGCAGTGCTTTCCTGCACATTTTAATTCATGGTCACACTTTATTATAATGTGTTCTTGTTACGGTGTAATTACACCAATAAGTACTGAGTAATATTAATTAACTACATGTTCTCATTATATAGTTGCTTGTAATTATGCATCATTTACTGTTATTAATATAGTAAATACATGCAATATGTGTAACAAGGACACATTCAAATAAAGTAAGGAAATAAAGAGAGGTTCAACATTCATAGTGCACTTCATGTTTTAAAGACAGTGTTTTTATCTTTCACTTACTTTATTGTAACAAAAGCACAAGGAATACATTCTGGAGCTGTGAAAATAAAATATCAGAATTATGTACAAAATCTTGTTCTGCAGACTGGATCGGATTTTATTTATTTATTTATTTATTTTAAATATCACAGCACACAACAACTGTAATTACTATTCACAACACTACAGTAGTGGTGTTTGCTCTGGGCATTGGCTTGATTATTTACTCTAAATCAATGAATGAGTTTTGCACTGCGGATACATTAGTAGCGCAGTTTGACGAAATCCCCCCTTTGGAAAAAAAAAAAACTTAGGTGCCAAAAAACATTATGAATAATGAAACGGAAAAATGTGTCCTATCTCATCCCAACAAAGACATTAGTTGTGTTTTCCCTTTTAAAATGGTAACTTAAGTTTATGCATGCAGTGACCTATGAATGAACTCACTGTTGATTTTAGCTGTCAAAGTGGCATTAGTTGTCGTACACACAGTTACTATCAACCTCTGATGAGAAGTGGATCTTAGTGAAAGAGATACTTCCCCTGACTGCTGCTTCAGCTTTCTTTCTCTTTATCTTCCTCTCTTTCTGTGGCTGAAAACACTGGCTTTTTGAGGAAGTATTTTTTTTTCTCTTCAGGTGTGAGAGATTTATTTCAACAGGGTGGGTAAAATTATCACATGACTGACTGAGGCGTATTGGAGTGTCTTGGACACACAATCACCTTTTTGGATCCGCAGTGGATTGTATCTGATGTGTTGAAAGTACTGGATGAGTTCTGGGATATATTTTTTTTTATTATTATTTCTGAAATGAAACAGTGCCTCAGTGTTGATGGTACAAGGACTTAAAATGACCCTCTTTCAGATCCATCTTAAATAATCTCTTTAGAAACCACCCTTTGTAAATGTTAGAGATTCACAGCTAATTGTGTTCTAGTAGTAGTAGTTGTGTATTTATTTGGATGTATTATGCTTTGTATTATGTTTGTATAATAATTTAGTACAAACATTGTCATTAAAAAGTTTAGGGTCAGTATTATTATTATTTTTAAAATAGTAGTTTTATTCAGCAAGGATGCATTAAATTGATCAAAAGTGACAGTAAAGCCATTTATAATTGTATTTCATACAAATGCTGTTATTTTGAACTTTCTATTAATCTAAGAATCCAGCCTGGTCTCATTGTTAATACGTAGGTATAAATAAGTAACTTTAACATACATTTTTGTACAAGTAGAAAGGTGCTAAAACGTACAATTGTCACGTTCCCGTTCATTCCGGACTCCATTTCCCATAATCCTCCCTGCCAGTCACACGCACACTCCACACCAATCACCTGTTGCCACATACACTTAGCACTTTACCTGGACTATAAAGGACTTACACACACACCACCTCTTTGCAAAGTCTTGATTCACCCTGTGACAATTCTGAGCGTTTGTATCCTGTCTGCCTGTCTGTTATTGATCCTGCCTGTTTCCTGTTTATGATTCTCTGCCTTCTGCCTTTGGACTGTTTATTGTTTCCTGACCTGTGAACAATATCTGCCTGCCCTGATCTACTGCCTGTATCCTGACCACGTTTCTGCCTGTCCCTTGCTGTTCCTGTTAGCCCCTGCTTTGACCCTGCCTGTACGACCACGCTATTATTTAATAAAGCTTGCAGATGGATCTCTGCCCGAGTCCCGCCTCGTTACAACAATATTGACGTAATTATAGTTTTAAAACGTACAAATACTTACGATTTTACTTAGGGATGTAACGGTACATGTATTCATCCCGAACCGTACGGTATGAATGTGACGGTTCAGTGCAATGCAATCAGATGAGGAATACAGTCACAGGTGATCACACTCCAATCCAGAAGGGGGCGCGCAAGGTAATACAATGCTGTTTTTAAAATGCGGAAAATTAAGTATAGGAGGGTCAAGCTTTGAATTTTTAAATATAGTTTAAGTTCTAGCTGACTGTGACCAAATACCTTTTGTTTTTATCAGCCCTGGAAAAAAAAAAAAAGACCTATGCAAGTGTGCATTCTGTTTACTGTTTAGTGCTTAATACACTATAGGAGGCTGTACTGTACCAACAAGTGGACTAAATGCCACTATAGGTGGAACAAACTGTGAATTGCACTACTGTCTGTTCAAAATAAAATAAAATAAAAGAAACCTAGCATTGTGGATTTGCTCCTTTGTCTGGTAACACTTTAGTTTAGGGTCCAATTCTCACTATTAACTAGTTGCTTATTAGCATGCATATTACTGGGATATTGGCTGTTTACTTAACAACTACCTTACTAACTATTAATAAGCAGTAATTAGGGGTTTATAGAGGCAAAAGTCATAGTTAATAGATAATAGTGAGAAGTAGGTGACCATTTTTCCTATTGTACCGAATTCGTACTGAACCGTGACCCCAAAAAAGGGATACGTACTGACTTCTGTGTATCTTTACACCCCTAATGGTTATACTATCAAAGAAGAAATCCACAGGAAAGCAGTGGCCAGAAATTGTTCAAGACATATGGCACTAAACTCAGGCTTTCTTATTTGATGAAGACAAAAGTTTTTTTTTTTTTTTTACAGTTTGGCCTTTATGATCCTCTTTCCGGCTTCTTTTTTTGAGTAGGTTCTGTGTGTTCTTCTTCACCCATCAAATCTCGACTGCCCTGCTGTTTTAAGTGGACATGCTGTCATTTCTACAGGGACATGATAATCACTGATATTACTAGTGCTCTACATGGCTGTAAAAGACAGACTTGCTTCTATATAAGGACTTCTCTGCAAACCTTTTTATCTGCCTCAACGGGAGGTCAAATAATGGCCTTTGAAACAAAAATGTGTTGTGGCATTGTCTCCTTTAATCTTTTGGCTCTGTTTTGATATACCATGCAAATTCTACTTTTGCTGGGCTGGTAGGTGATGATAGATAGGAACATTGTGTTTAGATGTCCACAGGTGAAGACGTGACCGAACTGTAAGAGGGCATAGTAATTGACAAACTGTTCATAAAGTCTAATGCAAGTCAGGGTTTGGTTCCTGGTATTGATCATCATTCTCTTCTTTTTTTTAATATTTTAATTTATTTTTAATTGAAGATTTGAGATATAAAATCCATGTCAGCCATGATTCTTTATTTTGACCTATTGTTTCCAAGAAATATTTTATGGCACCATAAAAGCTGTTTATATATAGTTCACGCTCAATGGCAATATTTTCCTGTTTAGACCAAAAGACAGGAGTCCTCATTGCCTTGTTCCATCAGTTTCAGGTAGAAAATTGTAAAAATTGCATTATTGTGAAAACACAGCAAAGATGAACAACTTTGTCACCATGTCAGAACCCATAGAGATAAACCAGCACTGAAAAAAAAGCTGTTTCACAGACATCTACCTCAAGAGTGTCTTTACCGCTCTAAAAGGTATGATTGCACATGACGTGCACTTCTTACATACGTAACAGCGTCTGGTTTCATCTCGGCCTTGATCGTCAAATAACCGCCGTTCCGCCGAGTATATGAATTCAATTTAGCCTGACAGTGATTCCGTGGCTGTTACCAAAAAGCACTGGACTGGGATATAATTTGATAATAAATAGACCAACAGTTTCCGCAGCATACATTTTGCTCACCTAATGGAGGCACCAGAGTGGCAGGCGCTCGGATCTGTCCTGATAGGACGATAACACGGAAAACACTTCCATTCATTTCTTCACAGACCTTTCTGTTCTCAAAGATGGAAAGGGTTGAGACTAATGACTCATGAGCAATAAGCAAGTGTTTAAGTAAATGTACTTGCAGGGGAAAAAGCTTTTTCCAAGCGGCATATCAATATTTTAAATAGAGTTTCTATCGCTGTCTCTACCTAACTTGATTAGTTGTGTGATGTGTTCTGACAGGCTTGTTGTTCGAAATACCCCATTAACTGTGTCTGTCAGCTTATTTTCCCTCGGTAGGCAGCATAACACCCATATATTTCATAATTTGTTTTGCTATCAGGGCTGATTTGTAAATGCGCAAATTCTAATTAGTAGCAGCCACTGTTTCTAATTTATTAAATATTAAATGAATCCTGCGGTGGATGCTTTTCTCTTCCCAAGATGGAAGTTTATGCTATGCAAATTATTTGGCCTTTTAGGTTGTCAGCACTTTTTAAATGCACCAAAATGCTTTATTCCTAGTTTGTTTGTTTTCCCTCTCCAGTCGTCTTCGAGTTAATATTTATTTATCTTAGATCTCCTGCTTTCTTTTTCATCCAATAAAGGCGTCACAGTCTGTTGGGCTTCAATCCTGCCGCTTTGTTTAACTTCATTACAGCTGTCTTAATCTAAGGCCTAGTCGCTTGTTTCAGAGGCTGCATAATACATCTTCTGAAGTCACTGTCACTTACACATTAACAATTGTTTTGTCCATTTTTCCCCCTCCATGGACGTAGATGGAGGTGATATTACATGCTAATAGTCTGTTCCAGAATAAACCACAAGCACGACCCTGTTTATTTCTAAACGCCATGTAAAACCCTAGTCTCTCGTACAGCATGCAATATTAATTCTATTGTTTAGTTAAGATTTTGCTCTGACCGTAGACATCGGATCGCTTTGTTTTCTCAGTGTGACAGCTGCCTGCGAACTGGACGCGATTTGAAATATGTCATTTGTATTGAATTACCAGACATTTATCGAACACCCACTTATCCCAAGTGAACTTCAGTCTAATTAAGTTTCAAGAAACACATCCATCAAGCTATTGAGGCAGTTAATTTGCCATTGCCTCCTGGATCTGTATTCCCTTCCCGAATCACTGGAATTCACATGAGCATCGTTTCAGCGATGTCATTCGCTTTTCCTTCCTACTGGGCTGCAGCTGGCACAGCCACACTTGAAGCTTGCTCACCCCACATGCTATTAAAACATGCTTCCAGAAAAATCCCCCCGTCGTGGACAATTGTGAAAGAAGTCCCCCAGCACTTCCCTTTGTGTGACTGTTTCTGCTGGGGTAATTTCATTAGAGTGTTGGTGTTTGATAGTATATAATGAAGTGTGAGACTGAAGGGGGAATGAGGGTATCATGGTTTGCATTCCAAGGTCATTTCAGCCAACAGGACAAACCCAAAGGAACTACACCAGTAATACAAGGAACTCCTTGTTTCTCTGAATGTACAATTAATATGGTTATATTTTATTTTTTCTGTCTTTGTCAATTATGCAATCCAGAATGATTGGGAAAAACATGCCTGTGGCGATGTTTCAGCACAATGATATTATGTTGCTTCTTGTACGTTACATGGCACACACAAAGTGAGTGGCTCTAAAAAGCATGTTAAATTTACTCTGAAACAGATGAAAGTGAATGTGGCAACATTTATGACATTGTTTGTTGTATCGCGGCATTTAGAAATTGCTAAAACGTGAATGCGCTATCGCGTTTGAAAATAACGCAGCACCTGTAGTAAACCCTACCCTAAACCTAACCGATAGTGTTAACAAAAGAAAACGTTAGATAAAAACAACCATGCCATTTTAGCTTGCTTCTACAAGTGTTTGAGCTTGAGTTTCATAACTCATGTTTCACGGGACCTTTAGCCAAATTTTCCACATCGCAAGTGCAGTGCTGTACTAGGTGAGCTACTGTGCAAGTTTACAATGTCAGAAAAAAAAAAACATACATATCCTCCTGAGACCCATGAAAAAAAGTATTTGAAAAAAAGTAGTTTGAAAAAAAAAAATATATATATATATATATATTTTTATTATTATTGTCATTACAATTGACCTTTCGCAAAGACCCGCCCCCCTTAGTTACTGTTGCTTTGTCCGACAAGCCATGGCGCTGTCACGCCACACGCAGTGAAAAATACATTGCGAAAGAAAGAGGATACTGACAACACGTCGACGGACAAGACAAAGCAGGTTACTTATGATATTAAACAAAGTCCCAGCTTTCAAACTGTGTAGTTTTTTAAGAAATTCAAACAATAAAAACCGTTTTGTGGCTCTTTAATGTGTCGTGACCATGGACGTGATGTAGCGCCTCAGCTCAAGAGGCTCGTAAACCGATCATCTCTTCCTACTAGTTCATTTATAGCACCAGATAAACATGAATGAACATGAGAATGAATGTTGTTTCAAACGCGGAAAGACGTCAATATACACAATTTTTCAAGTTTAACTCCACTGAGGTTAATCTTCTAACTACTGACTGCTTTGTTGGACAAAATGGCGGATTCGGCATTCTGATTGGATAGATCGCTTGTCAATCAAACTCCCGGCGAAGGGTCAGTTACTTGGGGCATAAAAAAATGTTTGTTTTTCAAAAAACAAAACAAAAAACAATGAATAGACATATGCAAAAACAATGGATTTTTTTTTTTTTTTTTTTTATTCACCAATCAATTTTTAGATTTCAGGATTTTCTTTAAAGGGATAGTTCACCCAAAAATGAAAATTTGATGTTTATCTGCTTACCCCCAGGGCATCCAAGATGTAGGTGACTTTGTTTCTTCAGTAGAACACAAATGATGATTTTTAACTCCAACCGTTGCAGTCTGTCAGTTGTATAATGCATGGCAATGGTAATAATAAAAAAAAACATGCACAGACTAATTCAAATTAAACCCTACGGCTCGTGACGACACATTGACATCCTAAGACATGAAACGATGGTTTGTGTGAGAAACCGAACAGTATTTATATAATTTTTTACTTCTTTTTACCTCTACCTCTACCTCACGGCATCCGGTGTTTGAGGTGTATACGCGCTCTGACGTAGTTTACGCAAGCGCCGGAAGTGATCTCTCGCACATATACGTCACTCATTGTTTACACAGTGCACAAACATTGTAGGTACAATGGCTAATCAACATTTTTATTTGTAAAGCTGCCCTTACGAAAAGTAACAAAATAAAATGAAGTTTTGATGTAATAAAACCATGTTTTTTTAGTGCACTTTCATTTGTATTACAACTGTTGTACTACAGGCACCATGTTTAAACTATGCCAGAGCGTGTACACACCTCACACAACGGATACCGTGCGCGCGCTCAAGGCAGTTGGACATAGTGGTGTATTAGAGGTAAAAAAATGATATAAATACAGTTTGGTTTCTCGCACAAACCGATCGTTTCGTGTCTTAGGACATCATTGTGTCATCACAAGCCACAGGGTTTAATTTGGATTTGTCTGTGCATGCTTTTTTTGACTCTTATAGATGGAGTTCCCACTGACACGCATTATATGACTGACAGACGGCAACGGTTGGAGTTAAAAATCATCATTTGTGTTCTACTAAAGAAACAAAGTCACCTACATCTTAGATGCCCTGGGGGCAAGCAGATAAACATAAAATTTTCATTTTTGGGTGAACTATCCCTTTAACCAAAACATTGTATAAAGATATTTGAGATCATTCTCAAATATAACAGAATGACTTGATATACTATTTTACTTTATGCGATACGTGTGTAAAATGACCATAAGCGGATTTTCCCATTCTATACAATGCATTGATACATTGTATCTAATTTGCATATTAATGTGTTCTAGGAGCAACATGTAATAAAAAATTAGTGTAATAATGGGAGTAATAATTGACAACATTTTCATAAGAATATCTAATAATGTTGTGTCTCCCAAAATGCCTGGTTTACATGCTTTAAGTCCTGGTGTCCTCTACAGTGGACGTTTGAAATCGATGTCTTGTTTCATAACAGAAAGTCATATTCTGATTTTAAACCCCATAACAATTCCCTGAGATGTTGCTTCATGACAAACAATTAGAAAATTAGAAAATATTATCATATTTCCATAAGAGTGCTAAATTTGATAATTCAATCAATGTCATATTTATATTTAGTCATATTTAAAGAACAAGGAAAGGCAGTTGTCATTGTGAAACTTCCAAACATTTGGTAATCTCTGAAAAGCCCTGTATCTGATCTTTACAGGACATCCTGAATTAAAATGTGACAAGTACAGTGTCAGAGATTTGTATTTCGAGTTATATTTCATTGTTTATTATTTAATTATTTTTAAATTAATTTTGTTAAAACTGTTAGTTTTGAAATACTTATGTTCAAAGCATTGTTTCCTGCCATTTTAATTCCTGTGTAAATGCATTTATGCCGCTTCAGAGGAGCATTAAACAGTCTGTGTAAATGCACATTTTTGTGATTTTATGCCGCTTCAGAGTTGGTTTCTGTGCCGCTTTTTCTGTGTAAAGATGCCTTAAGTCTTTAAAATACTAATATGCACCTGTATGCATAATTTGTGTGAAAAGGAATAAAATTTTTTGATGTTTTACTGCCACTTGTATTAATGTCAGCTGGAAACCGCATTGAATTGTATGTATAGGTTTTTTTTTTTTTTTGTTTTTTTTGGAATTTTGTAAAAATGTAGGTAGAGGCATGTTTTTCCATTAAGACTATGTTGCATTTATTGTTGAGTTAAGCAGCTGTACAATTGTTATACTTCATAGTTTAAAAAATGCAGTTTTGAGTGTCTGAATAGACAGTTAAATGGGAACATAATTACGGTGTGCCAAATCCGTGTGGCGAATGAGAAAACACTGATATTAATTATAGAAGAATGAGAAATTATGTGCCATCTAATTGGTAATCAGTTTGTTTTGTACTTCAGGCTACTTGCATATGAAAATGAATGATGGGCTATTTAACTTAATTTATTCCAGTTTTTACAGACATTTACTGGGCAGAACACATTTACATAGTAATCAGTAAAATTAGAGATCACAATCACAAATATTAAAGACAAGTAATAAATTGCTTCAAATTTTTCTTCTCATACTGCTCATAATTTTAAGATGGACAACACACTGCTCTTGTTATACTTTATTTGAGACAATTATATTTTTCACACAGAAAGAAGAGAGCACGCAAATGAATATTAAGGCTTATAAATGATAAAATAAAACCAAATAAATGTCAAAAACAAACAATCTTCGGAGTATACGTCAGCTATGCAAACTATTTATTATTGTGCAGTATGTGTAGCTAGTCTTCTATAGGCGTGCTAACTGGAGTTAGCGTCTTCTCGCATTAGTGCAATTATCCATGTGAAGAAAACCTGTTTCCGTTTGCTTCTTTTACATTCTGTCCTTTCTTTTGGCCCCTGCATGATTCTCTCTTTTTGTGCATAGAGACAATACCCCCCACACTATTTGTCATAAAATCCCTCATTTGCTGGATCCTGAGGAAAGCAGATTATGCTTATTTTTCATTTGGACAGAGGGAGATGGAGCCAGGTGTTTGGCAGCAGTGGAGTGTTCAGGTGTAACCGGGCCGGCGATGGGACATGATGAGTTGGGGCTGATGAAGGATGAGGCGTAGAAGATTTCAGGGAGAGCGGCACCCTGCTGGCCGCTCCCTCAAGAGCACCCCCACTGATCAGGAAGTGGGGAAACTTTCCTTTTTAATCCGCATGTGCCGTGATCACTTTCTGCTGCTTTAATTAGCTCGTTACGGCCTTGATGAAAATGCAAGGTTTGCAAGCACAAGGCCTGCTATTCTGCTAAACTCATCAAGATCACTTGTTTGGAGTCTCAAGGTGATCTTTTATCTCACTTCTACAGGTGTAACTTCTTAACTCTTAAAGTTCCATTCTCAGCACTTTGAGAATATTAAAGTTAAGGCGTTTTTGTGGCCTAATGCAGGGGGTTTCAAAATTTGACCCCAAATATGACCACCCTAAACGACCACTAGTATGTGAGCAGGTACAGTCAAACCAAAATTTATTCAGACACCTTGAACATTTCATTCATTAATACAGTTTATATAGTTTTGTTTTTTTTAAATGGTAATAAAATATGACAAGATCTCAGAGTTAAACTGTGTCAAAAAAAATCTTTATAGAATAATTTTTGGTTCCAAATTTTTATCAATTTTACTGGTAGTCCACTGTATGAAGAATTTTTGGGTATAATATGTCACAGTTTACTTTATTTTGCTATCTTCACTTACATAAATGAACTATAGTGTCCTGCACCCACTAGTAAAAATATATCAAAAATATAAAAAATGTCTGAATTATTTTTGGTTTGACTGTATATATTTTCATATCTAAAGACCCATTTATGCTGTGGGAGAAAAATAAAAGTATAGTATCTAATAATTTACAAATATTTACTTCGTATAAAGTTGGCAGTGTATCCAGCATTTGTTTTCCAGAGAAATTTAGATGTATAAGCCTAAATAGAAACAATTTCAATTCAGTTGCCAATTGTATATTGCAGTATGCCTATTTGTATATTATGCAGATTTCTTTCATTCTGTTAAAATCTGTCAACATAATAAAATAACTGCAATTAATCTCATGTTTTGAAGCATGGCAGCTGGTTTGAGCTGGTTTAAGCTGGTCCTTAGTTAGTCCTTAGCTGGTCATGAGCTGGTTTAAGCTGGTCAAGTCTTATAACCAGCTCAGGACCATTTTAAACCAGCTCAGGACCATCTTAAACCAGCTCAGGACCAACTAAGGACCAGCATAAACCAGCTCAAACCAGCTGCCATGCTTCAAAACATACCTAACCAGCATATGCTGTTTTTTTTTTTTTCAACAGGGAAGTCACAGTTTGCTTTAATATAACCAAGATATGGATAACGCATGCAAACAAGACCAACAAACAGGCTAAGTTGTTCTTTTTAGAGATGGTCATTGTCCAACTCCAGGCTCACTCATTATACCACAGCTTGATGCTGAGTCATGCATGTCTAATGGGGCAGGCAGACTGCAGAGTGTCTCTGTCTTCAGCTGGTCCCTCAGACACACACCACGGCAGGCTTTCCCTGGGGAGAATCACACGGAGGCTGCTAAAACATGCCTAAGCACTGTCTCTCTGTATCAGAGGGAGCGGCATGCATGACGAAGCCCAGTGGAACCTAGCAAGGACCATTATTCCCAGCCTCAGAGATCCACCTTTACCCAGCCTTCTGGGGGAATCACTCTTCTCAAAGTCTTCAGTTTACACTGGATTGAGGACAGACTAGATATCAAGGTACAAACTGCTCTTGTTTGTAAAGGGGCTCGATACAAACACCCATAAAGCTTTAGATGACGTTTAACCTAGGCAGTACGTGAGGTTTTTCTCTCTCTTTGATGCCTCGAAAATGTCCTACAGTGAAATGAAATACTAGGCCTTAAGCAAACCACTGGGACTTGTCAGTAGTCTACTTCCATGTCCTAATTACCGTCAGCAGGCTTGATGGACAGTCAAACCATCTGAAATCAAGCCTCAAGAGGACACTGCTCAGTTAACTAATAAAGGCCTAGCGGTTAATACTCTCCTGAGAGGCCTGACAAACCTGTAAATCAGTCTTCGACATCCTTTTATCTGTGTAGTCCACAGTCTGATCTTTACCTGGAGAAATTTTGAGCTGCATTTTGTGCTGTGAGACCTTTAAGAGTTTCCCTGATCCAATAACTGCCATTTGTCAAATGGAAACCTTGTGGTTTGATTCAACCCCCCTACAACCACCACCCCTATTTTCCCTCCACTGAATTCATTATAATTTCCTAGGCTCGACTAATGTGGCTTTGTCTGCACGTTCTCAGTGCAAATGCTCCTTGCATTATTGTGTAAGCATCTCGAATTGAAACATCCGCCTTGTGAAATATTGACTTTAATATCTCATTTGAAAAATTCATGAAACCTTTGATGTTAAATCCATACTCAATTTAGCAAAATGCCACTAAAATATGCAGAGGGGGGCAGAAAACATTATTGTCTGTGCTTCTGTGGAGAAATTACATTTTATGGCTGTTACACCAATCTTTCCCATGTTTTCTTTTACTTTTTTTCCCGTCGTCTGGGGGAAAAAGTGGAGGCGACCCATTAGAGGCAAAATGAAAAGCGCTATTGATTGGTCTCTTATTCCTCCACTCTTTGCCTCATTTCCTAAATGCACGGTAATAAGGGCTTAGCCATGGTGACACACAATAAGCTTTAATGAATGAAACTTTAAAGAATTAGCGAGTGTGTATGTGTGTGTGTGTGATGCTATCATTGGTGGATCCCTTGCGTTTGGCTTTGTTTTGTTTTTGTGATACCTTTTTCATTTAATAAAGCACACGAATGCCAATAATGTTGCAATACAATAAAGACAATGGATGATATATATATATATATATATATATATATATATATATATATATAAAAAGAGGAGACGTTTCTGCATGGTTGGCTGAAAGTGCCGTAAGGAGGGGTGAGATTTTTAAAAGGCATCGTATTAGAATTAGATTTCCTGAGGCTAATTATGATCAAACACAGCCTTTTGAAATGGTCCGAGGTTATGACAGGTAGAAAAAAAGAGCCTTTTAGCAAATGGATTTCCGTGGAGAAGAAAGAGTGTGAAAGGGAGTGCAAAGGAGAGAGTGCAAAAAGAGAGAGTGAGTGGTGCAAGAGAAATGAAAAGACAGACGAATGTTGTGAAATCCACTTGCGTGCTAATAGAGTTGCATTCGCCTTTGGTAATTTGTAAGCACTTTACCCCTGCCTATCGATCAAGCTGAGGGAGGGAAAGAGAAAAAATTACATTGCATTAACATGTCCCACTCTCTGCTGCTCTCTCGCTCTCTCTCTCTCTCACACACACAGACATCTCTCATGATTGTCCTGTTCCTCGTTTCCACTCATATTTTTGAGAAGAAATACCCCCTTTCATCATCCCACTGCATGACAAAGACACATTCTTCCTCATTTACAAACCCTTCTTTCCTTTCATGGTGATGAGCTGCTTTATAGCATTCTATAGGTTGAATTTGGGAAGCTGTGTCAAGACACTTTGATTAAAATTAATTCCCCATGTTCAGCTGCAGCTTAAAGATATAAAGGTTGATCTTGAGATTCTCAGGGTAATGGTTTTGATGGTGGTGCTTTAACTTTTGTATTACACGAAGCACACTTTTGTGACTTAATGTCACTTTGACTGTCGTGTAGAAGTCTGCTGCGGAGCTCGGCCATGTCTGTGCTCGGCAGAAGTGCGCATTGCGGGTGCATATGAACCGCAAAGGGAGACACACTAAGGTTTTGTGGACTTAACAGACATTAACAGACTTTAAAAGGCTTATGCATGAAATGGAGCGGAAAGTGGAACATACTCTATGTGGGCCTTAATTCTCACCTAGAAGAGGGCCTTACTGAGCTCCAGAACAGAATGTGATAGCTTACTTTAAAATTGATTCTAATCTAATCTGATTTCATGAGAAAATGTAACCATTTCACGATTTGTCGATGAAGCTAAACATGAAGGTGGACCCCTAAGGCTCGGTGGAGCGTAAGCAGGTCATATAAAAATGTACAAATGCGATTTTATGAATTCATAACAATTCACCAAAATGTAAACTAGTTCTTAATTGTCACAAGAGTCTACTGGGTAATCCTGTATCTGCTGCTGGTCTTCAGTGGAGTCAGGCCTGTCTTTGGTTTGAGTTGGTTGCTACAGACATTTTTTTTTTTTTTTTTTTTGCTTCTACACAGAAAAGTGGAGACAAATCAATGAGTTTCCACTATGAAAGTATGTTTCTCTGATCTTGTTCATGTTGTTAATGTTGGTCAGACTGTGACAGACAAGCGTGAGAGGGATTCCCTTATAATTAGTTAAATGGGAGTAATTTTAGGAAGTGCATGCTCTCTTGCTCCCAGGTTGTTGATGTGGTGGTGAAGATAAGGATTGTTCATTAGGGAGGTATCTTGTGGGGATTTAAATTGTACAATTCTACATTAATTATTGGTCAGTTTATTTATTTAAGTTTGTTTTTATTTTGATCACTGCCTTTGTGTGGAATAAACTAAACTGTTTACATTTTTTTTATTATTATTTTTAGAACTTCATCTAGGCCCAGTGATTAAAATCGTGACAAAGTATCACATGCCTAGTAGTTTCAATCAAGCCAAACAGTCAATATAGTGTATTTTTGAAGCCCTCATGCAATTGTGAAGATTTAGCTTTCTCCAGCCACATCAACATCATAGCCATATTATCACAGTCACGTTCAGTTTTGACTCACTGTGATCATCACAGCTGTTCATCTTTTAGTTTATCATCACTGTGTATTTAAGTTCCTGCCTGTGTTCTGTTCAGTGTCCGGTATTGTTTGTGTCTCGTGTTTCATGTTGTTTCGCATGTTGGCTTCTGTTTGGATTACTTTAATAAACTAAACTGGACTATGCAGCTCAGTTCACTGCAGTGGCTTGTGAGAGCCAAAACTTTTTTGTTTTCACTGAGAGATTTTGTCATCTTGCACTCACCTGCCCTTACGATGACGAGACCCTGAAGTCACTTTTCTGGATCAGGGCAAACTTCCATCATCCTGTCGACCTTTCAGACACCAAGGACTTGACTGGAAGGAGGCCGTCGTTAGGTGTTTGGAAAGCATTGCGCCCCAATCCAGAGAGCAGCTTCAACTTCAACACCTTCGACCATGGAGGAATCGCAAGTGCCCCTCGCAGACGTTGAGGTTCAACCGCTGCAAACGCTGCACTCAGCTTCCGATGCTCAGCTCCATCGGCCCTCCGTCTGCGCCTGTGGATCCATCGCCCTCGTCGCCATCGGATGACCCCCATATGTCGATAACCAAGCCAGGGTTGGTAACGCCACAGTCACGTTTGTTTTGGTTTTCATGGACTTTCAGTTTGTTGTCATTCATCACATGTGTTCCTTTGTTCTTGTCCTTTGTTCACTAAATATCATCACAGCTGTTCATCTTTTAGTTAATCATCACTGTGTATTTAAGTTCCTGCCTATGTTTGTTCAGTGTCCGGTATTGTCTTGTGTTTCACGTTGTTTTGCATGTTGGCTTCTGTCTGGATTACTTTAATAAACCTTGTGAGTTTAAGGGTACATTTACACAACAACGATATGCTTAAAACGGAGCAGTTTTTCTTTGAGTTTTCTGAGTACAGATGACACCATTGTCAAACTGATCCCCATTCACACGGATCTGCGAAAACGACTAAAAATGCTGTATTCTGCTGCCAGGCCATTAGATTGAGACTGAGCATATAATACTCATATGCATGACATCAGCGTTTCCACAGATTCACGTTTTTGTTGTTTACACGGAGACCGTTTTCAAAAACTTGCACTTTCAAAAAGTTCAAGTTTCAAAAGTTTGGGTTTTCAGGCACCCATAACGCCATTGTCATGTAAATGAATGGCCAAAACACATTAAAAGTTTTACGTTTTTAGTTGAAAACTGTGTCGTGCAAACGGCCCCTTACTATCATCTTCTTCTTCAGCACCTAAGCGTTACACACATAATGAAATAACACATTATATATATATATTTTTTTTTTTTTTTTTTTTTTTTTTTACAGAAAGTACCTGTAAGTACCACTAAGTATCATTATAAATATATCATTTTTAAGCAGCACACTTGCTCTAGGATTTGTGTCAGAGGACTGACCTATTGTCAAGTAATTGGTGACACCTTGAGTCACATGATTCAGTGAAGGGGTAATCATAGTGGATACGGTCAGCTGTGTGTGTGTGTGTGTGTGTGTGTGTGTGTGTGTGTGTGTGTTGAGAACTGTTGGCTTCAGGGTGCTCATCTTGCTGAGGCATGAGTACTGCACCAATTAGTCAGTGCCGGGAGCTGTATGGGACATATACACCTGCACTCCTTCTTTCTCTCCCTGTCTATGTGTATTCTCAGTCCTCTAGTCCATCCTGGTGATATTCCACAGCAGTGTCTGAGTAAAAAAAAAAACCTTTAATGAATTATTCATTCAATTATTCAAGGTTCTTTTTTCTATTTTTTGGTAAAATGAAAAAAAAAAAAAAAAATCCATTATGAAGTAAAACATCTTACTATGATTTATTATGGTAAGCTTACTATCCAATTGTGATTTATATTTTGGGCTGTCAGGTCAGATTTGGTGGGAAATTTTAAGCTTAAAGGTGCCCAAGAATGATTTTTCACAAGATGTAATATAAGTCTAAGGTGTCTCCTGAATGTGTCTGTGAAGTTTCAGCTCAAAATACCCCATAGATTTTTTTTAATTCATTTTTTTAACTGCCTATTTTGGGGCATCATTAACAATGCACTGATTTAGGCAGCGCCGCCCCTTTAATTCGCGTGCTCCCTGCCACATGAGCTGTCGACTATATTACAGCGCATTTACAAAGTTCACACAGCTAATATAACCCTCAAATGGATCTTTACAAGATGTTCGTCATGCATGCTGTATGCATGCTTCGAATTATGTGAGTAAAGTATTTATTTGGATGTTAACGTTTTATTCTGAGTGAATTTGAGGCTGTCCTCCGTGGCTAACGGCTAATGCTACACTGTTGGAGAGATTTATAAAGAATGAAGTTGTGTTTATGAATTATACAGACTGCAAGTGTTTAAAAATGAAAATAGCGACGGCTCTTGTCTCCGTGAATACAGTAAGAAACGATGGTAACTTTAACCACATTTAACAGTACATTAGCAACATGCTAATGAAATATTTAGAAAGACAATTTACAAATATCACTAAAAATATCATGTTATCATGGATCATGTCAGTTATTATTGCTCCATCTGCCATTTTTTGCTATTGTTCTTGCTTGCTTACCTAGTCTGATGATTCACCTGTGCACAGATCCAGACGTTAACTGGCTGCCCTTGTCTAATGCCTTTTAGGGCACCTTTAAATATTTGTTTTCGTTATTCCTTTACATTATATTAATAAACAGAGACAAAAAGTAATAAACCATCAGATTCATCCATGTGAAAAGCAAGGCCAAAACACAATTGACCAACATTGCAATAACTTGCAATATTAAGTTTTGACCACAGATGGCGATGGAGAGGCCAAAATTCCATAGTGCATCTTTAAAGTAAATTTTTTTAGGCTACCAAGTGTTTCGTAACACTTCAATTTGACAGTCCACTATAGACATTCTACTAACTAAGTAACTTTGCAACTACATGTCAACTACCAGTCATCAGAGTATTAGTACACTGTCTGCTTGAAATTCTATTGACTTTACACATGACTTTGCAAGTACATGTCAATTTATTCTACTAACTCTAACCCTAACCTAACAGTTTACTAAAGGTACATTTACATAACAATGATGTACTAAAAATGGAAGTTTTTTGCACTTTTTTGTGTACAGGCGACAACATTGTCAAAACAATCCCCGTTCACAAGGATCTGCAAAAAATTATGTATTATGTATGCCAGGCCAGAAGTTGGCGATGTCACTTTGTAAAGAAACACTAGGCACATACATATGCATATAATGTTACAGTTTTCACAAATTCACGTTTTTTGTTGTTTACACAGAGAAATAACGGTATCATTTTCAAAAACATGCACTTTGAAACCCGTTTTCAAAATTTTGCATTTTCAGGCCCCCAAAACGCTGTTGTCGTGTAAATGAACAAACAAAACACATAAAAATTTTTCTATTTTTAGTTGAAAATGGTATCGTGTAAACGGCCCCTATAATGAGAGTTAGTCGAAAAATAGTTGCAAAGTTACTTATAGTTAGTAATGTCTAAAGTGTACTATCGAAATAAAGTATAACCTATTGTTTATTATTTGTAAATTACACTGTAAAGCTGGATAAGTTCTACTAACTCAAAAAATTTGAGACAACTGATTGGCTCTATTTTTGTAAGCTTGTAAACTTAAATATCATCAGTAAGCATTGCTAGTTTTTTAATAACTTTAAATTACAAATAAACATGAATTTAAATCAAAATATATATTTAGTGTTTTGTTCATCCTGATTTAATGCAACTCATTTTTTTAAGGATAACCTAACCTGTGGGCGGATGATGTGTGTGTAGCCGATACCAATTAGACCAGTCTGCAACATTATTATAAACAGATTAATAATTGCATATATTTGTAGCTTTCAAAATTAAAATGCATGTATTTGGCCTTGAATTGACCTGCTGTCGAATCCAACATCTGGGTATCTGTGTGGAAGCGTCTAAGTGCACGTTCAGTGATGACGTAGTAATTGATCCAAATATGTTTGTATAGCAGAAGTTACCAACAGCCTGCCCATGGTAAAGCCCAAGGAAAACAGATTAATAAACATTATATCCAGCATCTGTATTTGGTGCGAAAAAATAACTTAAGACTTTTCCAAAAGTGTGTTTTTAAGATTCACTCATTTTTGAACTTGTGCTTGAATGAGATAGAGAAAGTTAGATAAAGTGCTGAAGCTAAAAACAGCCTCTCTCAGCAGTGTGTGTTTTGGCTTTGATCACCTGAACATCATTAGATCAGCTTTAAAATAAGATGTTAATTTTCTCTCCTTTTTTCCTCAGGAATCGTTATTGTCTCATTTGCGCAGGGGTGTGTTCATTCTCCATTACCTCCAGCCACCAATTTGCATAATTATCATTCTGAGATGAAGCTCTTTTAACACGGGTAACAGCAAGAATCAGCAGAGTCTGGGTGAAAAGGATGTGTTTGGAGGAAAAGTTCTCAGATGTTCTTATATGAACACACTGATCAAATCTAAATCTAATTAATATGCCTTTTAGCACTGATAGCACGACCCGATGATAAATTTATACAGTTTTGAAGCATTTTTACTTGAGCTTAACCTCCTCCCCGCACCCCCACATCATTTTCAACATTTTCACTTCATTTTATTTTGTTCCAGAATGGATGATTACCTAGAGATATCAAGCCAGGGGAGGTCAGATTTTGCTGAACACCTTCAAGCTAAATGTTTACTTCTTTTACTGAACAGATACAGTGAAAATAATAATAATAAAAAAACTGCTACAGTGAAGATTAATTATGTTTTTAAAAAGCAAGGACATCTAAAATTAGTAAACTTAAAACTTATAGTAAAAAATATTAAACATGTAAAACTTAATATTTCATTTAGATGACTTTTAATAGCCAAACTTGGCTCTTCTGAATATATGATTCTTTTTGTGATCATTTTTATATGATCTCTAATAGTTAATAATAAATTTCAATCTCCGTGACATCTGCTTGCTAAAATATTTTAATTTCAGCCAATATAAGACCAAAATGGGATTTTTGATATCCGAATAGGCAGTCACATAATTGGCTTCAGATATCTAAAAAAAATCATTAAACAATTTGAATTCATTGGAAACTTTTTTTCTCTCCAATTTTAAAGATGATAATATCTTTTCCCTTTCAGTGACAGATCAAAATTAACAACTACTCAAATGTTTATCTCAGTTGTGCAAATAATACAAAACAAGACCAGAAGTTTCCTTTTCCAGAGTATTTGAATATGTGGTGAACCCCTATTTCATTATTTCCTTACACTAATTACTCTCTTTCTTCTTCTTTTTCTTCTTCTTCTTCTTCTGACTGGCCTACAGCTGCCAGTTCAGCTGTCAGTTTCACAGCCAGATGACTCAATTATATTGTGGGAGCAGCAGCTTTTCAGGGAGGAAAGTGTGATCTTCAACGGCGGTATGGCTTTGAGACCATTTGGTAAGAAATGCTGGGGAAAATGGCCGCAGCGCATTAAAGGGCCCTTCATTAGTTGAGGTACATTAAGACTCCTAGAGGCTCACCACTCTCCTGAGCATAGACGATAACATTTACACACACAGTCTCCACACAAAGTTAATGAAAACGCTTGCCATTGACTTGTGTGTGTATGTGTGTGTGTGTGCACACTGAGAGGAAATAAGGGGCTAGAGTCCTGGCAGAGGCAATATCAAGCATGAGTAATTTACAGGGTTTTGGCTGTGTGGTATTTCTGTTCTCAGGCCTGTTAGAGATTTGTCCAGCAGATAGAGCATATATAACTGATAGAGAGGAAGAGAGAGGGAGGCAGAAACTCAAAGCCTGCAGATAAAAGTCAATGTGCTCTTTGTTCAAGTGGTGACTGGTCTAATGTTTATCCATCATTTAAGGCATGGACAAGAGGAACTGTTAAAGACCCCATGAAATTGTGGCTTTTAGTCCATGCATGTTAGCTTTGAGGTCAGCTATATGCTAGTGTATACTAATGGTCACTTTTTGCAGATTTGGACATCATGCAGTATGTAGATAATTTTACATACATTATGGTGACCTTGACTTTTCAGTCATGAAAAAGATGAACACAAAGACAAAAATGTTTGAATATCATAATTTTATATGAAATGGTTTGACTGAATTTGTCAAGGGCCTGAAAAAAAGCTATTGCCCCTTTCATCTCAGTAGATTTCTGTGACATTTTTCATGTATGCATGTACTTATTTAATAATCATTAGTACAGTGTTTAAGAATTGAGAAAAAAAGAGAAAAAAGCAAATATAAATGTAATTTGTCAGAGTGTGGTTGAGGCAAGGATGGGAGAAGAAGAAGGGAGCTGGATCTAGGTTTGGTTTCTTTAACCAAATCAAAATAACAAAAATACTCAGGCTTCTCAGCAATCTCAAAAGGCGCGACTGGAACAACCACAATACATGACAAAGAACTGGACAAAGAACAACTGAAAATGAGGGATATAAATACACAGGGAAACACTAGGGACTAAATGAGATAATTAACAAGACACAGGTGTAACACAAATCAAAAACCATGGCAACTAATTAACAGGGGAAAAGGAAGCATGAACTGACACAGGAAACTGAATTTGCTGTTTTAATTTATTGATTATAGGCTGATGGTATATCAGAGGCATTTTGAGATGATATTGACACCATCTTTTTTCGTATTATTGTCCCTGGTGTTACAGTCCTTCATAAATCTATGAAAAATGATATATATATATATATATATATATATATATATATATATATATATATATAATTTTTTTTTTCTTTTTTTTTTTTTTTAGAAAGACCCTGAATCATATTGCTCTACATTTTTGCTCCATAGAGTAAGATGTCCCTCCCCCTAATACCACCAGCAACAGGCTTGCTCCTGTAGGTCCTGTTCCAACTGGGGCACTTTGTGAGAACCTGTAGTCTTGCAGACTTGCAATAGTCATCATTCAATTACATTCATTTTGCTCTTGAAATGTCCTTTTGGCTAGCTTGCACTGATTTGGACTACTTTCGTCTATACTGTATTATGTTACTGAAGTGTGGTAGTGTTTGGGACAGGGCCCATGTATTGCAGCAAATCATGTTTCATGGCTGTGACATACTGTAACTGTCTATTTGAAATAAAGTCAAGTCATCATCATTTATATAGCCCTTTTTGCAAAACTGATTGTTTCACAGCAGCTTCACAGGGATAATATAGGGAAATTAATGGACAGAGATTTTTTGGCTTTACAGCAGCTCTAGGAAAAAGTTATTATCGAGCTAAAGTAAGTTTTTGATTGAATCACTTCCGTTGTAAAAATCATTAATTATTAACTTAGGGGACACTTAAATGACACTTTTTTAACTGATAACAGAAGACTTTTAATGCAGAATACAGAATTATTAGTCATTTCCGCTGATCCATGCGAACTGGAATCATTTTGATAAATGATTCCTTTGTCTTTAATGCTTCCTTCATATACTATCTTAATTATTGTAAACACAAGTTTCGTAGTCAGGAATTGGACATGAACACACACTGAAGCCATATTTACTACTGAGAAACTTGAAATTGGAAATGGGCATGCCATAAACTTTAAACATAACAGAGGTGAGAATGATTGTTGTTAAAGTAGTGCATATACAGTATACAGTATATTCCATTTGAAGCATGTTCTAAGTTTTTATAGACAACAAAAGCATGTATTTGACCAAAATTCCAGAATTTTCCGCAAGCGGATTATCTAGTGCAGTGAATCTAATATCTTCAATACATTTTGGCTTTAATAAGATTTCCCCAATAAACAGGCATCGATAAACTGGGTGTGATCCATGATCCATATTCTTTCCAACAAGAAAGCACTTGAACGCATCAAACTCATAATCATGACTTCAGAAGTGGGAAGTAGCACATTTCCGATAGCATGTGAAGGCAGCATTTGGTATTTCGTGGGATTATTAAGATTCAGTGATGACTGCCTGTCTGTATGTATGTGTGTGTGCATTAACACCACTTTGCCTGGCATTATGGCTGCTCCACAGGACAGTTACCCTGGCTCTCTCTTCCGCTGTCTCAGCTCAAAGCCATCCTCCTTCCCTGGGACAGCCTCCCACAGAGGGGCAGATGCTCTCATTTTACACACCAGGAGTACCACTCCACCCACCCCCCTCCAACCATAAAACACACACTCTAATGATCATGAAGTCAGACACCTCACACATTGATAGGTAACTGCATAGGTATGAATTAGATATTGAAAAAAAAAAAAAAAAAAAAAAACTAAAGCATGCCTCTCTCTCTCTCTTTTTTTTCTTCCTTTTTTTCACCTTCAACCTCGCCATTTTCCCAATCACTCCATGTAATATGGACTGGAAGATTATGTATGGCTGTGTTCACTGGTTACCTGGTTGCCTTAATTTTGAGTTCATTGAAATTAAAAAATTTAGTTAATACAATGAAGGCGATTGGCTTAATCAACAGAAACTCAAAATATTATGTTATCTGAACTACAATAATCTAAGTTGATTTGACAAAAGAAACAAATGTTATGATAAATCATGAAAATATTTTTTTTTACAGTGTTGCTCAATAATTATTTATCATTTCCCCATTTTAAAATAAAAGTTGAAATTAAAAATTAAAAGAATAAATACAGTTTATGGTGTTATTTGCTCACCTTCATGACATATCTTATTATTGTTTTTCAGTGGAACACAAAAGGCCAGTTTTTTTTGAAGAATCATTATGCAGCTCTTGCCCCAAAGTATCGTATTTGACTGCGCTGTACAGTACGTCTTGTGAAGCTTTATGATTGTTTTGTGTAGGAAACGAATAAAATGTTATCCACTAAAAATCTTCCATTCTACCAAAGCTTGTGTCTATCCCACAGTGTTTTAGAGACCAAGAGAGTCAGTAGTCCATAGGGTCAAGACCTAGACCATAAGAGGGCCGTGTTCAATACAAAACAGAGACCAGAAGAGAGCTGAGTCAAGACTCAAGGACCAACACCAAGACCATGAAAATATGGTCTTGGTCATTGTCATGGATTTGGGCGCATGTGGACTCAGTCTTGACTTGAACTCGACCCTTTTCTAGTCTCAGTTTTCACTCAGACTCGAATGAGCTGGTTTTGATACAATACTAATATCCCATAATTGTGAAAATCAATGGCACGTTGGATTAATAAATAAATGCTATCATTTTATGGACATAAATATTGTTCCAATTGGTTACTTTATGGTATTTTATGGACAGATGTAGTCAGTTGTACTGTGAATGTTAGATTCTTCAAAACTATCTACTTCTATGGTCCAAGGTGAAAAAAACAGTAATAATGGCAGAATTGGATGTTTTCATTCAAACTCCCGGTCTTCATATATAAGTTATTAGCAGCACTGAGATCTACAGGGGATGATTTGCTCCACACACTGTGTTTCAACACTTTATTAATACTGCATGGCTCTGGCTCTGTTCCTCTGTCTATTGTCCTGTCACTCTGGACTCTCAGCTCTGAGGTCAGTCTCAAACACAGGGTCAGACCTCCACAGACGGCTCAGCATAGCCTGAGATCTGCAGAAAGCCTCAGTAGGGGTGGATCACCTACAGATTATCACCCCTCTTTCCTCTAGAAACATTATCTGTGAGTCAAACTAAGTTAAATTGCCACCTTTTCCTCTCATTCTCTCGCACTTACTCCCTTTTACTGTGGAAAATGCATTTTATGTTTAATTCTTGGACTAAATAAGCCACAGTCCAGATGGATAGGTTCTTGACAGTTATGAATGAGGGTCTGGCTACATTAAGGCAATGAAGTGGGAATGGGAGGAGAACGGAAGGGGGGAGTAAGGGGATTGCAGATTTTGAACTAAGTTTGAATAAATCATCATCAGAGGCATTCTGGCTACTCAACTGGAAGCCCCGGACCTTTGTGACCATGTGACCTCTTGTTTCCCTGGCAACTGTAGTACTCTACATTCTTCAGAATATTAAAAGAATTTTGGTGGCAGTAAGTTTGCCTGAGAGCAGTGAACTGGTGCCCGGCGTGATGAGTCTACCCCTCATTAGAGCGCCCAGCCTCGGCGGGCTTAACAGAGCTACGTCTATATCTTGTGGTAATGAAGACCCCGCAGAGGCTGAGAGGAGAGCGAGAGAGAGAGGGAAACAGAAGGCAGAGGGCAGAGGAAGGGAAAGTCAATACTAGAACTCATGCAGTGAGAGGTAGTATCAATTTTCTGGATTATTAATTCAAATTCGCATCCGCAGACTGCTTCAAATTAAGAGAGCTGCAGATGCCCTCTCACGCTCTGGCGAAATTATAATTTAAAGTATTCTGTTTCGGACGCTCAAATTAGACGGCCCAGTCAGCATGCCGTGGTCCTTCCCATCCTGCTAATGAAGGCACATACGCAATGAGTGGGAACCGAAAGAGATCAAAACTACACCTGTTTCACCACAGAGCTGCTTACAGAACTCGGTTTTCTGTCTGGCAGCAAAACAAGGGCTCTTTGTTTTGAACCGACAAGAGGAGGGGAAAAAAGTTGACTGTTGAAAGGTGGGATTTGCAGCTAGGTGTGAAATGTAAGGGTCCCACATTAACTGCTGAGGTAATTATTTTTCTTCTTTTGCATAAACAGTGTTTTTCGGAAAGTCATTGATGGCTTTGGAAAGTCATTTTCGTGATTAAAAACCTGGAGAGAGACCCGCATCATCAACTGGAACTAAGTCCTCTCAATTACAGAAGCCAGCAGTGAAATGAGAAGCAGGATTGTGTTCTTGAAAATGACCAGCATTAGATTCTAAATGGGCATGAGAAGTTTCATCCTTGGGTTGGATACTTTTGTCAGGAAGGAGCTCATTTGAGAGATGAAGCCATGGGCTTGAAGGGCAGGCTGGTGTCCAAGGATTGTTAATTTTGGGGGCAAGCAAGGTCATGTCAATTTCATTTCGGTATCATGAGCATTATTGTTTTACCTTGTGCACAGGGATTTGAGTTGGTGACCTTAGCACTCTAGAGATTACGTTTTATTAGAGTTATGCGTCCATTATCCTTCAGCCTGAACATGAAATGATCACAATCTCATTAGGCATTAGGCAAGTGGCTCATCCAATCAGATGATGATGATTTTAATAACCGTATGAATCTCTTGTGCTGATGTTGAGATAATATTAGCTCTGGCATCAAGTAAAACCACACCAAAAGTGGTTCCCGTACAAAATAATAATCAGGATTTACAGCCAGCTGACTATATGTTGTATGCACTTTGTGAAACATCCAGAAATTCAGTTGATTTATTTAAGGCCAGCATTCATCAGGCTGATCCATCCTGTCTGCCCTAATAACTTGAGAGGACACATTGGCTTGCGCTCGGAGTGAGTCAGTATCAATAAGTGACAAGCAGGTGGAGCTGTGAGCAAAGTTAAACATGTGGAAAACAGCACAACAGCTCAAGTCCACTTTGATATACTGTACAGAGTGAAGATGAAAGGCAGATGAAAACGGGATTGAGGAATGTGTCACTCCGGGAGTACCTGGTGGAACGGGTCAGGTTTGGTGCTTCTTCCGAGATTTCTGCTGCACGTGTCACTTTGAGACATTTACCACAATCTAAATGCTCTCTCTAAGCTCCCTGTGTACCACAGTCTGATTCAATTTGCTTGATTTGGATCTGTATCCCTATCCAACAGGCCCTCTTCATTTTTATCCCCTGCAATAGAAGGAGATGAAAGAAAGGGATTGAGAGAGAGGATCGACGGCAATCAGGAGATGGCAATAATCAGAATAATTTGCTGCTAGCATTGTACAAGAGCGTGATTGTGTGGCATTGCGCTGCGCCGTGTTTGTACGGCTTGTCATTTTTTCAATTACTCTGGCTGTGGTTAAATGCTCATTTTCAGTTGCCCTGCCTGAAGCTAGAACACTGAGGCCCATTAGGGCCCATGCTCCAGCCTCTCTCTCATTAGTTTTCCCCCGACGAGTGGCGTTTGGGAGAAGAGCCTGAGACCAGTGCTCTGGAAGGAGGTCAGCGTGGAGCTGTGGAAACAGGACACCGCAGACATGAGTGGTTAGATTGCAGAGGAGTTGCTGACCCCACTGCGTCCCATCCATGCACTGGCACCAAGGACACATCATTAGAGAGTAGTGTGACCTTCAGGGCCAACATAGCACAAAGCTCTTAATGACCGGGCCAGGCCTCCCTTTTCTCTCTCAGAGCCCGCCTGACTGCACGATCCTCTAAACAAGTCACATGGCAATGAACATCACGGAGACCCAAAACCAGTGAAACCAGCCATGATGACAAGACCATCTAACAGCCTAATTTATCATATTCTTTCATGTTTGGCTGTTAAAGGGAATTGGTCTAATTCAGTGGATTTCAACGAGGGGGCCTGAGCAAACTTCCAAGTTCCAACTTCCAACGTTTAAAATAGTCTATGATTGTAATTGAAATAAAAAATAAAAAAACTTTATTTAAATCAAATAAAAACAAAAAAACAATGAAAATATATATAACATGAAAACATGACATGACATTATAAAACTTGATAGAACTGCATAAATTGAGTGGTGTGTGTACCATAATACTGTGTTGAATTGAGAATGATTTTTAAATACCAGTTCATTTCCTGAATTTGAATTGAGGTAGTAAACAGGATTACATTAAAATGAAATTGAACTGAAATTAAACTGAAATTCATGTAACTGAAATAAGTTTCATTTTTAATTAGAAATTGAAGGTTGGTTGAGACAAATGACAGATTTTGTTGGAAATACTACCTAATATAAGTTTGGAGTTAATTTATATATAGTTTTTATACTATAATTATAATATATAATGTAGGGCTGTCAACGATAAAATGTTAACGCATGCGTAATTCAAAATCCTTAAAGGGATAGTTCACCCAAAAATGAAAATTATCCTATGATTTACTCACCCTCAAGCCCTCCTAGGTGTATATGACTCTCTTCTTTCAGACGAACACAATCCGAGATATCTTTAAAAATATCCGTAGTCCTCCAAGGTTTATAATGGTTGTGAATAGTAGGCCAAATTCTGAAGACAGAAAAAATGCATCCATCCATAAAAAAATGAATCCATACGACTCTAGTGGGTTAATAATGGCTTTTGAAGTTAATGGATGCGTTTTTGTAAGAAAAAAGTCCATATTTAAAACTTTATAAATTCAAATAACTAGCTTCTGGCTGATAACCGTACACATACTGCGCAAGAGGAAGAGCAACCTCTGACCTGACGCGATGACGCAATGACGAACACGGAGGTGCAGAGGAGAGAGCAAAACAAAACACTGGCCACAAGTTAGAAGTTTAAAACGAGAAATTTCTAAGAGAAATGTCGGAGGATTTTGATATAAGAGAAGAGGAGCTTGAGTTTGTTGCCCAGCTGTATTTGTTTGAACCGCAAGAGGCATCTAAGCTTACGATACTCCTACATCCTGCATCATACATCGCGTCAGAGGATTACTCATTTGGCGCAAGTCGACTTGTGCATTCTGCGTGCGGTCGTTTGCCGGAAGCTAGTTGTTTGAATATATAAACTTTTAAATATGGATATTTTTCTTACAAAAACGCATCCATTCACTTCAAGGCCTTTATTAACCCTCTGGAGTTGTATGGATTCATTTTTTTTATGGATGGATGCATTTTTTCTGTCTTCAGAAATTGGCCTACTATTCACAACCATTATAAACCTTGGAGCACTAAGGATATTTTTAAATATATCTCGGATTGTGTTAGTCTGAAAGAACTAATATACATATACACCTAGGATGGCTTGAGGGTGAGTAAATCATGGAATTATTTTCATTTTTGGGTGAACCATCCCTTTAACACGTTACAATAATATAACGCAATTAACGCAAATAAATTACTTAAATACATGAAATTGCATATATGGCGAGCAGGGCGGGCGTGAGCCGTGAGGGAACGGCGCGAGGCTGGTGACGCGAGAGATAATGAGCTCCACCTGAGACGACCAGGCCTGGATATTATTACTTCCTTCCCAGGTTTTGGCACCAATGTAACAAAGTTCGTAGATAAGGAAGAAGGAGGCGGGAACCGGCGAACGTTAAACATAACTTTAATACCAAAATAAACAAATACAAAATGAAAGTAATGCCGGCAGACCCTCGCAGACGTCTGCTGGCCACACAAACATAACAAAACATAAAATAATATCCAGGCCTGGTCCTCTCTCGTCCTTCACTGTCGTCGCTCCTCCTTTTATGCTTCCGGAGCTCCTCCGTGAGAGACTCAAGGCCATTCCCTCACGGCTCTCGCCCACCCTGCTCGCCACAGCATAATTTACGTAATTTGCAATACGCACTTAAGCCCTATTCGGACGGGACTAGTTTCACAGGGGGACGTTAGAGAAATTTCTGTTTCACAGACGTACTTTGAGATTTTAATCCCGTCCGAATCTGTCATGTCTGTCTTTTTCTCACACGACCTTTGTAAAAATTCCAGAGCAAATTACCTACTGTTTTTCGTCAAACTCGGCGGTCCTCAGAGAAATCTAATCCCGTCCGAATGCGAATGTCTGTGATTTCCGAAAATGTTTTTTCCAAAACGCTTTTTCTTGTGTGTTTTGGTCAACGTGAACTACCGTACAATCTCTCGCTATCGCGCCAGTATTCAAGTTTCTGCTTTTTGCGCACCGATAATGGATGTAGATGTGTTTGGTACACTGCGAAGAAATAAAAAAAAATCAACAAGAAGAGCCAAATCACGTAAACTGTTAAGACTGGCTACTGTAATATCAGTTTCAGGTAAGATTACTTTCATTTCTGCACTTAATTACATAACGTGTAAATTATATAAGTTAAAACTTTTTATTCCAGTGGGTTTATTATAAGACCCCAGTTCTATTAAATCATGAAGATAAATGTATGTTTAGTTGTTTCACACTACAATTTTTATAAAATGTTTACAAAACACTAAATGTGTTAGAACGTTTTACTTTATATTTCAAAGTGCATTCTGAACACGTGATCTTCTGAATTGCCCACATGTAAAACACAGACACTCCTACCCTATGCTCCTACCTCGGTAATAAACACGGAGATGTTAGTCCCGTCCGAATCCGTACATAAAATCACAGACGTAGGTTGATAAGAATTGTTACTCAAACATCGTTTGGAAAACTAGTCCCGTCCGAATAGGGCTTTAGATAATCGTCAGGAGTTTATCACATTGAGCTTCTTGGCGCAAGCACCTGTAACCCTTATAGGTGGAAATTTCTGTTCTAACCCTTTAGCATGATTTCACTACTTTGTTTGCGATCGGATCATTTTAAGCTGCTAAACTTCGGTATTGCAACTTGACTTATCCAAAATGTAAACAAGCTTTTTGCTGTTGCATTGAACACATACTATTCACTGTAAAATCTGAAAAGTTTTGGATATAGCAAATGATGACAAAATGAACGTTACACGAGATAAATGGTGTGTGCTTAACTTTGCGATGAGTGTGTGATTAATAAAGGACAAAAAGGTGTGATTGATTAAAAATTGGCATATATATATATATATATATATATATATATATATATATATATATATATATATATATAAAAAGTTATTTATTGACCAGCTAATTACTCAAATTACCATTACTATTACTCAGAATTGTAGATCAATGAAGTTCAACCAACTTCAATCACCTTCCTGTTTACATCCTGTCATTCCAAATTCAAATTCAACTTCCTGTTGGGTGTGACTAATTCATTTCAAATAAGCCATGAATTGAAAGCTTGCAGATTTTTAAAATTTGAATTTTGTTTTAAATTTGCCCACTTTTGTTTTTATTGAAGAAAATTAAGTTGATGGAAGTTGAAATGAAATTTCTGAATCATGAAATGAATGGGAGATTTCAGTTTTATACTTGAGGCCTTGAAGTCAAACATTTTGAGAACCACTGCTCTAATTCAATGACAATATAAACAACAACAACAGCTTATACATCATGTGTTTCCACGCTTTTCATGTCTCGCTTCCCCCTATCCCAAGTCCTCATGTTTTGCTCAGTGGCGTAAATGTGCAAATGTAGGTATCATGACGTGTTGTCCTCTGCATGAGTGTGACCTGAACGAAAAAGCGTTGCTGGTACAGCTCCTCCAGCTAAATGGAGGTCAGTGGAAGATGGCATCCATTACGGAAGCATTCAATTCAAATGTCACCTGGCTGGCATGCTTTTCCTATTCCCTAATGTGTGTGTTCCAGAATGGGGAGAGAAAAAAATGGCAGGGGCATGCTGGGATATTGTGTGTTTTGTCTCCAAGTACGCCGTTTCTTTTTAAATGCTTAATTTCAAAAAGGTTTGTGTAAGGCTGCCCACCAGGTGCCTATGGGGTGGGGGGTCTATTTATCAATGGAGACGGGAAGAGGCAAGGTGACACTGCATTAAGTCTACAACCTCACCTTGGATTTGGGCGAAACCACCATAGAGCGCCCTCTCTCTCTCTCGTTTCTCCATCTTTTGCGAAGAGGCTGCTATTCTCTGGAGCTCCGGCTGCTAAAACAAGACTGATTGTAACTATTCATCATTTCACCTCAGCGCTACTCTAAGCAGAGTCAAAGCGGGCCGGAGGACTGGATGTGAGAATACATGCCAGAGCCAGAACTTGGCTCTGTCATAGTATATAAACACTCACACTCTTTCACACATGGTAGCCACAAGCAGCCAATGCCAAGGCCCACTGAATTTTGATTGCTAGGCTTCACAATGCAGTCCTGTCTCAACAAGAAGACAGAAAGACAGTAGTCTGCAGGTTGCAAGGTAAGATGGGAGTTGAGCATGGGCGGCTGGGATTCTTGGACCCGACAGACCTGATTGTCACTCCTTGAGTTCCTGTTCTGTCACAGCAGCTCAGTGCTGTCATCCTTCACCTCAGTTGAAATTAACAGGTAATTTGTAAATGTCACTATGGGTTAGATGGCTCATTTTGTTTCTTTGTGACCAATCCAGGGAACAGTGGCTAATTTTTCTTGTCTTCTTTTAATAAGATGTTCATTTATAAATAGAATTACACACTGCAAAATGAATGAGGGGAAGCGATGTGGAGAAAGAAGCAGGTTTAGCAGCATCTCGCCGTCACTGGCAAATTAATAACACACATCAGAACTGATGGATTTGACTTTGCTGTGTTCTGTTAATGTTTCTTTTCAATAAATGAGATTATGACCAGAAATGTAATTTGAAATATCTAAATTCATTTAGGCAACAGAGCAACACACACGCACGCACACACACACACATTCTCTTTTTAATGAGTTCTGAGTTTAAAGAGTGTGAGTAATTAATGGAAAAGCTAAGGTAATGAATTCAAGGTAATTTTTCTTGCCTTTCATTTGTGGGTGATCAAAGATAATTGAAAGCAATTTAAGCATGATCTACTTTTATTTCTTTCAACAGCTTTAATTTGATCTTCGACTGAATGTTTCTCCACAGAAGAGAGCTCTAATTGTGAAGGCATAACCCTTAAACTCAACCTCCCTGATATAATGCGTGCGCTGTTTTAAGTCATGCATGTTTTTGTTTGATTTTTAAACAAAAAATTACAGTAAATCGGTCAATTTAATTGTAGGAATTTTTTTTCTTTCTTTTTGTAAACACAAATGGGTCAATGACAAATACATGATTCTTCTTTTACCCTAGGCTTCTGAAAAATCTTTCAGAAAACTAGTTTAAAGGCTTGGCACATGCCTTAGAAATTCAGTTTCAAGTGGTTTTGAACAAAGTTTTATAATGTTTTCATGAAAATTTTAAATCTGATGACTAAAAATGTGATGTAATCATCAAATAATGTACATTACCTTAAAAAAATATTTTCCTTACACCTTGAATACATCTAAATGTACACATCTTAAAGTTTTTTAAAATATATTTTAAGGTTAAAAAGTATTTATTTATTTATTTACAAATACAATTATTTATTTACTCATAAATATAATTAACTTTGTTGAGAACCACACCACAACCTGAACTAATCTTGCACTGGTACAGTCATGGGTCTGAAGAAGTCTTCTATATGATATTGTTCCCTGTTTTACATTTTTTGCATGTTTCTGCACATTGGTCACACTTTGATTTGATTTATGTCTGTAAATGAGTACCAACATTTCAGAAATTAAAACAAACAAACAACAACAACAACAACAACAACAACACCAAAACATGCTCATCATCAAGACGTATATTCAAGTCAGTATACGGAATTCAATATATTTAAGATTAAGAGATTTAGACAAGAAAAATAAATAAATATGTATCCAATACAATACACTCCAATATGAATATGAATTCTGATAATATAAAGCATTATATAAAGGGTAACATCACATTAAAGCCATAAGATCTAACCTAAGAGGACTTTACTCCAAAACAGTATGATTATAAAGCAGTGCCAACAATCATCCACCAAGCACACTAAAGCAACTTAACCAGTTACAAGGGATTACTGTAAATATTATAGTATTTACGCTTTATAGCCATCCTAATGAGCTCTACAGTTCTGATGGTGCACACATACAGTGCCAACAGAGAGTGATTATACAGCTTTAACAAAAATATCCTTTATAAACTGCATTATTTTAAACCATCTAAATCATCTATCTCTGATCCACTGCCAGTAGCCTCTCTTGCATCCTGTATAAATCTATAGGCTATCACTTAGAAACACTCAAAGAGACATTTTGCTTGGGCTTTACAATCAGATTTGATGTTACTTTGTTTATAAGCAGCATCTGAGGATGCTTATCTTCAAACACTCTTTATCTCTGAAAAAAAAAATTCATTTCGATAGACAGAGATGTGTTGACATTATTGGACAATCGCTTTGAATCAATGTTAACATTAGGTAAAATGAATCCAAAACCTGGGTCTCTTTTCCACAGTTGTGTTGTGTACAATATATCACAGAAAACCAGTATTGTAAACCTACTTTTATTGTAACCCTAGAGATTTGCAAGTTTAAAAAAAAAAAAAAAAAAAATAAATATATATATATATATATATATATATATATATATATATATATATATATATATATATATATATATATATATATATATATATATATATATATATATATATATATTTTTTTTTTTTTATTATTATTATTATTTTTTCTGCTCATATTTTACAAAATTAGACCATGTAGGCCTTACTGGCACTCTCAGAGCATGGCTTGTTGACACACATGCAAAGATAAATGTTGTCCTTCCCTGTGTTGTGTATGTACAAAAGCCAGACCTCTTCACTCTAGAAATGAAAGGAAAATACACATAAATAACATTTCTCTTTAAATTTCCCTTCAGGTGCCCCAGATTCTCCTCATGCTCGAATGAAACCTATGCTCCGTTTTTCGTTTCTGCTTGGGGTGTAATTAGTATATGTGCGTTCTGTCGGGTATGATAGCTTGTCTCTGCTCAGGAGGTGGACCGATAAATATTTATATATATTACAAAGGGAGACGCCACAGCAAGCCTATTAATGAAGACACCATATACGGCCATCTTAGCCATGTATGCACATAGGTATCAGCCCATTTGTCAAGCCATGAGAGCTAATTATCTCCTACCAGGCAATGTTTTCCTCATCCGGAGAGTCTCACTTCCTTGTATTAGAACATGCGTGGTCAAGCCAGCTCCGAATATCACCTCCATGCTCATGAATGCATTAAATAATTTTGGGTTGCTGGTAATAATATTAAAATGAGGGGGAGGCTGAGTCCTGAATCCGAATTCTCTGCCGTCTTATTCAGCCTGGATGGAAGAGACACCAGTGTTTACTGACGCTATTAATCAAAGGAGAAGATTCATTTAGCTACTTTGGCACACACTGTAATGGGAGCTTTGATTGCGTGGAGTGACAGGTGTAAGGGTGACTCATGTTGGCTTTATCCTCTTGTATTTCCTCTGGGATATTACAGAGAAAGCAAGTTACTGATTCTGCCTTAGTTAAAACATCCAATCTTGAAGGTGTGAGGGTCTTCTTTTCTCTCTTCCACATCTCTTTCTCCTCTTTGAGATTTTTTTCAGCTGTAGTGGTGGTCCTTCACAGCATGTGATGAGAGGGCATTTTGTTGGCATCATCAAACTCATTACTGCTAGACAAACACAGAATGCAGATCTCTACTAACTTAATAATATTGTCGTGGTTTCAAGGATGGGAGATTAATTAAATCTGAACCCAGCTGTAATTAAAGAAAATAACACTCCAAACGTGTCTTTACATTGCCGAATTAGGGCAATTAAGGGTGAAACATGAGCAGAACGTACACTGCCGTTCAAAAGTTCTAGAAACAAATGTTCTCTAGCTGCATTTATATTGTGAAATTGTATTACAAATTAAAATAACTGGTTTCCATTTTATTCCTATGATGGAGAAACATTTCTTATTATTTTTAGTGTTGATGATGGTTGATCTGCTTAATATTTTTGGACCCTATCTGTGTTTTTTTAATTTCCTTTATTTATTTATTTTTATAG
Source organism: Megalobrama amblycephala (assembly GCF_018812025.1). Classification (NCBI taxonomy): domain Eukaryota; kingdom Metazoa; phylum Chordata; class Actinopteri; order Cypriniformes; family Xenocyprididae; genus Megalobrama; species Megalobrama amblycephala. Next base: position 15,547,312 of record NC_063051.1, read on the forward strand.
GATTCTTTGATGATCAGAAAGTTCACTTATAGCTTATTTTAACATTTGTTAATAATGTTTTCTCATTAGTTAAAAAATGGTATTTGTCACATTCATGTCTTGTTTAGTTTCATTAGCTTGTTCTGTTTAGTTTCATTATCAGTTCTCATTTGTTACCATGGTTTCTAATAGGGGTGGTAACAGTCCATGGCACACCTGTCCATGGAATGTCCTCGAGGGAGTTTTGCACAATACATGGAGTGGGTGCTGGTTCAGTGTGACTCACCATAAACTGTCTGTCCCATGTCTGAGGACACCACCAGCCCCACTCTGGGCCCAGAGACCAGCAAACCTTCAGCCATGCCCGCTACAGAGCATAAGCCAGAACCCACTGCCAGAGGCCACATTTGCTCCAGAGCAGGAGCCCATTGCAGAGTTCAAACAGGTGTGTGAGCCTGCAACAGTGTCTGTCACAGAGGGCATATTGGTAAAGTTCTTCATTATGAATTGCAGCCTTGCCCACACTCCCATTGCTTAGGTGCATGAAATGAACTGGGTCCCCATTAATACTGAATTAATATTTCATATTTCAAGGGCTACAGTCTCCACTGGTCCCATCTAATATCAAGATGTCTTTGTCTCTGCTGGTTCAGCCCAGTTCCAAGTCCTCTTCGACTTTGCTGGTTCAGCCCAGTCCCAAGTCCTCTTCCTCTCTGCTGGTTCAGCTTAGTCCCAAGTCATCTTTGTTGCCACTGAAACAGACCAACTCCAAGTCGCCTTTGTCGTCATTGGCTCTGCCCAGCTCCAGGTCTCCTTTGTTGCAAATGGTTCCTCCCAGCCTCCCTCTCCCTTCTCCTCTGACAAAGTCATCTAGCTCCTCGGCCTCACCTCTGCTGTCTCTCTTCAGCCCCTTGGCTCCTCCAGTGATTCTGCCCTGCTGTTTGAATCTGCCTTGGGCTTCCAAGGTGTTAGCTTCACCTTGGTCTGTGGATCCCTCAGCTCCACCTCAAGCCTCTGAACCCTGGACTCCACCTTGGCCCTCTGACCCATTGGGTCCACCTTGGCTCAACACCTCATCTCTCTGGTTCCACCTTGGTCTATCGTCGCTCTGGCTCTGTCTCAGCCTTCTGAGTCTCCAGCAGTACCTCGACCCGCCACTTCTCTGGCTCCGCCAGCCTCCTCCTTCCCTCCAGTTCCACCATTGTCCTCAGTTGCACCAACTCCGCCCCCGGTCTGCCAAGCCCACATCTCCACATCGGTCACACGTCCACCGTGGTCCTCCAGGCCTTCACCTTGGGTCTTCGTTTCCTCTGCTCCACCTGGGTCTCCACTCCACCTCACTCGGTCAGGTTCCTGGTTCCATCTTGGCTCTTCCCTCCATCAGTTCCACTGTGGACCTTCGTTCTGTCTTGGCTTGGGGTTATCCTTTGGCTCCTCCCAACTCCACTCTGGCTTCTCCCATCTCTGTCCTGGCTCCTCCCATCATAGTCTCCGCCTTGATGTCTCCTTTGGCCTCCCTTCTCGGTTGTACTTTGTGGCTTCGGGACGCACCTTACAGGGGAGGGATGTAATGTCACGTTCATGTTTTTAGTTTCATTATCTTGTTCTGTTTAGTTTCATTGTCACTGTCTTTGCCTGATTTCTCATTTGTTACCATGGTTTCTAATTAGTTTCAAACCTTTTCCCTGTTCTATTTATTACCATCCTCTGAGTATATGAGTCCTTAGTTCCCTCAGTTTATGGTTTAGTATTGCCAGTGCTTGTGTAGAGTGTTTGGTAATTCTTGGTGTTTATTAAAAGTATCTATCATTCTTTCTGTATCACGGATCTGGTATGTTTGGATCTAACTACACAGCTACCCATGACAGTATTATTTTTTATTTTTTAAATGATGATTATTATAGCCTTAACGTATTTTAATTCAATATTTTATATTATTAAATGTGTGATGTATTATTTAATTGTATATATTCAACAAACAATATGCTAGTAATGACCTTAGCAAGACTAAGGACTTGATCATTTTCTTCCAAAAAAATGTTTCAAATTTCATTTTCACCACAGAATGCTATTAAACAAAATGTAATCTCATGGAAATTAATAAACTGAATGAAGTGACAGTGTGAAAAGTGTGAATTATTTTTCACTCTCTCCCTTGTAATTATCTTAAAACCACTGAACACACAGTTTGTTGTTTCTATCTAGTAATGAGCATGTTTACTGTACCTGTTTCCCTTTTAATCTAGAAGAGGACACTTGTTAAAAATGATCCATTGCTTTAATGAAGAGCCAGTCAGAGTCCTGGAGTCACATTACAGTAATTGATTTAGTTGATGTTAGCAATGCACTTTCAACGTGACCCTAATATTACTATTATTAACCACAGTGAAATTTCCTCAAAAAATGTACATCATCACAAAAAGGTTTGTAATGAGGTTGTGATATATATGTTCTTGACTTTACAGTCCAATGAGGAACTTAGGACACTCAAAGCATTGTCTTAATTGAGAGGCTCAGGTAGAGTGGTTGCAGCCTGTCTGTGTTTAATGAACAGATTTCATTTCAGCGCTGTCCATTTCAATCTATGGATCAGCAGCTGGCAGTAATGCTACCTTTTGTTCATTTAAGGACTGACACAGAGCAAATGAAACATTGTGTGATATGTGCTGTAAATCAGAGCACATCAGAGACCAGAGTATATGTTTTGTAAGTCTGGCCATGAGAATATAACTAAAACTGATGTCAATATTAAAACTAAATGTAGGTCTTCGATATGGCTTGAAAATGACAAGGACGAGTCACAAATTGCATGAAAGTAATGTAAAAAGTAATGAAAAATAATCTGTGTGCATGTTTGATTGTTTCTGAGCTTATTGATGTTGTACAGGGCTATGAATCTAAACTTTTCTGTGAGTTACTTGGGCTGAGAGTAAGTACTTGTCTGTGCTGGGTCTTTATTGATGAGTGGAGGTATATATCTTTCTGGCTGTCATCTCCTGGCCAGTGGAAGAGCTGCTGTCTCTCCCCTCTGCCAGGCAGCTCATAGTAATAGAGTTCTTATTACACTGTTGGGTTGTCCAGCAAAATGTTGTCTATATAACATTGTGAGGCGGCGGTTTTGTCTCTGTCATCCTGAATACAGACACATGTGAGCAAATTCAGTATATATACTGTATTATAACATTATTAATTTCTTTAAAGAGATTTTTTTGTTATATAATAAATACGTAAATGTATAAATGCAGTAAATTTGTAAACCTTTGTACTGTATGTGACCCTGGACCACAACACTAGCCATAAGGGTAAATTATTTGAAATTGAGATTTAAACATCATCTGAAAGTTGAATAAATAAGCTTTCCATTGATATTGGCCGAGATACAACTATGTGGGTGCAAAAAATCTAAATATTGAGAAAATCGCCAAATGAAGTCTTTAGCAATGCATATCCACTCACAAAAATATATGATATATTTATGGTAGGAAATTTACAAAATATCTTCATGGAACATGATCTTTACTTAATAATGATTTTTGGCATAAAAGAAAAAACAATAATTTTTATGCATACCATGTATTGTTGTGTAATTTGTTACCAAAGAGTCAACAGTGTTCAGAAAAAAATCCAAGTTCATATAATTTTGAGAAGAGATTACAAGTTATATCAAGTTATAATTTATTTTAATATTTAATTATTATTATTATTTAATTTGTATATGTTGAGATGTTGTGGAAATGACATTTGTTGGTTCAGAAAGATTATCTTTCAGTGACAAAAACTACACTGTTGAACATAAGAGAAATTAAATCAACAAGAGATAGTGTGAAAAATGTGTTTTAAAGTGCCCTTATTATGCTTTTTTTAAGGTTCCTAATATTGTTTTGGGAGTCGCCTACAACAGGTTTAAATGAATGCAACGTCAAAAAGCACTTCCGTTTTCTCATAATATACATTTAATTTCACCTCAGTTCACCAAAGATTGGTAAACGATTCATTTGAAGCAGTTTGAAGAATCAGTCTTTCTAAACCCCTCCTTTCCGTGAGCCTACACTGCTCTGATTGGTCAGATGGCCCAATCCTTTGTGATTGGTCTACTGTGTGCACCGCATGCCCATTGCCATAACTGAATGACAGCTATCAATTCGCAAGACATTGTATACAATGTATGGACAGAAAAGATAGCATTGATTGTACCGTATCAATTCGAGTCCGAGTCCGACGATGAAACGTCTGAAATAGTCGATCAACCAGAAACTGATTCGCAATCACAACTGGAGTAGGATGTTTCTATATGGTAAGTGTCACCTTAGTTATTTAAGACGTGATAGCAGCATCACTGTTATACTTTATGTAGGTGCACCTGTGGGAACTGTGTCAGAATGCCAAGCGAAGCTGAAAACCTTTAACATAAATAATAATTTAGGCCAGATGTGTGACTTTTCCGCCATAACTATTAACAAAGAAAAATGGCTATATCATTGTCTGACATTAAAATGAGTGTTTACTGTTTACAGAGAGAATACTTCAACTAGTTAGCGCGGACTAGCATCTTAACATCCTATTACAATATAGATAGAGCTCCACTCTACTGTAATAATAAAAACGCAGAGGAAAAAACAGTTTGTTTTGTATGTTGTAAACTCCCACATTAGCCGAGCACAGACATGAATAGCTGATAAAGTATTAGACTTTGTAAACAAAAGGCATCATTACTCCAAGTAACAAGACAGTCAAGCTGCATTAATTGACAACTTTTAGACAATATTGGACCCACATCTGAATAGTAGAACTACAGAAACGTGAGTTAGCAAGTTAGCAGGAGACAGACAAGGATGTATAACATACAAAACTACGAATTTTGAATGATCACTAGAAAATATCTAAACATTTTAACATTTTAACAATTATTAATCATACTTACAGGTTGAGATTCAGAGGAGCAAGCCGGTCCAAATAAACTGGGCATTGATCCATATTTTAAGACCAAGCGTTTTGTGAATCCTGCATTAAACTCCCCGAGGTTTGAGAAGCAGTCGTCAGTAAAATGACGGGTAGGCTACACAGCAAAAGATTGTACTAATGTGGTATTGTTGAAAAAATTAATTTTCATATGCGTCTGCGTGCGCAATAAGTGGGTGGGCTATATGCTAATGTTTCGTTGTGATGTCACAACGAAACGGCTTGGGATTTGGTTTACAAACGTTTAATTGACTCAGAGTCGACTCTTATGAGACAATAGGCTTGTTTGAGATGCGCCTAGCCTCGCCTGAAGTTCAGCCAAGAGTAGGCGGCTGCAGTTAGGGGAGGAGTGAAAAAAGTGCAGGCAAGACGAACAGTTCTCTGTTCTCGTAGTGGATCAGAACCTACGAGATCAAAGGCGGATATCGCGGGATTCACACTCGTGCGCTGTGTTGCTGATAAACTGGATGTAATTTAAGTTCTGTTGCTTTTTTATGAAAATAAACATAATGAACAATACACCCAAAGTACTTGTTATTTGTTTCCATTCGAAAGATGTATCAATCATTTTTACTTTAATTATAGACATGTTTTTATATATTTTTTTATAAATGACAACGTTCGCATAACCCATAGCGAGATCACTGTGTCAGAGAGTTTGGGAATATTCACACATTATTTTTACACATAAAAACATGATATTAGAGTTTTAAAATCAAACATTTTAAATCAGATCAATACATCACGGTTGTTTAAACCAATAAGCTTTAAGCTGTGTCGTCAGCAAGTCGTTTCCCATCGCGCAGTCGGTGGAGAGCAACTGCGCTCGACTGCAGAATCCGACACGTCCGCCTCGCACTCGCGAGAGGTTTTTGACACATGTCGGCATGACATCAGAGCAAGGCGGCCCACCCTCGGACACATTTCTAACCGGCATGCATCTCGCGGTGATCACCGGTGATCGGTTCTGCGCAGAATTTGCTCATCTCAAACAAGCCTAATAACTTTATATACGGTGCACTTTCCTACGGTGGCCGAGAGAGCTCAACGCGCTGCAAATGAAGAAAACACATGCAAATAGCAAAAACACCAGCAAATAAAGAAAACATCTTCATCAGTTTGACATCACATGCGCTGCAAACTCCACAACACTTACAAATAGACAAATGCGCTGCAAACTCCACAACACTTAGAAATAGTGAAACGCGCTGCAAACTCCACAACACAAATAGCCTAGTGAAATGCGCTGCAAACTCCACACTTGCAAAAAGACAAACGCGCTGCAAACTCCACAACACTTACAAAAAGACAAACACGCTGCAAACTCCACAACACTTACAAAAAGACATCTTTGTCTATTTGTAAGTGTTGTGGAGTTTGCAGCGCGTTTCACTATTTGTAAGTGTTGTGGAGTTTGCAGCGCGTTTCACTATTTGTAAGTGTTGTGGAGTTTGCAGCGCGTTTCACTATTTGTAAGTGTTGTGGAGTTTGCAGCGCATTTGTCTTTTTGTAGGCTAAGTGTTGTGGAGTTTGCAGCGCATGTGTTGTCAAACTGATGAAGATGTTTTCTTTATTTGCTGGTGTTTTTTCTATTTGCATGTGTTTTCTTCATTTGCAGCGCGTTGAGCTCTCTCGGCCACCATAACTTTCAGATTTAAAGCTCTGCAGGATGTTTTCATTCACTTAGAGCTATGTTACACACTACATGAAAGGTCATTTAAAAAAATCCATAATAGGGGCACTTTAAGAGAGTTTTTCTAATAGCCCACATGGGTGTCCATCATTGAAGAAACACATTTTATAATGTGAGGAATATATTTTAAAGTATTCTTTGCAGTGTACGGGAGGTGAGTGTGTTAACATAATGTGTGTTATAGCATTTGCAAAGTGTGATATTCCAACACTCGCTCCTGTGATCACGCCTCCCACCCCCTGGAAACTTGTTACAGATGTATCCTCAAATTTGTCTTGTCTAGGTCTTGACACCTGCTCACCTCAGAGTGGAAGTCTTGCTCCTTATATTGATGGTTGGAGGGCAGTCTAATAGTGTCTGTCCCACTCTGTGAGATGCTCTCCTCTGTGGCTTGATTGCTTAGCTGTGGGTGCACACCGAAGTCTGTAGAAAATCAATAAAGGGCGAGAGGCCTTGGCTTCCTTTTCTTAATAAAAGTTAGATATTATTTGTCACATGGTATGGCATGGATTTTATGACTTAGCCTGCAGTGTTGTTTCTCATAGTAGTGGTTGAAATAAGAGACTTGTAGAGGGATGTTGCGCACAGATCGTGTTGTGTCTTATGTCCATCTGCTTATGGGCTCTGAGCAGAAGCAGTGTGACCATTCAAACATATGTTCCCCCTTAGTTTTTTGAGCCAATTTGATTTTGAAAACAACTTCTAAAGTGCGTAATTGAGGAATAAATATTGCATTATTACTCTTTAAGATCTGTCGGTCTGTCAGCCAGTTGCATATAAAGTACCAGTCAAAAGTTTTATTAACCCTTTAACTTCCCCCGTCTGCATTTGTTTGATCGAAAATACAGTAAAAACAGTAATATTGTGAAATATTATTGCAAATGAAAGGGATTGTTTTCTTTTTGAATACTTTTTAAAATGTAATTTATTCCATATATGCTGTAATGATAGTGCTAAGCTTTCATTTCATAATAAGAGCACCTCATTGTGTCATTCCACTGTTGAGAGGTTGTTATGCTTTAGAAATGCTACTGCTGAATATCATCATAAATTTGTCAATTTACCGCCATGACATTTTACTCACTCTGCTCCAAAGTTTGCCTATGCATAATTGGGTTTCCTATCTACTAAATTAAATTACAATCAGCAATATGCATCAAATTATGTTAATAGGGCCGCTTTAAGTGGATCATTATCTAAAAGGCTTTTTTTTTTTTTTTTCACTTCTCCATATTATGGGCTGGATTCTTTCACTGTGGGCTCTATCTAAACGAATCCCCTCCACCAAAAAGAAGAAAAAAATCTTTGCGCTGAATGGGGAAGTTCAGAGAGTGAGAGCAAATACATTTTATAATACACTGAAAATTAGGTAACACTTTATTTTAAGGTGACGTAGTTACACTTGGTAACACTTTATTTTACAGCACTGTTATATGATACATGTAGTTATTATAGTAATAATTATAAATTATGCATAATTACATGCAACTAACCCTAATCCAAAGCAACCCCTAATCCTAATATGTAGTTACTCAACACTTAATTACTCAGTAATTAAACATATAATTACAATGTAACAAAGACACGTTAAAATAAAGTTAACTGAAAATTATTATACTATATGCAGAGTCAGGCTACATTTTAGAATGGTAAAACATATTTTTATAATAATAAAATTAAAATAATGTATTATTATTACTTCTATTGTTGTTATTATAGTTGAATTTGATTAAAATTGTGTAAAAGATGCACAAAACTTTCTGCTAGTATTAACACTGTTTCAGGCTTTTATGAGCAGTACGAGGACATACTGTATAATATATACAGTATAATATGACATAAATCCCAAGATCCAATTTATGCTGCTGATTTTCTTGTGAAAGCCCAACAAAAGAATTTATGTTAGACACAGCTATTCAAACTTATATCTGCCTCTTAGTAAGACGATATGAGCATACTTTATCCCTTGTTCATAACCTTGGGTATGGAAAAATGCAATCATATAAATACACCTGAGCATTGTGATTTTTCCCATTTGCTAGGGTCACCTCCTTGGAATGGATCACAGTTTGTTATTCAGCTCAGAGACGTAGCATTACGCAAGCAGGCATGTAACACAATGGAATATACACTACAGTGGCCGTTATATATGGTGCAGTGATGTACCTTGAGAAAGCTCTTTCCTTGAGAAAGGCCATGTTTATATTTACTGAGCTTTATAGTACTCACGGGTGAGAAGAACACTTGACTTATCACATATATTCATGTAAAAGCATTTGGTTAATAAATCAGGGGGAATAACTTTGGGGAGCATTTCAAAGGAAGGAGGTTTTCCTTGCAGCAATCTCATGTGTGATACATAATGTCTTTGCATACAGAACATCACCTATGTGCTCACACAACTGAGTTTTTGTTAGACTTCCCTATTTTTATTAAACGCCTCTGGCTGTAAGGGCAGGGGAGTCTCTCCATTTATCCACTTCCTGCCACGGGTTGCCAGGTTTGGTAGTGAGGCACAGGAGTCCATGGGGAAATTAATGGGTGAGGAGTACTCTGAAGTGTAATGAAGTAAAAGGGAACAGGCAACATGGATTGAGAGATTAAACGTGTACCACAGGGCCAGCTCTGAATGACAGAGAGAGTTCAACATGTTCCTCTGAAGTATCAGGCCACAAGAGATAGTCTCTAATATTCTAAAATTTGTTAAAGCTATATATATCCTGTCTTTTTTTTTATGTTAAGTACCATAACCGATAACAAATGTGAGATTTAGCTGCATTGAAATGTAACTGATGTAACTGAGTGGGGATTCTACAAAACATGTGGCCACAAATAAAGTTTTTTTTTTTTGTCACCACATTCTCATACTGCATTACTTTTATTCTCCAGCTATGTTTGTGCACTGAAAAAAAAAAAAAAAAGATTTAGAATAAGTAATCATTTTATGAAACATGTATTTTTTTCTAGTTTGAAACAGAAATCAAAAATTATTAATCAAAAAATAAATAATAATAATATTGTGGTGCTAAATTACAATGTACGGAGGAGGATTAGGGCCAAGCAATAATAAAAAAATAAAACCATCTCGAGATTAAAGTTGTTCAATTTCGAGAAAAAACGTGTTAAATTTCGAGAAAAAAGTCGAGATAAAATCTTGAGAATAAACTCTTTAAATTACGAGAAAAAACTCGTTAAATTTCGAGAAAAAAGTCGAGATAAAATGTTGAGAATAAACTCGTTAAATTACGAGAAAAAAGTCATTAAATTTCAAGAAAAAAGTCGAGATAAAATGTTGAGAATAAAGCCATTAAATTACGAGAAAAAAAGTCGTTAAATTACGAGAACAAATTCGTTAAATTATGAGAAAAATGTTGTTAAATTTTGAGAAAAAAGTTGAGATAAAATGTTGAGAATAAAGTCATTAAATTATGAGAAAAAAGTTGTTAAATTACGAGAACAAATTCTTTAAATTCCGAATTTGTTCTCATAATTTAACATTTTTCTCATAATTTAACGAATTTGTTCTCGTAATTTAACGACTTTTTTCTCGTAATTTAATGACTTTATTCTCAACATTTTATCTAGACTTTTTTCTTGAAATTTAACGAGTTTTTTCTCGTAATTTAACGAGTTTATTCTCAACATTTTATCTGGAATTTTTTCTTGAAATTTAATGAGTTTTTTCTCGTAATTTAATGAGTTTATTCTCAACATTTTATTTAAACTTTTTTCTCGAAATTTAACAACTTTAATCTCGAGATGGTTTTATTTTTTTATTATTGCTTGGCCCTAATCCTCTTCCGTAGCAATGCAACCTCTCTAGCTAAATTACTAATTATAATACATTTTTAAATATGTTAGGATATAATTATGCTTCAGAAAGCTAACAGGGTTGACTGCTTTAGTGTAATTTGACTTACAAACCTTGTGCTCGGGGTAATGAGACTACAATGTGTTTAATAGAATGAGAATTTAATGATGATATTTCTACAAATATCCAATTATCCAACCCAATCTCAAGGCAAGCCGTACGTATTTTACGAGTTGATAAATTTGTATGAATTCATACGAATGACCTACCCCAAACCCCACCCCTAAACCTACCCGTCACTGGGGTTTAGACAAATCGTATGAATTTGTACGAGTGAGGTTGTACGAATTCATACGAATTAGCCACCTCGTAAAATACGTACAAATTGGTTGTGAGATAGTGTTGAATTATCAGCAGTGTAAAATACAAAATCATGGGGTTACACTCTATTTCGACAGTCCACTTTAGACATTCTACTAGTGTTAAGCAACTACATGTCAACATTAGATTATTAGTAGACTGTCTGCTTAATATCTGATAACACTTTTTGATGGTCCCCCTGCAGACACTCTAAATTCCACTTATTCCACTAACCCTTACCTAACAATCTTCTAATACTAGAGTTAGTTGACATGTAGTTGCAAATTTATGAGAGATAGTTGACATGTAGTTGCAAAGTTTCTTATGCCTAAAGGGGACTATTAAAATAAAGTGTAACCAATCAGGTAAATAGGGCTGACATTTTAAGATGACAAACAAAACAAACGAAAATGTGATAACGAGGAGACTTTAACTTGTCCTTGACAAGTTCACTTCTTAAAAGGATGATGATGTCATTGTGGCATTATGAATTACTTTATTAGAATTTGATTTGTGAGTAGTTCATTACTTTAAAAGGGGGAAATATGATGATGATAATAGGGGTGACGCATAACCTGTGGACACAAATTCAAGACTTTTTAATAATACATTAACTAAATTAACTAATACATCAACTAAAATCTACAAATATATAGACAGTTTAAACAGTACCATTTATTTCCATACATTTTGTCGTCATCAGAAAATGCATATTTGCTAATATTGGGAACAGGGCAAGAAGGCATCCTCATAAAGAAAGAAAAATAATTGTAAGTCTTTTTTAAGTTCTCTCAAGACTTTAAGTTCATGTACTTATTATTTTAACGCAAACTATTGCCTTCATTTTATGCTCTATGAGCACCTTTTTTTTAACAATGTGCACAGAGATTGACATCAGACCAAATGTGACTTAATCAACAGCATGGGTCTTATCAAGCCCCCACCTGCTTTCACCCTTGACCCGTTAACATGCTTAAATCACTGGTTTAGGGGGTGCAACTATAGCGTTGAGGAGGACATCACAGTCAAAATAGAGAATCATCTTGCTCGTTGATTTATCATTCCTGACAAACTCACAGAGGAAAGGAGTGCTAAGTCCTGTCCTGGAGATTTACATTTATTAATTTAACAGATGCTATTATTCAAAGCGAGTATTCTTTTACAACTACAGAATACTACAACAAAGTGACAGAAACAATGCAAAGTTCCAGAATTGCTCAGAAAGTACAAACGATGAAGGTGAAACAGTGTATAATTGGCTTGGTTTGGTGACATCTGTGTGAGCTTCATTCAGACAATGAACCTTTTTACCCCACAAAATTTTGTCAAACTTTCACTAATGTGACCACACCTCAAGAAAGCGTTGTGTCTTCAAACATTTTTCGAAGGTAGAGAGGAACTCTGATGAAACTGGGAAGATTATTCCATCATCGAGGAACAGTAAATGTGAAGGTTCAGGAAAGTGAAAATCAGATCTCCACGAGCAGGACTGAGCATCCTAGGTCCACGAACTCTGAAAGCCCTCTCTGCCTCCGAATCACATTGAGGCATCTGGCTATCTAAGGGTCCTGAGGAAGAAGAACCCCAATGGCTCCATTATCCGCTGTGAAAGCCAGAGTCCACTTCTGAAAATGACTCATTAAGATTTTGATCAATCTTATGTTTCTCTGCACAGCACAGTAAGGAAATGCCATCAAGAAATTGCATTTCCCAATGAAATTAGGCGCCCAGCCGGCCCATCCAATCCCATGTGTTTCTTTTGAGACATTAAGATCTGATATGATTTTGGGCTGAAAACCCGCTTTTTTTTTACCCTTCTCTAAATGAAGCAATTGAATTTCCTTGATGGTCTCAGGGAGCACTTAGCTTAAGAGAATACACTTCCAAATCAAAAAGCTTTCAATCATCTCAAATCACATTTGGATGAGATACGCTCCCTATGAGATAAGTGTAGCGTCTCGTTGAATGCGATTGAACGTTTGAGTGGCTTGCGCACACATCGGGCATGTTAGGAAACATTAGGTTTGACTTTCTGCAAGGTCTGCCGATTGCCAGTGACATCTTGGCTGTTTGAGGTACGGATGGCATGTCAAACACTGGACGGGGCAGGAGGAGAGGACGAGGGGAGAGTGGGACAGAGCGCTTTTCATTACCACACTGCTCTGATTGATTACAAATGGACTTGGCAGGCAGGATATGGGCTCAATAAGTTACACATTTGAAGATTTAGAGAAAAAAAAAAAAAAAAAAGAATAAAGTTGCTGCATGTTATACTATATTTGAAATATTGGGAACACTTTACAATAAGGTTCCATTTGTTAGCATTAGTATAACAAACAATGAAAAATGCATTTAGTAATCTAAGTTAATGTTCATCTCAATGTTTACTAATACATTATTAAAAGCTGAACTAACAATGAACAGTTAACTAACATTAACAAAGATTAATAAATACTGTAACAAATGTACTGTATTGCTCATTAATGTTAGTTAATACATTAACTAATGTTAACTAATGGACCTTATTGTGATACTGGAATATTAAATGTAAAAGGCTTGTGTTTTTTAAGGCGATGAAAGGTTTATGCTTGGACATGTTGGGCTCAGGTGCCAAAACCTTTTTAGCATTTTCAAATGTCTTATTATTGTGCTTACAGCTATTTAGGTGAAATAAAAATATCACACGAGAGGAAATACTTGCTTTAATGTGGTGGCTGTCAACGTGTAATTGCTCATTTGAGAACATGAGGTAAGAGAATTGTGATATAATCACATTTATATGAATAATTTAGCTCACAGAGGTGTGTAAATATATATAAAACAAGGCCCTAAATAAAGAATGGTTGTTGCTGAGGGCAGTTTTATCTGACAGGTGCCAGACTTGGCATTTAATGCACAGGGATTGAAGAGCAGGGCAATCCAGGATGATTCAGGCTGAGAGAAGCATAATACAATTCTCTTGTGCTACTAATAGGAGACAGATCTCCTTTCCATGCCAAAGCATCATATCTCTAATGCTCATGTGGGGGAAACATATGCTAATGGAACCCAATCCCTTTCCCTTCGTATTTATGCTATAATGACTTTAAATTTGTGCGTTAGAATGAAATAAAGAATAAATCTAATGGAAAGGCAAAGCAGCTGAGGCCAAGGCTGGTCTTGACAGCCACGCTAAGAGTGATTTGAAAGGGGAAGAGTTGAGGTGTCATCGCTTTTTAGTATTCGAGCTTGTTTGGTTTATATCAGGCTTGGATTTAAGAATATCAAGTGGTATGTGTAGGCCCTGTCTAGTGTACTTCTAGGGTGTCCACTTCAACTTCAAGTGTATGAGATGATAAGTGCCGTAGTACATTAAGGACTAATGAAGCAATGAAACAAAGAGGGTTTAGTGACCTGCTTTCATGTTTTATCTATGACATAATACAGATGCAAGAGGAAATAAGACCACACAAAGCACTGAATAGCCAGATATGCTTTCACTTTGTGTGATGCACAGATGCTGAATCTTGACACTGAACCCTCCAAATCTGGAGGATTCCCAGTGAACCCTCCATTTTTTTTTTTCTTTTCAACTTAAAGTGATACTAGTTCACTCAGAAATACAATTTTAATTACCTTCATGTTGTTTCAATCCTGTATGACTTTATTCTGTGGAACAAAAAAAGAAGATCTTTCTGCCAACTAGTTTCTCGGTAACACTTTACAATAAGGTCCCAATAGTTAACATTAGTTAATGAATTAACAAACATTAACAAACAATGAGCAATGGATTTATTACAGCATTTATTAACCTTTGTTAACATAAGTTAACTAATGATAACAAATGGAACCTTATTGTAAACTGTTCCTCAAAGTGTCCATTTTTTTTTTTTTTTATATATTTCCAAGGTTTGATTACTGCTTTTATTAACCAAAACTAAAAATAAATCCATCTTAAAACCATTTTAGTTAATTGATATAAAGTTGAAATAAAATCAAATAAAATATAAATATTAGAAATGTTGCCTAAAATAAGTTTAAATTCATGTACTACATATTACTAAAACTGAAATAAAAACGATTTCTAAATATTACGAAGTACAATAAAAGTATATAAATAATATTAAAATAATGTTCAATTTGATGTCACCAATCTGGAAAACATTGGCAAATCTAGTGATTATTTTATCACTAAAAGTGCTTTTGGTGTCAGGCACTGTGTAGGTTGTAGTTAGTCACTCACATGAAATATGTTTTTAGTACCTTTCTGGGCACTGAAAGTGTAAATTAACTTGCTGGCAATAGAGGCCTCACTGAGCCATCGGATTTCATCAAAAATATCTTAATTTGTGTTCCGAGGTTGAACAAAGGTCTTACGTGTGTGGAACGACATATGGGTGAGTAATAAATTACATTATTTTCATTTTTGGGTGAACTAACCCTTTAAGAAAGTACTTTTGAGTTTCCTTTGCATTGCAGTCCATCAGTGAACTCGCTAAGGGTGGTCCGTAAGTCGAGACTACATATCTTGCATAGCTCGAAAAAAATTTTCTTTAGTATCATCTTTCTAACAAACGCATGCAAACAAACAGTTACCTGTGACATTACATACCTGGCTGTCTCTACCAATGACAGTCTGAAAACATATCCAGCAGGAAGCTCAAGGGAGACCAGGTAGTACAGGTTTGCAGTAGAGGCTACCAATATGAAATACCACTTCCATAGCCCGACAGGAGGTAGAATGTAATTGTGCCTTTTCATACCCTGAAAGTGCATGGCACAGCTTTGGCCCTGCTTCTCTCAATGGATTTTTCATTTGCTGGTATTTGGGCGACAAGGCCACTCAAGATAGATTTTACCTCATCTCTCTAACCATTTGTACAGCATGACTTTGATGAAAGTGCAAGAAAAACCTCTTGCAGCGAAACAGCCACTGTGTTTAGCTAAAGGGGCAGATTGTGAGAGCAAAGTAAACTTCTTGTGTTTCTTAAAGGTGCCCTAGATTCAAAATTTGAATTTACCTTGGCATAGTTGAATAACAAGAGTTCAGTACATGGAAAAGACATACATTGAGTTTCAAACTCCATTGCTTTCTCTTTCTTATGTAAATCTCATTTGTTTAAAAGACTTCCGGAAAACACGCGGATCTCAACATAACACCGACTGTTACGTAACAGTCGGGGTGTATGACCCAATATTTGCATATGCCAGCCCATGTTCCCAACATTATGAAAGGCATTAGACAAGGGCAGCCAGTAACGTCTGGATCTGCACAGGTGAATCAACAGACTAGGTAAGCAAGAACAACAGCGAAAATGGCAGATGAAGCAATAATAACTGACATGATCCATGATAGCATGATATTTTTAGTGATATTTGTAAATTGTCTATCTAAATGTTTCGTTAGCATGTTGCTAATGTACTGTTAAATGAGGTTAAAGTTACCATCGTTTCTTACTGAATTCACGGAGACAAGAGCCGTCGCTATTTTCATTTTTAAACACTTGCAGTCTGTATAATTCATAAATACAACTTCATTCTTTATAAATCTCTCCAACAGTGTAGCATTAGCCGTTAGCCACGGAGCACAGCCTCAAACTCATAGAGAATCAAATATAAACATCAAAATAAATACTTTACTCACATAATTCGAAGCATGCATACAGCATGCATGACGAACCTCTTGTAAAGATCCATTTGAGGGTTATATTAGCTGTGTGAACTTTGTAAATGTGCTGTAATATAATCGAGAGCTCGTGTGGCAGGGAGCACGCGAATTAAAGGGGCGGCCCGCTGAAAAAATCAGTGCATAGTTAATGATGCCCCAAAATAGGCAGTTAAAAAAATTAATTAAAAAAAATCTATGGGGTATTTTGAGCTGAAACTTCACAGACACATTCTGGGGACACCTTAGACTTATATTACATCTTGTGAAAAAGCATTCTTGGGCACCTTTAAGTTTTTTTGTTATTGCCTTTATTCACTTTTTGTGAATAAAGTCATTCCAATATAAAAGAATACTCTATCATATAGCGGAGGTCTTCAAGAGGGGGCCGCAGCAGTACTGTAAGGGGTCCATAATATATTGTTTGATCTCATCCTAATATTTTTGAAAAATGAAAATATGCATTAAGCTAAACAAAAATGCAATTTTACATCGACTGAAGCTTAAAAAGCAAAAATTCAGCTACATTTTTAATTCTCCCTTACACATTAAAGTTAATTTAGTAAAATTAATGTTATATAGTACTGTACTTTCAGAAACATATCTGTGATGCTACACTAGGGCACATGCTCAGTGATATTACCTGGGGTCATAGGGTGTTTCAGGTCTTTTGAATATCATAAACCCTCACCTAGACCCTGGCCTGTGGCCTATCAGTAACCCACGGATCTGCCCTCTTTAACCAGAGCCACCTGGATGCTTTCTCAGCAGCGTCTGTGGTAGTGTGAATGGCTCTCCTTCATCTCTCTCCTGTGATTCCGAGTGCCATGTCTGCCCTGCAAAGCGACTGGCCTGCAAAGCTCTGACACCCGACCTCCACGGGCCAACACTTGGCTCTCTGACAGTTGTTCCTTTTACTTTGCTCTTTTCTGTCTGAAGGCCTCCACTATTCGTTCTTCCCATGGCGTGGTGAGCGCAAACATCAGAATGCTCTTTGATGAGTCAGACCACAGCATAATAGCACAATAGACCAGAGAGCCTTGCTGTCTCATTGCTACTGCTCTCCCTGTTCTCTCCTTCTCCACAGCTGTACATTACATCACTTTATAAAATGGTAAAAAGTTATTCTGTGACCAATAATATTTGATTAGATATCATTTAAATATATATATATATATATATATATATATACAGCTATGGAAAAAATTAAGAGACCACTCCAAGTTCAGAAATCAATGTTAAGTGGTCTCTTAATTTTTTCCATAGCTGTATATATATATATATATATATTTTTTTTTTGCAGTTTATGGTGTTTTGTGTTGTTTTATGTCATTTAGTTATTGCATGATTTAAATGTCAAGTGTATTACCCTGATGGTGTTTTGTGTTTTTGTGGGTAACACTGTCCACTCTCTGTACATTTTTATTTGCTGTGCTACATGGGAATGCCAGTTTTGATTAACTGTTGTGCTTCCTGTGTTATTATGGTGGTTAACAATATAATTTAAGAAGCAGTGTAGATTTAGGTAGTTCATAAGTACGTTCTTACATTTACAGTTCTTACAGTTAAAGGGTTAGTTCACCCAAAAAATGAAATTTCTGTCATTAATTACTCACCCTCATGTTGTCCCAAATCTGTAAGACCTTAGTTTGTCCTCAGAACACAAATTAAGATATTTTTGATGAAATGCAAGGACATGTGATCCACACATAAGCATCAATGACACTGCGACGAGAATACTTTTTGTGCGCAAAAACAAAACATAATAACGACTTTTGCAATAATATCTAGTGATGGACGATTTCAAAACACTGCTTCATGAAGCTCTGAAGCTTTATGAATCTTTTGTTTCGAATCAGTGGTTCGGAGCACCAAAGTCACGTGATTTCTGTAAACGAGGCATTGTTACGTCATAGGTCTTTTGAAATTTCAGTGGTTCATGTGACTTTGGCAGTTTGATTCGAAACAAAAGATTAATAAAGCTTTGAAGCTTCATGAAGCAGTGTTTTGAAATCGCCCATCACTAGATATTACTGCAAAAGTCGTTATTGTGTTTTGTTTTTGTGCACAAAAAGTATTCTCGTCACTTCATGACATTAAGGTTGAGCCACTGTAGTCACGTTGACCGTTTTATCAATGTCTTTTAATACCCTTCTGGACCTCAAAAGATGCAGTGTCATTGCTGCCTATGTGTGGATCAGATACCCTCGGATTTCATCAAAAATATCTTAATTTGTGAGGACAAACGAAGGTCTTATGGGTTTGGGACAACATGAGAGTGAGTACTTAATGACAGAAATTTCATTTTTGGGTGAACTAACCCTTTAATGACATATACGATTGTGAACTGTAAAATATACAGGACAAAATACCATCCCATATTGACTGAAATGTTGTCAGTGTATTATTTATTTATTTTTCTTTAACACTGAATGTCTGGCAACCACAGCTGGTGTTGTCACTTTTTTTTTCTCTCACACAATCTAAAACGTGTTTCTGTTATTCAGGCATAAAATACATGCTCTGTCATTTGGAACTTGAGTGAAGTCCATTTCATTCATTTAAATTTTTGTTCTTTTATTTCTTTATTTAAAGGGAAATGTGGAAGTCTCAAATTCAGAAACATATTTCACAATTAAGGGAGTCATATTAATTAGAAAGAGTGTGGAGGAGACATCGAAGAGAAGCCATTGCTCCTCAGATGAGATGCTATTCATATATGTCAGCTTTTATTAACTAATATTGCTATGGTTCAGTGGCTAAGCTTCAAAATCCAAGACTAACTGCTCACATGCACATCATTTCTTCAGTATTCCTAGTTCTGGCTTCTCATCATACTGGCAAAATATCTAAAAAAAAAAAAAAAAAAAGCATAAAATATAGTATATAGCTGTCACGATCACCATCTGTTCCTGTTCACTCCGGACTCCATTTCCCATAATCCTCCCTGTCAATCACATGCACTCACTCCACCTATCACCTGTTGCCACATACAGCCATGCACACTCCACACTGATCATCACACCCAGCTGATACTCATTACCAGGACTATAAAGGACTCACACACACACCACCTCAGGGCTAAGTCTTGATTACTACTGTGTCATTTCTAAGCGTTATTCCTTGTCTGCCTGTCCTGTGTTACCGTTCCTGCCTGTTGTCTGTTTCACGATCCTGTGCTGCCTACCTCTGACCCTTGCTTTGTTTACCGACCTGTGAATGTTATCTGCCCGTTCTGACCTCTGCCTGTACCTGGATTACGATTCTGTCTACCCTCTGCTGTTCCTGTTTGCCCCTGGTTTACCCTGCTTGTACGACGACGCTTATCTTTAATAAACGCTGCATTTGGATCCCCTGCCTGAGTCTCCCAGCCGTTACAGAAGACTTAGCCACAACCAGATCCAGCAGCTTCGGTGAGCGTCTTTCCTGTCGCAACATGGACCCAGCAATGCAACTGGTCAGCCTACGCCAAGGTACCCGTACCCTCGAGGGGCACATTCAGAACTTTTTTGATATTGCTTATCTATCTGATCTGCCGGACTGTGCCCTCATTGACTTTTTCGCTTATGGATTAAACGAACCACTAAAGGACTACGTACTCACCAATGGTCCCCGCGGATCGTTCCTAGAATTCCTGGACTTTGCCTTGCTTGCAGTTGGTTCGACTTTCACTGTGGGTGTCGCAGAGGATTCCGACACCACGGAGAATCCCGTAATGGCTGCCAAGCCCGAGAACACACACAAAATGACGGTCACTACAATGAGTCATGTCGCCGCTGATCGCCCAGAGCAACGTCACGCCTTCGTTGATCACCCAGAGCAATGTCACGCCTTCGTTGATCACCCAGAGCAATGTCACGTCGCCGCTGATTTCCCAGAGCAACGTCACGCCTTCGTTGATCACCCAGTGCAATGTCACGTTACCTCCAGATCAGTCAGGGAGCCGAGAGGGCTGCGTTCCAGTGTGGCTGATCAACCGCTGACTTCTGCCCGAGCGGCGGGCATTCCTAAGCATCAGCCGGCCGCCTCGCACTCAAGCCCGCCGGCCGCGTCGCACTCAAGCCCGCCGACCGCGCCGCTCTCAAGCCCGTCTGTTTCAGCGCGCTCAAGCCCATCTGTTTCAACGCACTCAAGCTCGTCTGTTTCAACGCTCTCAAGTGCGTCTGTTTCAACGCTCTCAAGTGCGTCTGTTTCAACGCTCTCAAGTGCGTCTGTTTCAACGCTCTCAAGTGCGTCTGTTTCAACGCTCTCAAGTGCGTCCGTTTCAACGCACTCAAGCTCGTCTGTTTCAACGCACTCAAGCGCCCTGGACGCTATGGACAAGATGGCTGCTTTGCCAGTGCCCACGGGCAAGATGGCCGCCCCTGCGTTGCTCAAGGATGCAGGGGGCGTTCCAGCCATTGAGTCCGTTCCAGAATCCGCTCCAGCCAGTGAGTCCGCTCCAGAATCCGCTCTAGCCAGTGAGTCTGCTCCAGCCCCGCATGCGCTTCCTGTCAGTCCCGTCATGGCCAGAAGGGCTGTGCTCACATTCTATGTTCTGGCTGTTTTGCGGGCCTGGAGGATGCACTCAGGCTTCTTTGACCATGGACCAGTTTGCCAGCCTGAGCCCGCTGCAGTCCCGGAGCGATCCGAGCCCGCTGCCGTCCCGGAGCAGCCCGAGCCCGCTGCCGTCCCGGAGCAGCCCGAGCCCGCTGCCGTCCCGGAGCAGCCCGAGCAGCTCGCTATCGTCCCAGAGCAGCCCCAGCCTGAACCTGCTGCCGTCACTGAGCTGTCCGCTCTCCCCGATATGGCCACTGAGTTCCCTTGGCCAGGCCTACCGCCGCCGCCCAGGCTGCCTGCCCTGCTGCCGCCCCAGCATTTTGCCCTGCTGTCGCCATCCAGGCCTTCTGTCCACGAACCTGCTATGGACCCCGTGGAAATCCCCAAGAACTTTTTGGGGGGGGCAGTATACCCAGGGGTGGGGTGCTTGTGGGTGGGGACCCTGCTCAACCATGGCCGTTAAGGGCCTCTGAACTACTATGGCCTTTAATAGACTCTGACCCGCTGGGGTCACCTACAGACTCTGTTCTGCCGTGGCTGCCTGAGCCACCTGTCCTGCCGTGGATGCCTGAACCACCCGACCTGCCGTGGCTGCCCAAGCCACCCGACCTGCCGTGGCTACCTAAACCACCCGACCTGCCGTGGCTGCCCAAGCCACCCGACCTGCCGTGGCTGCCCAAGCCACCTGACCTGCCGTGGCTGCCCAAGCCACCTGACCTGCCGTGGCCGCCCAAGCCACCTGACCTGCCGTGGCCGCCCAAGCCACCTGACCTGCCGTGGCCGCCCAAGCCACCTGACCCGCCGTGGCCGCCCAAGCCACCTGACCCGCCGTGGCCATCCGTGGCACCTGACCCGCCGTGGCCGCCCGTGATACCTGACCCGCCATGGCTATCGTGGAACTTGCATTGGAGATCCTGCTCCCGTTCCAGACTCCAATGCACCCACCCCCCTCCCTATTCGTGCTATGTACGGCGCGAGGACGCGCCTTCTGGGAGGGGGGCATTCTGTCACGATCACCATCTGTTCCTGTTCACTCCGGACTCCATTTCCCATAATCCTCCCTGTCAATCACATGCACTCACTCCACCTATCACCTGTTGCCACATACAGCCATGCACACTCCACACTGATCATCACACCCAGCTGATACTCATTACCAGGACTATAAAGGACTCACACACACACCACCTCGGGGCTAAGTCTTGATTACTACTGTGTCATTTCTAAGCGTTATTCCTTGTCTGCCTGTCCTGTGTTACCGTTCCTGCCTGTTGTCTGTTTCACGATCCTGTGCTGCCTACCTCTGACCCTTGCTTTGTTTACCGACCTGTGAATGTTATCTGCCCGTTCTGACCTCTGCCTGTACCTGGATTACGATTCTGTATACCCTCTGCTGTTCCTGTTTGCCCCTGGTTTACCCTGCTTGTACGACGACGCTTATCTTTAATAAACGCTGCATTTGGATCCCCTGCCTGAGTCTCCCAGCCGTTACAATAGCGTAGTTGATCTGATACGCCCACAACAATGTAACATGTTTGTTATAATATGATCATACATTTGTTTAAAGAGACAAAAGGGGGAAGGTGTAACACTGATTGCGTGATTGGGTATTTTGTAAGCCATCTGAAATGTATAATAATGTTTAAATATCTTAAATTACATTTTTTTTTTTATATCAAAAGCACTATTGAAAAATAGTGATAGTGAATAATTTGTTTATATTTATATAGCGTATGAAAATGTGATGTTGGACATGTTTACCTGGAGTAAAATATGTAAAGGAGTGGTAGCTAAGCAAATGCAAATTATCTTTGAAAATTGTATACGCATTTAATTGTAATTAATTTAATCATTTAGTACACACTATGCACTGTGGCTTCTGCAGATCCTTTCTGTGTTTCATTTTTATTCTTACAATGTATAAACCAACTTGACAGAATTGTTTAATTACACTGTAAAACCCAATAAGTTCAGAATACTCAAAACATTTGAGGAAACGTATTACCTCAAAACATTTAAGTAAACTAACTCATTTTTTAAAGTTGGTAGAACTTAAAATTTTTGTGACAAGTGGGGCGGGGCTGAGAGCCATGGAAGCGGATCAAGGCAAGTGTGGTGCACAGGTGTCTCTCACTAACAATCCCGTCACCAGCATCCCTTTCCCAACTCATCATAATGTTAATTACATACAGTTAATTTACATAAACATCACATTCAGATCTTGGTTAAATGTTACATAGCAAATAACACATGCTATTATAACTATCAGAAAGACATTATCAGAGAGTCATTACATACTTGCAGGGCTTGACATTAACACCCGCCAACCCGCCAAATGCGGGTAGATTTCAGCTGTGGCGGGTAAGACAGCCACTCCCACTAGCCACTTTGGCGGGTTGAATATAATTTCAGCCTACAGCCAAATGAAAAATAGCCAAGATCGTCGTATCACAAAATTACAATTCAGTCACAATT
Source organism: Megalobrama amblycephala (assembly GCF_018812025.1). NCBI lineage: Eukaryota > Metazoa > Chordata > Actinopteri > Cypriniformes > Xenocyprididae > Megalobrama > Megalobrama amblycephala. The sequence continues at coordinate 15,570,772 of NC_063051.1, forward strand.
CTTTATCGATTAACTTGCGGTTAGTGAAGGCGGGATAGGCGGAATCGCGCTGAATGACACAACAGAAGCGCTCGCGTGCGCGCTTTCTCTGTCGCGCGCGATCAGTTCTCCTTGCGCCTGAATATACGCACACACAGATGTCAAAATGCATCGTGTGGAGTATCTCGCGTTAATACAGTCGGCTATGGCTTACGGCTAAGTGGGTAAAAACTGGATATGTGTCAGTATATGACGTCCATGCATTCAGCAACCTGTCTGTCATTAATGTTAATCAAACATCAAAAAAATGTTAAATAAATGTATACATGTATGCTAAATAAACATATGTATCTGAAAAAAAAAAAAAAAAAAAATTAAATTACTATTTGTAATTTGCTTCTTTGTTCTTTTTATATAGCCTAACAAAAATAACTATACATACCTGATATATATACAATGTATAGTCTTGATTTGGGTGGTCAATCTGCATTTGTAAGTTTGAAAGGGTTTTAAATCTTGTAAATCAAGTAAAATGACTCAAAATCAAGTAATTTAAGCATGCCAGAGTCAACTTTAATCATATAAAATGCAATTTCCCAACAGCAAAATTGTGGCCAGTGAAAATGCTGAGTGGCTAGTAACTTTGGAAAACCACTAGCCACTTTGGCCGGTGAGCAAAAAAGTTAATGTCAAGCCCTGCATACTTGCATATATGTAATCAAACAACATATGTGGTCTTAAATGTTTTGCAGCTCATCCTCAACCCAACCACAGGCTCTACTCTTCACCGCAGTGGTAACCCTACAAAACTAACATAACAGAACCCCCCTGAATCCCAACATAACACAACATTAAACATTAACTTATATCTTCATATGTTAATCTTGTGCAAAAACACACAAAATAACACTTAATTTCAAGTTATTTATATGGTCTGATGCAAAGCATGCTGGGAATTAGAAATCTGCTGCAGCTCAACTCAATCATATTAAGTTCAGCTTACTACAATGACATTTTGAGTTCATGCAACTTTTTTCTATTAAGTACAAGGAACTTTCATTATTATTTTAGTGAAGCAAACTCATTTAATTTAATTAATTTCACTGTTCAGTTTTACAGTGTAAGCACTTGCCACTTTGATGTTCTTGTTCAAGTTTGAACATCTCACATTTTCTCTAAAGGGATAGTTCGCCTAAATTCCGTCATCATTCTGTCACACAACTCATGTCGTCACAAATCTGAGTGAAGTTCTTTTACTAATGGAACACAAAATAAGATATTCAACAGAATGTCCAATCTGCTCTTTTCCATTTAATGAAACTGGATGGTGGCCAGGGCTGTCCCACCATAAAAGAACATTACAATAGAAAAATAGAAAGTGGCGAGTAAACAAATTTTTTTGGGGGGTGAACTACTCCTTTAACTAAGCTTTTCTTAAAGAAAGGTATCACTGAAAGTTTCAGTTTGAAGCAGCATTCGGATATGCGGAGTGCCTAAAATCATATCACAAATTCCTCACCTTTAAAGCTTCTTTGATATGGCTTTTAATTAAAGTCTGGTCCTTTCAAATGAAGCCAAGCCAGAGTGCATCCTACTTACTGTTGCCACTCAGTTAGACAGTGGGGAAAAAAGTACAGAGGTGGAGGGGTGGAGGGTGACAGCTTCCTCTTCCCTTTAGTAAGCCATGGAAATAAATCTCCTGCTTCTCTGTTTGACTTCTTCATGAGAAAGTGTTGTGCAATAACGCAATTCTGAAAGGAAAAGGCACTTAGGAGGCTGAGAGGTAGATTAGCAATTTGTAAGAGCTATTTATAACCATAAATTGCAGCCAATCAAAACGCCCTTGTCTTTTATAGAAGTATGTTTGAGTTCCAGAGAGGCCGCTTCAGCCTGAAATGCAATATCCTGAAAGAAACAGCTGTTCCAACATACAGATGGGAAATGAATGAGGGAGGTGGGGGTAGGAAAATGAAAGACGGAGAAAGAGAGACATGCACAGATGTGACCTTATCAAAGCGACTTGAGTCTTGTACTTATTGCCCAGGACCGGTTTGAGTGAACTAAACGCAGTGACGTGATCACAGCGGAAGTAAAGGACAGTTCTCTCTCTCCCCTTTACAAACCCTCCCTCTTCCTTTCTTATGGTCGGTCTGAAGAGGATGGAGATTAGCATATGACATGACAGATTACATTAAATCACATCGTTGCAGTACTTTATGGCATTAGCCTCTTAGCCTAGGCAGCTAGACGCATGCAAATGCCCCTCTAAAACCCTCTTATTTAAATCTGCTGAGTGACATGGCACCTTTGATATGATTATTAGTCATCTGACTGACTGGAGTTCACCAGCAGCAGGACACACAGATGCCACAGGATTGTGTGAGATATTCACACTTTTCAACATCGCTTTCTGAAACTGACATTTTTTTTTTTTTTTATTCGTGGGAATTTTTCTTCATCGCAACATTACCATTATAATTAAGAAGGCTGTTTATTTTTACAAACATAATTATATATAATTAGGTTATAGTTATTGGTTTTGTTACTAGTGTATTAAATAATCCAAATGCATACTTCATTAATATGACTCTGTAGTAGAGTATGCTTACATTTTAATTACACTGTACCATAAGTGTAATGTTAATTGTGACATATTTCATATTTTTAAATTAGTAATAAATTTTGTGAGATAATCACACCTGACCCAAGCAGACAACAACAAAAACAATAAGAATATCTATTATTTCTATTATTATTATTATTATTATTATTATAGAATATTTGTTTTTTATGATGGTAATGCAGTTGTTGTTTTGGTTGTTGCATTGTGTGAGTGCGTAATAATATTATTCATAGGAATATAGGAATATTGTTATTATTCATAACAATTCCTTCTTTAAACATATTTTATATTTACTATAATAGGCTACTATATATATATATATATATATATATATATATATATATATATATATATATATATATATATATATATATATATACACGCACTAAAGGAACATTGGTATGAATATGAATGTATTCGATTTTAACATATTAAAACATTTAATATATAATATATAATATTTTATTATTATAATTATGATAATTATTATTATTTACGAACAACATGCGTTTAAAATCTGTTTCCTGCAGTGCCTATCATTGCAACATAATGATTTATATTTATAAATGAATTTATATTTTAGCCTCTTTTCTCTAATTATTCAGAATGTCACGGCAGAAGCCCCCTGCCCTTCTGCTGTGTCTTCCCCATGTTCGGTGGTCTTTAATCTTAATTATAAAGCTATCATTACCACATGAACCCGAGGCTGTGGCCGTCCACGCTCAGAATCAATCACGCGATGGGTCTGTTCTGCTGCCGAGCTCCTCTCCTCTTGTTCCCCACTAGAGCTTTTTCATTTATTCTCTTTTCAATTTTCATAATTGCTGTTGTCCTCACACTCGCAAAGAGCACAGCCCATTGCCCTCCCTGCTGAAGTTCAGCATTTTGGATATTGAATATTGGTTTCACATACTTCATTGCATCGATTGAATTGGATTTTGCAGGAAAAAAAAGGATATATCCCGACTGATTCAGGAAGATAAAGTGCTTTTCTTGCAAATACGCCTTGACCAATGAGTCTCTTATCCCGGTGTGTCTGTTGATGCCTGATTTATGGGTGTTTGGGTTTGTTGCGGGACTGATATTCTGTAAAACAGTACATTTTGCAAATTGTGTTTTGTTATAAAGTCTAAAAAGAAAAAGTATTACAATGGAACAGAGAGTTATTTAACCAGCCATTATGCCGTTTTATCGCTCTGTTTATTTCTTATGTGTACTAGTCATTCTCTGACAGGCTGTTGGCAGCCACTGATGAAATATCCCAACATGTAGAGTAGAGATCCTAACAGGACTTTCACACTCTATTAGATGTGAGAAGGCGTTAGATGAAAAACAGGACAAAAGCTCGCCAAATGCTCATCATTGCAGCTGAATTCTCAATAATCCAAGATGCTCGAGTAGAGCTCTCCAGGTCTGTGATTGGGATACGTGAGGCCGCTGCAAGGACTAATTTCTTGAAAGCCTGCTTGCTAACCGAGGAGGTGAAATTTAGGAGCAGTGAAGATGTCAGGACTGCATTAGACCGCCTGATCAAAGGCCTCCAGCAGGCCTCCCTCTGCAGGTTCTCTCATGAATCCGGTCACTCTGCCAACAGACTTGTTTTACCGTTAAGGCAGCTTTATGTTGGAATTTTATGTGCCAATTAATTAGGTGCTTTCTAATATATGTCGAGAGAACTGTAAACTATTTAGAGAGGGGTAAGGAGAGAGCGATCTGTGCTAAAGTTCTTTTGATTTATAACGGTCAGTGTTCACGTTCAGTAAGCAGAAGAGACAGCTGAGAGAGCATGGCCGCCACTCCGACCCACTCTGAACCAGGAAGAAGGATTTAAATGTCTTCCCTTGAAGTCTAAATATTTAATTTCTTAATAGAGGACATTGCAGCTAACATTAATTTTGAAGGAACAGTGTGGACATTAATGAGGCTAACACAAAGTGGCATGCCTTGTGACATTAATTTGATAAAAAAGGGTGAGGCTCTTTTTTTCTTCATCTTCCTGCACTTTCACCCTTTTCAGAAATTGGGTGGTAAAGCTTGGTTTATACTCGGTGCATTCGCACGAGTGCGAAGGCATGCATGTCGAAAATGACACCATTGCGGTGTGCGCAGTTGTGCGCGTTGAGTGTGCGAGATACCATTTCGTCTGGCAGTGTGCATTTTGTTTTTTGTAACTTTGCGCGTGGCTCCGCATCCAAAGATGCATGACTTTATAAAGTATAAACAAGGCTTAAAAGGCATCACCATCATTGACCTGTCTTCCCCACCACTCCAATTATTAGATTAAATGTAGAAATTCATGTTTCACACTGCTTATGCCACTGATTCTACTTTCACTCTACAGTAATATTTTGTCTCATATGCCACACGCAAATACATCACTCGTTCCTGTTAGTATAGGGAGTGAATTATAGCATGGCCTCAAAAAATGTAACTTTAAATTCATTGAAACTTTGAATACGTTGAATGCTGCTTGCTAGATTGATACTCATGTTAGTGACATAAGCCACTCTATGTGATTCTTGGGCAAATAACCAGAAAAAACATCACCTCAGATGGTGTGAGTGGGATTTGATTCTTAATATGGCACAACACCTTTACCTCATTTCTCATATTCAGTTGATGAGAAATAGTCATAGAAAAAAATGTTGTTAATAAGATCTAGAAAGATAAAATGCAAAAATATCAAAGGAAAAGATGCCACCATAGCCAAAGGGATCTGCTTATAAGACAGGCATTAATTATTTTAAGTTAAAGTTTTGTGAAGTCACTAAAGGCAGATATATAGTTACAATTAAGAGAAATAATGCAAATGTAGGATATTGCAAAATGCGTATTTATCATAATGTGACTTTGAGGTCAAAATTAAAAGAAATAAAGTCATATTGTGAGTCATAAGTAAAAGAAAGTAGCAAAATTTTGAGATATAATGTCAGAAAAATAAATGTATCAAGTTTTTACAAAATATATAATTAAATTGTAAGATGTATAGTTATCAAGGTTTAGGTCCTCAAAGATGAAAAAGGTGAGGAAGTTCAAATAGCAATATAACAAACAATACAATGGATCAGCAACATAACAGTGTGCATCTTCACAATGAACAGAATGAACTGAAGGACTGAAATACACAAGAAAATGAATTAAATGCAAACGTGCAATTTAATTAATCTTATAATTATCATGACAACCAAGGAACAAGCGGGAACCTAGAACAAAACAAGAACAAAGAGAAACATACTAAAAGTCCTTGAAAACAAAACCAAAGCAGACTAAACTAAGAATAACTGTGACTGACAGTCCCCCTGGGAAGGCGCCATAACACAATATATGTGGAAGGGAGGATGGGAGCTCTGGAGGTGGACGAGCGGTTGGCAGAAGAAACCAGGGTGCTGATGAAGGAGGGAGGAACCATGAAAGCAAGGATAGGAGGAGTAGCCAGGTGAGAATTCAGAGTACAGCTAGGATGAAAGCCCATGACGGAGTCGATGGAGGGAGGATCCATGGTGGAGTCTTGGCTGATGACACCAGGGGGGCGACTGATGGAGGTGTAACTGATGGAAGAGGAGACCAGGGTGCAGACGGAGAGCTGATGTGGCCAAACAACACCAATGGCCAGAGGACTGAGGCTGAGCTGGTGTGACTGAGAACAAAGGCAGAGCCGTAAGGAAAGGCAGAGACCTACGGAGCCAAAGGGTGGAGGGACGAAGCGTAGCAGAAGGCCCATAAGTCAGTGGCACAGGCAGGGTGATGTCTGACCAAGGCGAAGCCAGAGGGACGAGGGAGCCTGGTGGAACCATAAGGATGATGGTCCCAGGTGGAGCCAAGGGAGGGAGGAGCCAAGGTGGAGCTGACAGGTCGACAGGCCGAGGTTGAGTCATGGGCTCAGAAGCTGGAGGCAGAGCCAGGAGATCCTCTTTGCTGAGCGAAGCTGGAGACTGAAAGACCTGAGGCAAATTCACACAACAGAGTGATTTTGGAGGAGAAGTCGAGGGGCTGAAGGGAACCAGTGGAGGTGGGGCTGACAGACTGGCTGAGTTTGGAAGAGGAGGCAGGAGAGGGAGGCAGGGCGGGAACTAGCAGGGATGGGAGAACCAGGAAAACTTCCTCTTCCATTTCCTCAAAAATATTGTTATTGGCCAGCTTCAGCTCACCCTCAGTATTGGGAGTGTGGGTGGGCTCTGCATTTCAGGGCATTTCAGGCTCTGGCTCGTGCATTCTGGCAGGCTCAAGCCCTCAGTCTGGGGTGGGACGAGAGACTCCTAATCCTCCCATTAAGGAGGAAGGGCCAAGAAACCATTCAGAACCACAGAGTCCAATAGGCCAGGTGGGTCCATCTGAGAAGGAGAGACCTCATGAGTGAGAGTCCATTCCAGGCTATGTAGATCAATGAGTGCTAGCTCTGGGACCACCGGATGTGAGAGTTCTGAGGCCCCCAGGACTACTGGACTTGGGAGCTCTCAAACCACCAGACTGGGGAGCTCTCAGACCACCAGACTTGTTGCAGGGAATTAGGTGCCTTGATTGGAGGACTCTGGAGGTTATGGAAGGGAAGGAGTGAACTGGCGATGCTAGCTGGGCAGGACTCTTCAACCTCTCCCACTATGAGGGAGGAACTGCTCAGCCATATGTCATAGTCCAGGTATTGGGCCAACAAGCAGGTGGTTTCTCCCCCAGGCATCAGTATGAAGATAGGATTGTCCAGTCCACTTCAAAAACACACCCTCAAATGCACTCATTCCAGAGCACTCTGTGGCTGACCTTCAGGAATCCCTCTACATAATCTTCCAGGGATGGCCATTTTGATAGAGGGAGAGTAGCTGGTCCTCAGTGTAGCTAAATAACGACAGGCCAAAAGTCTAAAGGAGAAAACAAATGTAACAGCTAATGCTGTCACGGTTAAGGAATTTCCCTTGCGGTATTTTTGAGTGGCTCAATAGCGCGATATGCGGTATTACCGCCATTATATATATATATATATATATATATATATATATATATATATAGAGAGAGAGAGAGAGAGAGAGAGAGAGAGAGGTCATATTCAATAACGAAACTAAATAGAGCATTGAAGTAAAGAGAATGTCAAAATAAGGGTCTACAAAACAGAACATAAACCTGACAATAAGATGGTAGAGCTATTGTTGTATGTATAATAGTTAGTTCCGATCCTCGAATCTGATTAAACAAGACTTTCTGCTGATATTTCACGAGTATAAGCAGAACTAACGTTACTCATCTCTGCGCGTTCTAGACGGGCTGTCAGTCAGTGCAGTTACATTGTTGTGACACAAGGTGGCGGCAAGGGACTGTCTTTGAGTCTTTAAACCGTTCATTCAACTGCACGTTCAAAAACACAGATTCATTCAAAGAGAGATGAAATGAAACAAGCTGTTGAAATCATTTTAACGTTGAGTGCCACTTTATAAGGCTCAGCTGACCAGTAATGCTTCGATGCTAAGGCAGAGATTTCGCTATACTTGGACACGACAACTTTTTTTCACGAATATATGTCTCGGCCTGAAGGACAGACGCAGGTAATCGCACGCGCTCAGTCGATCTTTCTCACATTCACTGTCTGTTTAGGCTTGTTTAGTGCAAATCTACGGAGCCTCTGTACAAATCACCATGGTACACATTATGCTATCATTATTACCTTATTTAATATTTAGTACACGTGTATGAAGTGTAAAACGAGAAGGACATAGCCTTTCAAAAAATAGAAAACATGCAAATATCGCGGTTGCTGCGGTTTTTGCAGTGTTCTGCGGTTGGCTCAAAAGCGCGGTATTACGAAATTGCGGTTATCGCGACAGCCCTAGTAACAGCTTTATATACAAGCATAAAACTAAAGACACTCCTCGACAATGAGGTGAGGAAACTGATAGCATTAAATACAAAAGGTAAACAAGGAGCTAATCAAGACACAGGATAATTAGTAACTATAGAAATAAACTAGCAATGGAAACCAAGGGAACAAAAGAAAATAAACACAGGAAATAAGAGCATGCAAACTGAGAGTACAGAAATTAAAACCAGCAGAGATCATGACAAGGTCACATTGGGAAATATAAAATCACAACAGAGTGATATCACATTTCAAATATATTTATAAAAACAAGCTGCAATTATTATTATCATATTTTTTCATGTAGCAAACTCGAAGATATATTCGTTGTTGATTGTCCAATGTAAGAAAGTGTGATAAGAAGCTAATGTACAGGTTATTTTATTACTAGGCTAATCACTTTATTTGCATATTTGATAATTCTGTAAGACATTTATTTATACCCTTTGTTTTTGAGGAGCTGACTGCTGACAGTGTGTGAACAAAACACAGACTTGATCTATTAATTTGTACTAAAAACACATTTTTGACCCAAACCAATATAGGGCCTCTATACTTGACTTCTGAATTAATGTGCACAACTGCAAACTATGTTTTAACACCCGAACGTCTATTCTCACCTTTTATCTACCACACATATTTCCTTTTGAAGTCTTTGCATAAGAAGATAAATGAATCAGAGTAGATCTATAATGCTTATCCCTGTCTGCATGGGTTATTCCTTTAAAATATTAATCCCACATGAAGGAAGCTGTCATAAAAAAAAAAAAAATGATGGCAGGATAACAATGAAATCTTCCATTACCATTTTCTGAAGGTAAAGAATATCTTAAACCACAAATGCAACATAATGTCTTAAGACTGAATGAGAGTAAAGTCTCGAGAGGGAATCAGAGGTGACGACTAAGCTAGAAACTCTGTCAAGTACATGGGTCAATTGTTAAGCACACAAAACCCCAGGACAAGCAGGCCTTCCCTTTGTCCCCGAAGGGTAGAAATTCAAAGCCTGGCTTTAGCATACTGGAAAGAGAGCTATAATACTCTTTAAAATATGTAAAGAAGCACATGATTACGTACATACTTAATGCAAGCTAGTATCAATCTGTGAAAGCCAGAAGAAGCCTGGGATATTTATGCCTCTCAGAAGCTTTTTATTTAGTCCCTCCTTCATTCTTGATACACTTAGAATAGAATAGAATGAACCTCTGTTGCATTTTCCATTGTAACACATACTTTTGGATAGCACAGAAACATACATTAAGAAACAAAATTATTATTTGTTATATATGTGGTAATATTAAAATGCTATCAGAGATCACATCTACGCTCATTCTTGTCCATGTATCAAGACTGATTTATTTCCAAATAAATGCATAACATTTTAACTCAAAATGCAAAATAGCACCACTTATAAAATACTTAGTAAAATGCCTAAATTGATTAAATAAATGGAAAATTGGTGTAGCATTACCTGAAGTGGTTATTTTGAATAAGTATTGTACTTAAATGTTACTTAAAAATAAAGTATTTTCAAAAATAAGGCTACACTTTATTGAGTGGTGTCCTTGTTACAGTTTAATTAAATATTTAAGTACTGAGTAATATTAATTATGCATTTACTATGTACTTACTAAATAATTAGGGTTAGGGTTTGGTTTAGGGTTAGTTGCTTGTAATTTTGCATAATTTTATATAATTCCCATAGTAAGTACATGTAAGATGTGTAACATGGTCTGTCACGATCCCTGCCTGTGTTCCCTGTGTCTCCTCTGTTGTTTGTTCACCTCATGTTTCCCTGTTGCTGTTCCCCTTGTTTGTTACCATGGACACTCATTGGACCATGCTCCCTTGTTAGCTTGTTACCTCATTACCTTGTTAAGCTCATCAGCCTTGTTCACCCTGCCTATACAAGCCTGGTTCTCTCTATAATTCCCTGCAAAGTATTGTATGTGTAACTCTGCAATTCTGAGCATTTTCCCGGTTTTCTGTGTCTTGGTTTCTTGATCTCTGCCCGTTCATGGATTTCCCTGTTTTGCCTGTGTGTTTCTGCCTTGTTGTTTTTTTGGACTGCCTGCTTGTTTTGACCTTTGCCTGTACATTGGATTACGATTGTGGATTACCCTTTCCAATAAACTACGTTTAGATTCTCAACCTTCGAGTCTCGGAGCAGTTACATTACAGAATACTTCACCAGCTATGGATCCAGCAGTTCAGATCATCCGCCTACATCAAGGTAATTGGTCACTCGAGGACCACATCCAGGACTTTCTAGCCATTGCTAATTTCTCCGACCTCCCAGACTATGCACTTAATGATTTCTTTTGTTACTGACTCATTGAACAATGTCAGTCTAAGCTTATCTGTGATGGTCCTCGAGAGTCACTCATTGAGTTTCTGGACTATGCTCTGCTGTTGGCTGGTTCCTCCTTCACTGTTGGGGAGATGGAGGAGGACGCTTCCCCTAAACATTTTTTTGGGGAGGGGCAGTAGACACCAAGCTCCAGTGGCTACGGAGCTTGGCCCATTACAGTCGCCAGCATGCCCAGTTCTGATGATCACTACCTCTGTGAGAGACTGTTCACAGCATGGCTGCCATACCAGAGTCCTCAGTCAAGATAGCTGCCACTCTAGAGTCTGTTCACAGCATGGCTGCCATGCTAGAGTCCCTGATCAAGATTGCTGCCATTCTACATTCTCGTTCCATCAAGGCCATATTCCTGAGTCTTGTCCTGTCATGGCTGCCATTCCAGAGTCAAGATGTCTTCAGACAAGATGGCTGCTCTGCCTGTGTCATTGGACAAAATGGACGCTATGTCTGTGTCTTGGGACTAGGTGGCTGCTACGCCTGAACCTCCAGCTATCATGGCCGCTATGCCAGAGTCTCTAGCCTTCATGGGTGCCTCACCAGAGACTTCAATCATCATGGACGCCACATCTGTGTTCCCGGTTGCCATGAGCACTGCACATGAAGACATTCAGGCTTTCCCTAAGCTCTGGAGACTGGCTTCAAGTCTGGAGGATACACTGCTGACATCAGTATGTGCAGCCAGCATCCCTAGACTAGTGCCACCTAGCCCACCGAACTCAGCACTCTCAAGCCTGCCAGTGCCTGCGCTGTCTGTCCCAGAGATCATTTTCTTGTCCTTGGTTCTTCCCGTTATGGCTATGGCCATTTTGTGTGTTTGGGCTGCACACTGCTCTCCAGCCAATGAATCTGCTCCAGAGCCCCTCCAGTCCTTGAATCTGCTCCAGAGCCCGCTCCAGTCCTTGAATCCGCTCCAGAGCCTGCTCCAGTCCTTGAATCCACTCCAGAGACAGTTCTAGTCCACGAATCCACTCCCAAGCCCACCTCAACCCAAGAATCCGCTCCAGAGTCCACCTCAGTCCATGAGTCCAGAGATCGCTTCTGTCCCAGAGCCCAGCCTTGTGACCTATGAACTTTCTCTCTGTCCTGGTATGACCACAGAAGTCGTCCCTGAGTTCCCTGTCTACCCTGATACGACCACGGAGGTTGTCCCTGAGTTCCCTGTTTGCCCTGTTACGACCACGGAGGTCATCCCTGAGTTCCCTGCCTGCCCTGTTACCACCACGGAGGTAATCCCTGAGGTTCTTGTCTGCCTCGACGTGACCACAGAGGTCGTTTCTGAACTGTCTGCCGTTTCTGAACTGTCTGCTCCGCCGTGGAGATCTTCAAGCCCGCCTGCACTGCCGTGGTGGTCATCTGCTCCACTGTGGGGGTCTTCAAGCCCATCTCCACTGCTGTGGTGGTCATCTGCTCAGCCATGGGGGTCTTCAAGCCCATCTAAACTGCTGTGGTGGCCGTCTGCTCTGCTGTGGGGGTCTTCAAGCCCATCTGAACTGCTGTGGTGATCGTCTGCTCCACCGTGGGGGTCTTCAAGACTGTCTGCCTGGCCACCTGCACAGCCTGTCCAACCTGGCCATTTACCCGGCTTGCTTCACCCTGGCCGCCTGCTAGGCTCCTGTTTGCAGGCCCTCTTCCACTCCATGGACCTGGCCCTCCACCCTGCCCCCTTGTTCACCTCCACCCTGCCTCCCTGGACTTCTTGTTAGGATTGTCTAAAAGCCGCTCCTTAGGAGAGGGGCTATGTCACGATCCCTGCCTGTGTTCCCTGTGTCTCCTCTGTTGTTTGTTCCTCTCATGTTTCCCTGCTGCTATTCCCCTTGTTTGTTACCATCTTCCATAAAGCTTCAGCAATGTTTTGTAGGCAATTTGAAATCTGTGAAGGGAAATCTTTTGCTCTCATGCAGTCATGTGGATTCCCATTGAAGTTACTAGATTTTTCTAGTGAATTAATGCAGAACAATGACAAATCTGAACACATCCTAAGGTTGGTTTGTAGGCCTGTTGTACTCTTCTGTGTGTAATATGGTTACATTCTGGAGAAATCCCATCAATTCATAACTGATGATGACAGTGATGAGCAACAGAAAAATACATCCACTGAACTAGAATAACAGTACTATACATTACGCAATGTCTTAACTTACATAAAAATTGAGACAATTAGGTCTTTCTCTTTGTACATAAAGACCTCAAGTACATAAAGAAATTGCCCAGACAGCCTTTTGGCTTGAACTAACACAACATAAAAATAAAGAAATATACTACAGCAGATTACAAAATAAGATTTAAACGGATGTAAAAATAGGAGCACTAAAAACTCAAGAAAGCGATGACAGTGGTCACTATTTTATCATGGTCTGCACTGACTAAAGATCCTGTTACCTTTGTACTTATCAGCTCTTATGGCTTAAATAGAAACTTCAAAGGAGAGATACATTATTATTCTTTATATTTGCTAAAAGGTACCAGCCAATTTGCTTATCGACCATTTGTCTTCTTTTAGGTTCACACTGACATCTTTGTTGACTTGAGAAACAATGTTTAATACATACACCACTCTAAAAGAAGTAGGGCTAATGCTAGCTGACCTCTTCAGAGGGGTTGTCTTGTTTTGTAGCCTTTCTCTGTCCATTTCGGCTGTGTAAGAGATGAGGTCTTTATGTACAAAGAGAAAGAGGCTAAAAGCTTTCAGAGAGGTATAAATATGCTGAATTTCATTTTGTGTTCCAGGGAAATGCAAAATTGCAAAACATTTTTTCTCCTGCTCTCTTTCAATTTTCCTCCCTAACAGCCATTACAAAACTGGTGCTGGTATGTAACTGCTAATTTATCCTCTCAATGTATGATATCCTGTCATCTCCTCATTTGTCTCTGAATGTTTCTAATCAGAGATAATCCTGGTCAAATCCTTTGATTGTGAGTTTGGATGTGATCCATCTCTAAAGAAGCGATTTAATGGGCTTCATGGCACTTGGCATTAAGTCATTTATCTAAAAGAATGACTGGAGATGCTTGTTTTAATAAGAGTGCTCTTCATGAAAACCAAGGAGTCTCTCCATTTAATTATCCAAGGGGAAGGTCGTTCTCAACTCTCAATCAAGCAAATTGCTGCAGGTACGAAGAATTTCCCTCAAACTCACTCTTCCCTCACCTTCTTTGGAAAAGTTGGTGTGCCATCTCTTCTTGGATGAAGTCCACCCCCTACAGCTTCAGTCCCTCACATTTTTTTTTTTTTTTTTTTTTTTTTGCATTTTGAAAGCTTCACAACAGGCTGGATTATTTATTCTTACATCACTGGAGAATGATTATGTAAGGGAAGCAGTTTAGGCATTGGCAGTGGCTTTGTGTTGTGAGCCTGCAGACATTCCACAGATGGTAAAGAAAACTAAAGGGAACAGAAACACTGCTTCCATTTTTCTCTCTCTGTCTGTTGTTTGATCATTTCTGAACTTATTTCTCCAAGCACGAAAGTTACATTTGGGGAACAGGAATCAGTGTGTTTAAACATAAAAATGACAAATTATCTTATGACAGGATAATCTTCTCTCACACTTGCAGGAAAAAAATGCTTTCACAGACTTGACTTTAGGCTTAAGAAGAAAGTTTTGAACATCATTACTGCCATTCCTTTGTACTTATTCACTTAAAATAAACACTATTTAAGGATTTTATTGGCTGAACCATTGCAATCGTTAATGTATTTCATGTTAATTTAATTATGTAAGAGCATATATTTTTTTAAATTTTTCTAAAGTTGAAGGCAGAACCTCATTTCACCAAGTGCAACATGTTCCTGGATCAACACATTTGTTGATCTTGGAACAACATTCCAAACAACCAATCAGATTTGAGGGACAGGTTTACAGTTTATGTCAAGTTTAAGCTTACAACCAGTGTTAAGTGCTTCTATATCAGTGCTATTCACCTATCATTTCCCTCTGAATTACATTTTCAGGCAGCAATGTTGTTCCAGGATCAACAAAATATGTTGACCCAGGAACGCATCTAACTCAGCAAAATCTAGACGTGCAAAAACTCCTCTTACTTGAGGCAGGTCAGGACAGGGAAAAGTGACTGACTTGGATAGTGTCGTATACAGTCTTATTTCTCTTTTATGGCTTGACGTCAAGTTTTATACACTTATATACTGTAAGTGTCGAATAGATTCAGATATCATAGGTGTCTGCATCTGTACAATATTTCCTTTGTCTATGCTAGAACTTCCATGGTGGAACCCTACTACAACCTTCCACAACAAACACAGAATTACTCCTACACTCTAAAATTAAAGGAATATTCAGGCACTTTAAGTTAAATTGACAGCATTTGTGGCATAATGTTGATTATCACAAAAATATCTGGTTTACAGTGAGGTACAGTACTTACAAAGTGAATAGGGCCAATCCCTAAACGTTAAATTAATCACAAGTAAACAATATGTATGTTAATGTGATTTTAGTATAGAATTGTTTTTTTTATCTTCTCTATATCTTCCATTTTTATCTTCTCAAGTTTTATAACTTTGTTGCCATGACAACTTAATGCCGGCAAAAAACGGCAAAAACGACTGTAAAATTATAATTTAAACAGCTTTACGGCTTAATACACCCGTTTTTACAGAAAACAAAACAAAACATGAAGTTGTTTTTTTAATGCAATCTTCACATTTCTGCTTTTAAATCCTTTATATATTGGCCTCATTTGCTTCCATTGCAATAGCTTCATTGTAACCTTGAGTTTTGCGGCCACAAATGGTGTCGAATGAGCATAACTTGTATTGAACCCATAATGTTTCTTTAAAGGTTCTTCAATGTTTATTTGAAGTGACTTTAGCAAAGAACCCTCCACTTATCAAAAAATATAACCTGCCAACGATGTACTAAAAGTGGAAACTGTACAGATGAAAACATTATCAAAACTATCCCTGTTCACACGGATCTGTGTAAGCGATTAAAAAACGTATTATGCATGCCAGACAAGTAGTTGGCGATGTCGCTTACACGCCTGTGCACATATGCATTCTTTTACAGAGCACTCACCTCGCGCATGCCTATCCACCTTATTTTTACAGTTTACTGCACTTTGATATTCTTCTCGTTATTTCCCTATAACGGCTAATAAATTGGAAGTCTCGCACGTTCACAGGAAACACCTTATTTCCGCGTTGAAAAATAAGGTGGATAGACTAAACATGTAATATGCATGCGCATGCCGTCACCGTTTTCACAGATTTGTGTTTTTGCAGTTTACACAGAGAAGATAACGGTATCATTTTCAAAAACTTCTACTCTGAAACCCGTTTTCAAAAGTTTGCATTTTCAGGCCACCAAAACGCCTTTGTCGTGTAAATGAATGGCTATAAAAAGTTTTTAGTTTTTAGTTGAAAACTGAAAACAGCTCCTGAGTTCCTAGTTAGTTTCCTTGGTTATTAATTAGCTCATTCATTATAGGCAAATCGGTATCCATTTTCATGAAATTACCTTAGAATTGATGGATTTCTGAAGAACTACAGTAAATAAAGGTTTTAGCTGAAACCTTTATTTACCCCCAGTTTCACAGACAAGGCTTAAGCTAGTCCTAGACTAAAATGCATGTTTGAGCTGTTTTAACTGAACTACACTGACAGATCTTAAAATATGTCAGAGCCATTGTTTTGTCTCAAGATGCACACCAGTATTTATTTTTTTTCCTAGTGTACATTTATAAAAGCAACTTCAATGCCCTAATTGAACTAAGGCCTAATCCTGGCTTAGGCTAAGCCCTGTCTGTGAAACCTTAGTGTACAAACTCTGCAGAGTGGTTATTCAGCACTTTGGGACATCTTTGGACTTATTTACGTACACAATCACAGACTTTAGGTGTCCTGGACTTTCTGCACGTACAACAAGATGATATCCTGCTGGCGTCCCTATCAGACATCATTATTTTTTTTATTACAGTAAAGCAATATGCAGCAAACAAATCCATAAATATCACATAATTTACTATACATTTACTACATTCATCATTTACTATTATAAATGATGAATGTCATTATTTCTGAATGCAAATGAATGACTATACGTAAATAAGGCATGTAAAGATAAAAATATGCGCAGCTTGAAAATGCTGAAGATAAATTAATGAATCATTTTCTCGTCATTGTTTTTTTGTCAGATAATTTACAATGCCTTTCCAGTGTTAAATTAAAACAAGTAGCCTATTTTTAATGTTTCAAACAGATATCTGTTTACTAATTTTACTGTATATTAAACTCAGTGTCCATGTGTACTCCTGTTTTGGATGTCCACACATCCTGCACCTGTCCATCTAAATCAAATTTCAGCTCATGTTTTGGGAGATGTAATCTGTCACATAACCTTGAAATTGGAGGAGAGGCACCATCAGTCAAAACCTAATGTTTATCAAGAGGCTTCAGTATGTCTCAACATTAAACTATGTTTGGACCTCTTGTGGTGTAATTGTCAGAGGGTTTTATTTATTATATTATTGTATATTGTATTATATGTATTCAATAAATTCGCTATGATTGTACTATTTGCCTGAAATATCAATTTATGTTTTGAAATGCCTAGAAATTAATGTTGAGATATGCTAATAATATTTCCAAAGACACAAAAGAATGATTTATTTTAAGGAGAGATAAATTGTCACATTTGGCTTTGATTTTTGAATCATGTTTAAGTTTTCACGTCTTTTATTTTGTTATGCTCCTAATTTTGTCATGTTCCTGGTTATGCTATGCGATTCCCCTGTTCCTCATGTGATCTTGTCATATGGTTCCTTTGTCTCATGTGTCATGTTTTGATTGGTTCATTGTGTTCATTGCTTTTAGGTGTATCTTATGTCATTAGTCCTTGTGTATTTATAGCCCTCATGTTCTTGTTTTCTCTGGTCTAGCTATGTAACCGGAGGGCTGTTTCATAAAAGATGCTAAGAAAAGCGAGGATTAAACTCCAAAACCTGACTTGAATTAACCTAACAAATGAGTTGGGGCTAAGACAGTTTCATAAAAGGTAATTGAAGTTCACGCAGTCCCACTAATTCGATCCAGGTTTACCTAGTCAAGATAATTTCGCGTGCACACTTTTTTAAAGCAGCCCTAGAGGTCGATCATGGATCAAATCGATCCACCATAGGAAACAGCATACAGTTTGTGCTATTTTATGCATTTGAGACATGGTGTTTTCCTCAGTGCATAACTCACTTTTCACAAGCTTATTCTCCATCTGTAAATGTTAGAAAGTCATGCAAATATTTCCATTTTGCTGCTAAACTTCACAGTAAACGAGCGCATCTGCGCGCATGTGCGCTAAACAGGCGGAATGCAATAGAAGCGCAATAATTCAAAAATATACATTTCGCTAAAATATTTGATGTTGGACATTAAATGTGCCTTACGTACAATTTAAACCTACAAGAAAGTGTATTTTTATGATAGTAACTGTAAATGGACTATTGTAATGGGGTAAGTCAATATAATTTGGGTCAATTACTGAGTTTAGATTCATCTTACCAATTCAAATTTAGTCTGTGCATATTTATTTTAATTTTTAATTTTGTGATTTTAATTTCTGCTCTTCTAATATATATTTTAAAACAATCTAATTAAATATTGGGCACAAAACATTTAGCCAGTAAGAAAAGAAAACCTGTAGGTTACACACATACATACATTATATATAATTCAGGTTGATTGGGACACCTTTTCCCAGTCATTTCAATAGCAAAAAGTGTATATATGATAGATACACTTTATATAACAACTTGGGTTGTCCTTGTCCTCTTTAGTCTGGATGACATGGCATCCCAGTTTTCCAAAAAGAACTGGATCATGTTTAGATATGGCTTCTTTTTTTGATCTATAGAGTTTTAGCCGGCAACAGCGAATGGCACGGTGGATTGTGCTCACCCACAATGTTTTCTGGAAGTATTCCTGAGCCCATGTTGTGATTTCCATTACAGTAGCATTCCTGTATGTGATGCAGTGCCGTCTAAGGGCCCGAAGATCACGGGCATCCAGTATGGTTTTCCGGCTTTGACCCTTACGCACAGAGATTGTTCCAGATTCTCTGAAACTTTGGATGATATTATGCACTGTAGATGATAATAACTTCAAACTATTTGCAATTTTGAGAAACTCCTGATATTTCTGATATTGCTCCACTATTTTTTGCTGCAGCATTGGGGGAATTGGTGATCCTCTGCCCATCTTGACTTCTGAGAGACACTGCCAGTCTAAGAGGCTCTTTTTATACCCAATCATGTTGCCAATTGACCTAATAAGTTGCAAATTGGTCCCCCAGCTGTTCCTTATATGTACATTTAACTTTTCCGGCCTCTTATTGCTACCTGTCCCAACTTTTTTGGAATGTGTAGCTCTCGCTTTCAACATTTGATATGTTATCTATATTCTATTGTGAATAAAATATAAGTTTATGAGATTTGTAAATTATTGCATTCCTTTTTTATTCACAATTTGTTCAGTGTCCCAACTTTTTTGGAATCGGGTTTGTGTGTATATATAGATATATGAAGACCTTGCATTTTATATACCTTGCTTATATATATATATAAGACCAGAGTATAGATTAAATATGGGCCAACAACCATGTCACTTCTGCAGGCTGCATCTTACTCAGTCACTCTTTTCATAGCTTTTGCTGGCTCTGAAACACTCACTTGGTATTTCTCCTGCTCTTTGTCTAGCAAAAAAAAAAAAAAAAAAAATTCACTCATCACTTTAAAAATTAAAAATGTAGGCCTGATTGTTTTAGGGGCCTTGTCACAGGTCTATTGATTTTTAATGTTCTGTTACTTTTGCTCTATTTTCATATTAAAACAATGATTTGGTAATCCTCTTGTTCCACTGTCCTCTTTTGTGCTAAGAAATAAGTCTCCTGATGATTCTCTCCCAAGTGCTTCCACTGTTGTCAGCATTAAGTCTGAGAATGATTCAGTGGGCTATATAACACTTAATTTTTAAGAAATTACTTCTCTTTAAATGTTTTGGTTCATCATACTTACCTTTTAATAAAAAAAGCGTTAAACTTACACCAATTTTTTTTATTTAGCACTATTTAGTAAATGTGTGTGTGTGTTAATATATGTTAATAAAGTCAAATAACTGTATGTGAGAGAGTCAGCTGTAATATCATTGCGTTCCTATTAGTCAGTGTTAGAGGAGCTCAGCTTATCCTGACAGTTAGCCTGCTCCAGACCAGGCTAGTTTCCCAGCATAAGTTGCCAGAGTAACTGAGTTTGAACTAATTTAAGTTTGTTTTATGAAACAGAATTCGCTGACAACAAGCCTAAGTAAAATAAGCCTGGCTTGTTTTCTAATCTTGTTTTCTAATCTTTCTAATCAGCTCTCTGTTGTTGATGAGCTTCTGTTTCTCAAAAATAAGTTTGTTTATCAAAAATGTTCTTTCACCAGAAAACCACATGCGTTCTGAGAAAGAAATGTGGTATAAGTACAAAAATACCACCACATCCTTCCATCCAAACCACAACATGCGTCTTTTTAACGCTCAAATAATAAAGAAGGGAAATTCAGATGTATGTGGTGTGATTTCAAAACAAATGCAGAGAGAGTAAAAGTAGGCGGGATCACTTAAAGAGAGAGAAGTGCTGTGATTGGCTTCTGTTTGGGATACTTCCTGAATAAACAAAAACAGGGGAGCACAGCTGAGTAGGTTTTGGCCCAGAGCTGAACTGTAGAAGAAGCTGTTAAAAGATACCTCAGTGGGATTCCACCATCCTTCACTGTCTGCGTGTGTCCGAGACACAACGTCTGGATGTAATCTGCTGTGTGAGGAAGGAGGGGGCATTTAAGATAGGAAGAGAGAAAGTGAAACTGTTTGCAGATTTAAAAGTTCTTGGGAGGAGTCACACAGGCAACAAAAACTTCACTGAGAAAGAATGGAAAAAGGATATGAGATTCTCTCAAATAACACGTATACAAATACTGTCAGTGTTAATATCACAGGTATGTAGAGTCTTCATGGTTCTTTTTTTTAAATTTTCTTTCCCTCTGTTCTAATGTTTCACTGTCGATTCTGGAAAAAAAAGATCTTCATATAAATTTAACTGAGTGCGTTTTGAAACTGGCTACAGATTCAGGCAGAACATCCTGTTGATTCAATATAAATTCTATGTACAGTCATGTACATCTGTAGGAAATACAATGACCTCACTGGTAAACAAATGTGCAAACGTACAAAGTGTGAACCAGCATTCAGTGTCATTCAGCAAGCTCAGCACATTCTTGTGCTTTGTCATGCCTGTCCTCTCATTTTCAAGGGTGTGATGAGACCACCATTCCAGTGTTGTAATTGTTTAAAAGTATTTTGTTTTTGGTAATTGAAATAAACCTGAAATAAATGTATTAGATTAAAAACTTGAACTGAAATTGAAACTGAAACAATATTGCCTTACTAACTGAACTGAAAAAATAAAAATAAATAAATAAATACACTGAAGTACTAAAAATAAATTAAAGCTAAATAAAAATATTAAAATATTAAAATTAAATTGAAAACTGAAAATATAAAAGCTAATTCTAAATATTAATAAATGCTATAATAGTATATGTATCAATAATAATAAAACAACACTACACCATTCACAGTCTAAGCTGGAAAATTTCATCCCTTCATTAGGATATCCTTACAAAACAATTCATTTGGTGACAAAATTAAACATTTTGCTTTTCCATCTGCCGATGACAGCCATGCTTTTGGTAGTAAACAGTCTGATTATATTTATTAATATTTTAAAAGTGTAATATTACAAATGGTGAATTCATTTTATTTAATAATAATAATAAAAACAAAAACAGAAAAGGTGATGTTGGCACCAAGCAGAAAGCTTCTATAACTACAAAACCAAATTATTATGTGTAATAGGCTATATCCTCACATGCTCAGAAATCACAGCTTTGGGGTGTGAAATATGATGAAATTTCGAAAATCATGAATATCATTAATGTTAATGCTCAGACTGATTGCGCAAGCTTATCTAAACCTGCTAATCCATAGCTAGTGAAAACCATATCAATCGCAAATCAAATCAATTCTTTAATTATTAGCTTGACTGCTAAACATAGTAATGAAAGCCTTAATTAAAAGAAACATCTAAAGAGGGGAAATTGCAGATGCATTCATTAATAGATTCTTTATCATTTTGTCCATTTAATCATTTTCTGTATTTGAGAGCCTGTATTTGATTCCCCTCATTTACATACTGTAATAACTCGTTTTCTTTTGAGGTGAAGTAAAGTTGAGACTTTTGAAATCTTATAGGAGTGAAAGCAATGTTTTCCACACCTAACATTTGACTGGACTGTAATGCAAAACAATGTTTTATCAATATTTTATTGTTTGCAAATATCTCTTGTGCTCTGACTCTTGAACTAATACCCTGAGACTATCACTGAATGGTCCATTTGGACCATTGACCATTTTTGTTAAAATGTGCTTTCTGTGTAGGTTATTTCCTATTGAAAGCATAACTGGAAATTGCACTCTTTGGCAATGTGATGTCAACATTTTGAAACTCACAGTGTTCTTGATTCATCACTCTGTGGTTTTAATTTCCAAGATTTGCAACAAATGAACAGGATTGCACAATATGTTGCCTGGAGTGTTGTGGAGGGGAGGAACATTTGCCTTGTAAATTGAGAGCTTGAATATTTTCTAATAGAGTGTCATCTAAATCAGTTACTGTGGTACGAGCATGCTGTCTGACCCAATGTGTTGCTGTTGGTGTCACTACTGAGAATTGAGAATAGTAGGCCTTTGAAAAGGGTACATTTCACTTTTAAGGTGTAGAAAAAGGGCATTTATCAGAGGTGGATTTCGTGTCAGTACAGAGAGGGAATTTAGACAGAGATGCAACATTTTTAGACACAAGATGAATGTAGCCATATGGTGGAGGTCCGGACCCATGTTTGGGTGGTTCTGCTGGCCATGGTGTTTTTTTCTTTTTGTGCTTTTTTGCCTCCTGTTCTCGCCAGATGGCTGTCACACAAGCCATTCCTCACCCACAGTCGCCTAATTTGCCATTATTCTTTTTCTAATGGGGCCATTAACAACATCACTGATAATTGAATCGAAAGTTTCCCTCGATTGGGCCATTTTGGGGTTTTAATGGTGAATAGGGCACATTCGAGACCATTCTTGCAAGTTTCAGTCTCAAGCTGCTTCTGTTCAATTTGTTCGAATCGATAATGCTTAATTGCAGATTGTTGGGCTACTGGTATTCAGTCAGTTTATGCATATTTGAAAGAATGAAAATACCATTACATCAGACAATGAAATTGCTTGTGAAACAGAATATGTAATTGTGAAAAGTGAATTGTCTTTTTGTATATCAACTTAACCCCAGGGAATATGATATCATTATGACATTATTATGGACCTCTTAACCATTTAGAAACTTCAAAATCAAATTAATTACTATTGTTTCAATTACAATTTCAAATGAACTACAATTCAAAGCAAATCAATATTTGCTGATAAAAGTACCCAAATGGTACAATGTATCAAGCTAAAGATTAATTTTAAAATAAATGTAAAACAGTAAATTGACATTCCTAGAATTAGGGTTTTATGTTACATGTAATGTTGTTAAATTAAGGTTTATTGCATTACTTTAGTGTCATGTGTGTTGCCATGATGGTGTTTAGTATTTGTGTGAATGACAATGTGTAATAATCTACTGGTCAGTAAACATGACAATGGAGAATACAATATATAGTCTATAATAAATTGATACTCAGAAGAATACAGAAAGAGGAATGAGAAACACTAACCAAACATACCAGGTGAAAGCAAGAAAAACACTGAGAAGGACTAAGGGCTTAAATACACAAGAAGAGGTAATGAGGAAATTAAAAATGAACAACAGGTGAACGTAAACAGTAACTAAGGGTATGTTTACATGATGATTTTTTTTTTTTTTTTAAAAAGGGAAATTATTTTTCTTTGTATAGATGACAATGCTGTGAAACCGATCCCCGTTCACATGGATCCACAAAAACGACTAAAATCACTGTATTATGCATGCCAGGTCAGTAGTTGGCGATGTCACTTTGTAAAGAAAGATTATGCATTTGCGCACATATGCATTCTTTTACAGTGCGATTGCGCCAAATGTGCATCTCTATAGACTAAACATGTAATACGCATGAAAAAGTTGTCCGTTTTTAGTTGAAAACAATGTTGTGTAAACAGCCCCTCAGGGAACAAACTAGGAAATAGGTCAATTTACAATGACAGGGAACACAGGCAAACAGGAACAGGGAAAACAGAACCAAAATACAATAAAACTAAACAGAACAGGACATATATGTTACACACTGTGCACCTTTTATATTTTAGTAACCTTCTCAGCTTGTGGAAAAGCCGTGTAACTATCTTATCACCACCTGTTTTGGTGGTTTTCAGTGTATTGCAATATTAACATTTTACTGTAAATTTAAGTTAAAAATGTAAAAGTTTTTTTTCTTTTTTACTGTTTATATATACTGTAAAATGTATGTAGTAGCTAAAATATAAAAACACTCTACTGTCAAAACGATGCCTACCCTGAAAGTGGAAAATATGTTTATGTGTAAGCCTGAAGAGGGGGTGACATCCTTTGACAGTTTGCTTGGGTAGTCTGATTATCCAAAACCTTCCAACCACAGGAAGCTGTAGCTATATCTACCCAGAAAGCTTTCTCTGTTTGTTTTTTCGTTTCCATTTGTAAGAACTTGTCACTGGCCTAAAAAGAAACACCAAAATGCTTAAAAGAGGTGCTATTTTAAGTCTCTTTGCAGTCATGAATATTCTACACTTCTGACACAACGTAACGCTGTTCCTTCAGCTGGGTGCATACAGTATGGAAAGGAACATCAAAATGGAGTGTTCAACATGCTAGCATATCTCTTTCTCCCTTCCTACTCGTGTAATACAAACAGAGTAACAGCACTGACATCCATCGGGAAGTTTTGTTCCCTGTCACAAGGTGTTTGGAGACTGACTTCATCCAGTTAGTTCATTGCTAACCTTGTATTATGAGGCTACACATACAGAGACTGAGACAGTTGACAGTTAATTATAGGAGCCATGGATCGCTGTAGACATGTTTGTCAGCTGTATGCCGATTGACTCGCGACTTGTTTATTTTTCAATGCTGCTCCATTGTTTTCTGGAGCTGCTTAGATGAGTCTATTTTGCAACGTGTGAGAAGGGCCCCGGGGCTTGCCATAATGATGGTAATAAGAGAATGCATCCTGAACTGAGAGGAGAGAGAGAGAGAGAGAGAGAGAGAGAGAGAGAGAGAGGATAACTGCATTGTTTGGGGAGAGAAAATAATTGGTGAAGGTGACCTGATATGTTCATGAGTGAATTACCCACAGTCCTTCTCTCATTTAACCTGAGCTGTTGTACTGTACCACCTCTTCACTTCACTCTGTTCTGTATCTGCAGTTTTACTGTGACATGCAGCATTGACATGAGAATTCCCTGTATTGACAATGTGTTGTGCATTTTTAAACATAAATGTTCCATTCATCTTTAGTGCAGCTGAACAGGGCAGTGAAAAGCAAACAATCTGAAGCTCTCTTTAAACTCTTATCCCATGTGAAAATGTATTTTTCATTCAGAATTCAATACTGAGCCCCTTAAAATCAATTTTAATTATTCTAACTAATCCGTATACAAGCATCACTGCAATTTGTGAAAGACAGAGAATGAGAAAAGAATGTGTTTAATTCAAACAGAGTGATGGAAACAAACTGAGAGGCAGATCGAGATAATAGAAGAGACAGAGTGTGATGGTTGACAGAAGAGACAGACAGCGAAAGATGGAGGAGTGTCAGTCAACTCTGCTGTGATGGAGACCAGGGAGACTTTCTTAAATAGCTTGTACTCAAACTACTGCGGGTTTGCAGTTGTTGAAGACACTTTCTGTTTTTACTCTCGAAATTCTTAGATGTGAATTAAATAAGTTGTGAGCAGTGAAAAATTTAATAGTGTTGGTGCATTAATGAAAATCCATGTACATTATTATATAAGAATTATTATAATATAATTTATTTTCATTTTCATCAACCTTTAGTTTGTATTTCCTTTTGCATTTCCATTTTCCCACTCTTCATTTGTTTCTATGGTTATTGATTTATTTGTTCCCACCTGTTCATCACTGAGTTCATCACCTTGTGTATTTAAGTCCTTCAGTTTTATAGACCAATTTGGTGTTTGCAAACAGCGATGACGTTTTTTGTGGGCGGAGCCTAGCTGGTTGCAGAAAATGAAAGTTGAGCAGTAGAAGTCTATGGAAGCCACGAAATAAAAGAATAAAAAAAGTTAATTTCGAGTTTATATCTCACAATTCTGACTTTTATTTCTCGCAAATCTGAGTTTACATATCACATTTCTTACAAAATAAAACAGAATTGTGAGATATACTCGTTATTCTGTCTTTTCTGAATTGCAATTTATCCCGCAATTCTGACTTTTCCCCCCTCAGAATTGTGAAATAAACTCACTATTGCGAGTTATAAAGTCCGAACTGGGAGTAATAAACACGCAAATGCAAGAGAAAAAAAAGTCAGAATTGTGAAATAAAAATTATTATGTTTAAAAGTTATCTATGTAAAATATTATAGGTTTAAATTATTTTAATTATAATTGTTTCATGCTGTATGTATGTATGTCCTCTGAACTGCATATGTGAATTTTATGTAGAGACTTACTGTTTACATCAAATTCCTGCTTTAATAGTAGACTAATCCTTGCAGGTGTCATCAATCCAGTCTGTGAAACGTCTCTGTTTATCTTCAAATTACGTTTTCAACGATGGTTTTCTTTAAAAATGAAGACTATATTTTTTGCATTCCGATTCCAACATCCAGAGGCACAACAAAACATTTTTCTCTTATTCTGTGGATTTTTTCACATTTTTCTTCAATAGCTTCAACTATTTTTCTGCAACCAGTATGCGCGCGCAGCTGCAAGTGACGTAATTGTGACGTCTGCTCGAAAGTGGTCTATTAGTTCATTGACTGGTATTGTTATGTTATACACTCAGTTACGTTTGTGTTTTCTCCTGTTTGGACTGTCTGCTTTGCTTTGGGTTAATTTTTTTTTTTTTAATAAATCACACTACTATTTTCATCTGTTTGCATCCCATCATCATCTTTGGACATTCTATGTAACATAATACCAGACCCAAAGAAAAAGGAGATTGTTCCATAAATTTTGTCCTTATGGGGAATTTTTACAGGCCCTCAGGGGCATTTTTTTTTTTTCTCGTTTTTTTTTTTTTTTTTAAAAAATTTACAAAAATGAATAACTTATCACTATTTTAACTCATTGGCAGAGACCTGGAGGAATACGTGGAGGAGTTCATCACTGACTGCCATCTTGCCACCTGCAGTGACCTGACTCTTATGGAGGGATTCTGGAGTGGACTGGACAACAAGATTCGTCTAATCATGACACAAGGGAATCTTGCTTGACCCTGATGGATTACATCAATTTCACCCTGTGGATTGATGGATCATCTTTTATGGTATGCAGTGTGGAAGAGGATACCGTACCCAGCATCCAGCCCCACCTAACATCCGTCACCACACCACAACCAGACCCAGAGCCCACACCTACCTCAGACCTTGAGACCTAGCTATTACCTGCCCTATTCATACCTGAGCCGATGCCTGTAATGGAGCCAGAGCCAGCTGCGGTGTCTGTCCAGGAAGAAAAACCTGAGGTCCCATCTTACCTAGATGTGTGAGCTGGCTGTCACATTCATACCAGTGGGAATTTTAGTGGAGCTTGAAGAGGAGGAATGGCTAATAGACTGGAAGACAGAGGTAACACTTCCCACCCTGATTTCCACCCAGAAACCTCTTCTGCTCTTAGAAGTTCCATCCAGCACAGGGTTGACTTTGTTGCCACCATCCCTGTCCATCATCAATCTATCATCAATCTGTCTCCGCACCCAAGTTTCCTCTCCTGCTTGCTCCATCGAAGCCAGCCATTCTGTCAGCTTCGCCTTCTCTGGCTCCCTGCAGCCCTTCATCTCCACAATCAGCCCCACCATGCAGCTCTGATCCACCTTGGCTTCCGGTCTCCAGCTCTGCCCTGGTGTGAAGAGTCCCTGGTTCCACCTTGGCCCTTCGACAAGTCGTGTCCGCCCTGGCTCCTAGCCCCCTCTGCTTCACTTGGGACCATCGTCCTTCCACTCCACCGGGCTCCTTCGTCCCACCGGCTCTGCCCTGTTCTGTCGTCACAGCACCATCGCCATGGACTTCCGGGCTCTCGGCTGGGCCTCATTCCTCCCTTATGGCTCCGTCTGGCTCCCCCTTCACTTAGGCTGCACCTCAGGCCTCATTCACACCATCTCATTGCCATGACTCTGCCGTTACCTGTTTTCCTTTGTTCCATTTTTACTGCTCTTCAGCTGTTACTTTGGCTTTTAAATAATTAGTTCATACCTGTTCATCATTGAGTGTGTCAGCATCACATGCATGCGTCATACTGCTCACGTGTTCAGCTTCAGCCAATACTAAGTTTCCGTTCGGACGTAAACAAGGAAGCCTTCACTGAGTTCACTACATATGACAACGGTTGAAATTGTTTATGCTGTTACGTTTGTGCTTTCTCCTGTTTGGACTACCTACTCTGCTTTGGATTACTTTTATTTACTACTATTTTATTCACTAGTATTTTCATCTGTTTGTATCTCATGATATTTAGACATTTGATGTGACAATTGTGTGTGTATATATATATATATATATATATATATATATATATATATATATATATATATATATATATATACAAACTAATTTTAAATCAAAATAATATACTAGTATTTTTATTAACTCTTAAATACATTTTTTTATTATGTTTCATAAAAATATTGCTTTTATCTATAATTGTATCATATAAAAAAATATATATATATACAGCGAGACTTAAAAGTAGGGTAGGCAATTTTTTTCACTTTTTGCTATTCTGGTTGAAACTCTCTTCACATCATGATAGCAATGAATAAAAGAAGATGTGCATATAAAATGTAAAAAAAAAAAATTTCATCCAATTATTGCACTTGGTTGGATATCCTACCTACCTAACATATGAATTTCCATACCTCCGCGCACCCTGCTCGCACAGACATCACACATCATAAGCGTGCTCTGTGAGGCTATGCATAGTTGTGGACAGACATTCATAGAGCACCATAAACGAACAGCAGCCACCTTTCACAGCTTTTGCTGTGTTTACGCCATGTCGTAACCTCAGACTCGGTTTTGTATTTCTGTGTCAGCACTATCAATGCTGAAGTGAATCTGCAGTAGTCATGTGGTACAAGTAAGAGCTCTATAAGTTGTTTATGTTCATTATTATTGTGCTATGAGACATGAGGTAATTTAATGCCGTCACTTATGACGCTTTACTGAATCTCCTCTGGCTGTGCGCGACCTGCTTGTTCATGTGTCTTGGACGAAGTCTGGCTTTGGAGAGCCCTCTGAAAGGAGGGTGGGATCTCATGCTTTCAATGCTAGCTTGCTATTGCTAGCTGCTCCGAAATTGCCTACCCTACCTTTAAGGCTGTAATTGCTGCCAAATGTGCTTCATCTAAGTAATGAGTTAAATTTATGGTTTTATTTTAATTATTGCCTGTTTGTGTACAGCAGTAATTCATTAAATAGTGATCAAATAATGGAGAGAAAATTAACAATGACAATGTAGTCATACGCACTTTCTGCATTTGACAGTGATTCTGTACACTTTTAGCATAGTATAGCAGATTGTGGTAGTCTGCTGAATCGTCTTAAAATTAATAGGGCAATGGGTATGTGTGATATATAAATTTTAATATTTAAATAAAAACGTTAATAGCACAAATACGCCCATAAAATCTTAACTGATATGGCATGGTTTCTTTAGTAAGTAGGGTGCTAAAACAATAATGCAAGTGCACAATAAAATGCAGATAAATTCAAATAAACAATGCTAACAGTACATTTCATTTTATTATCAATTTCATCTTCAGACTGTTACACACACCCTTCATCCTTTTATAAAGGCTACAGTCTCATCTCATGTTTAACACATGCACAAACACACAAAATCAACCACAAATGACCACCATGCCTGTAAGGGAAATAACTGTCTAAAATCTTCTTGAACAGCTTAAATTTCACAGTCTCTGGCCTGTAGCGACAAAGCACTCTTGCTGCATTATAGGTCTGGTTCGACCCTGGCTTGACAGAATTAGGATGAAAGGAAGCATTGTGAGGAACCGGTAATATGTCTTATGACTGTAGACATCTAAAGAAGCACAGATAGCCACGTTTGCCTGGTCAGTAACAATAACTGCTTACAAAGGAACGAGAAGATCCCAATCA
Organism: Megalobrama amblycephala; assembly: GCF_018812025.1. Classification (NCBI taxonomy): domain Eukaryota; kingdom Metazoa; phylum Chordata; class Actinopteri; order Cypriniformes; family Xenocyprididae; genus Megalobrama; species Megalobrama amblycephala. The sequence goes on from NC_063051.1 coordinate 15,600,989, forward strand.
AAGCCTGTACATGTAATTAAAAGGATTTGGTGCCCAGTGAGGGTCTATCTGCAGGACCTGAGGCAACAGTGTTCATCGAGAGCTGAGCTGAGAGAGACAGCAGGCCCTGAGACAGCGCTTTATGAGAGCTTGAGACGAGTGCTCTGATGACAGGTTGTCTCCCACAGAGGAAACAGAGCCATGGGTTCAGGTTTGGGCTTCAAAGCCCCTGGTTTAAGCTGATAATCGAAAGGCATGTGAGCTGGAAAATGTACGGCTGAATCAAAGACTTGATTACTATTATAGCAGTGGCCCCTCAGGCTAGAGGTGAAGATGATGGTAGCTTGCTTTCTGACACCTTTTATGCCCATTAGATGTTCAGTTACATCAGAGACAGGGCTGTGGGCAGTCATTTGGTGAACACTCCTGGGGCTGATATTGTGTGTGTATGTATGTTGTTTCAAGTGTTGGATGTGCTTATTGAGGGATAGGTGTGTGGAAATGAGAAAAGGAAAAATATAGGAAAATGTATAATCATTAAATATAAAAAAAATCATTAAATATAAAAAAATTAACTTAACTTTAACAACTTTATTAAATATAAATAAAATAATTGATATTCATTATATATGCTTTTAAAAAGACAAGTAATATATTTACATTAATGAATATGTATGAAAACATATGAATCATTATATAATATATTATATTTTGTTGAAGAAATTAAAACTTTTTTTTTTTTTTAGCAAGCATGCATTAAATTAATAAAAAGTGACACTAGAGACTTTTACATTATTACAAATATTCTGTCAAATAAATCCTGAGAAAAGATGTATCACACAAACACACAAGCAAAAGCAGTTCAACTGTTATTAAAGGTGCACTAGAATCAAAAATTGAATTTACCTTGGCATAGTTGAATAACAAGAGTTCAGTACATGTAAAAGACATACATTGAGTTTCAAACTCCATTGCTTCCTCCTTCTTATGTAAATCTCATTTGTTTAAAAGACCTCCGAAAAACAGGCGAATCTCAACATAACACCGACTGTTACGTAACAGTAGGGATCATTAATAAGTACGCCCCCAATATTTGCATATGCCAGCCCATATTCAAGGCATTACACAAGGGCAGCCAGTATTAACGTCTGGATCTGTGCACAGCTGAATCATCAGACTAGGTAAGCAAGCAAGGACAATAGCGAAAAATGGCAGATGGAGCGATAATAACTGACATGATCCATGATTACATGATATTTTTAGTGATATTTGTGAATTGTCTTTCTAAATGTTTCGTTAGGATGTTGCTAATGTACTGTTAAATGTGGTTAAAGTTACCATAGTTTCTTACTGTATTCACGGAGACAAGACAGCCGTCGCTATTTTCATTTTTAAACACTTGCAGTCTGTATAATGCACAAACGCAACTTCATTCTTTATAAATCTCTCCAACAGTGTGTAATGTTAGCCCGTTAGCCACGGAGCACTATCAAACTCATTCAGAATCAAATGTAAACATCCAAATAAATACTATACTCACATGATCCGACGCATACATGCAGTATGCATGACGAACATCTTGTAAAGATACATTTGAGGGTTATATTAGCTGTGTGAACTTTGTAAATGCACTGTATTATAGTCGAGAGTTCGGGGGGGGCAGGGAGCGTGCAATTTAAAGGGGCTGCGCGCTAAATCGGTGCATAGTTAATGATGCCCCAAAATAGGAAATTAAAAAAAAAAAAATATTAAAAAAAAATCTATGGGGTATTTTGAGCTGAAACTTCACAGACACATTCAGGGGACACCTTAGACTTATATTACATCTTGTAAAAACTGGTTCTAGGGCACCTTTAACATTGATAATAATAAGAAATGTTTCTTGAGCACAAAAACAGGATATAAATTATTTCTGAAGGATCATGTGACACGATTTCTAAAGAATTATGTAGATATGAAGACGAGCAATGGCTAATGAAAATCCAGCCTAGCCATTACTGGTCTTTTTAAAAGCATTAATTAATGAATATAAATTATTTATATTTAATGAGTTGCTATAAATATATATTCCCTTCCCATAACATTTAATTTCACTAATATCACTTAAGTTGTCTCATAAAGCACCACCCCAGCATTGTTTGAGGAAACTTAAGTTGACAAATTTTATCTCCTCAGATTTCCTAGGGACCCACAAGGCCTCCATTTTCGACCCAAATTCTGTTCCATCTCCAGTCACACTCAGTGTTATAAAACAGCTGAAAAACAAACCTCAAATATTTACTCTAAGCTCAGCCATGTTCATTTCTGTCCTCGCCGTATATTATATGATTATACCATGGAAAATATGCTCAAATTTCAAGAAAGGCTTTGTTGGTAATTTTGGGGATTAAAGTGATGATGGAAGACAGCAAAAAAGAAATATAGAGCATATTGGTCGCACACAACCATGATTCCCTGAGGGACAATCTTTGCCTTTATTACATCTCTGGACTCACTGTGTTATTTTCTCTCTCATTCTCTCTCTCTCTCATACACTCAATCTCTATGTTACTTAATCACATGGAATTTGTGAGACATGGACAGGGCTTTGCAAGGGCCCTTCTTTGCTGTGTGTCTTTGTATGTTTGTTTGCTTGAAAAGCTGATGAAATTCCCGTGAAACCTATAGCTCTTCCCTGGCTGTACTTGCTGCTGTGTAGACACATTTTAGTTGAACTGAATTGGTTCTGAGAACCAATAAAGGAAACTTTTTTTTTTTTCTTCTTCAGCACACTCATTTGAGGACAGGAAATGAGAAGAGATGACTGGAAAAAAACAGGATGCTAAAAAGCAGCAGTCCTGCCCAGCCTGTGCCAGTGCATGTGTAGGAACTTCCTTCAGAGACCATGATGAGATCAGTTTAAGGCAGTGTAGGGAGGAGTTGAAGAGATATTTCACAATCAAGCAATCCTCAGGCTGAAGCTGCCTGTGGTGAATTGAACCCTGCTGCTTCCCTCAAACATCACTTTAATATTAGCAAGAGAAATTATATCTGAATGCTATAACAATTTATAAGTATCATCTTTTTAGACTTACATTTTTTTTCAACTACATACTCATTTTAAATTAAGGTAATTTAACTTTTTTTTTTTTTTTTTTTTTTTTTTACGACAGCCAACTTTAATATGTGTCCAAATGATGCTGAAGAGAGCGGCCAAGAGAGCAGGTTATGACACATGATAAGATTAATAAAGGGAATGTCATCACTCAAGACTCCCTCTTTAATTGATGTTTTAGGGAAGGACATGAATTGCTCAGGGCTGATTAGATGATGCGTCTCTCTGTGAAGTATGTAAATACAGTATACTCACTTTCTCACACCCACACATATATTTGTATACATATTATTTTTGTATTTATACACATACATATATTATATATATAGTGTTAATGTTAATGGTTGAGCTGTACAAATAATCCCACAGATAATGTGTGATGCAGAAAGAATGATCAGGAATAACTTTAATCAACATAGATAACACAACTACCATAACTATAGACATTAACATGAGAAACACACAAGCACTGTGTTCCATTCGGAAGTGTTACAATTGCTCCCAGGAAGACGAAGACGAATATAGAAATCCAACAAGGTTTATTTACAAGACTTAAAGGTAATCCAAAAACGTAACTGTGTGCTACAACACGAGTTAACACAAGCAATACCAGACAAACAAAAGAGTGAAAAGGCCGGAACTTAAATACAAGGCAAATGAGGGAACCAATAATGAACACCTGTGATGATTAAATGAATTACCATGACAACTAAAAGGTGGTGGGAAAACAGAACAAAGGAAGACATGTGACATATGAAAACAAACTAAAAGTCCAAGAAAACTAAAACAAACATAACATAACTGTAACATAACGCCAGCCTCTGAGTAGGCGCGTCCTTGCATCGTAACAAAAATAAACTAAAGAGGGAGGGAGGGTGGAGACTTTGGAGGACGGCAAGGAGCTGGAGAAGGACTGGGGAGAAGGAGCAGGCAGAGGGCTGGCAGGGACAGGCAGGCGAAGAGGCAGAAACTCCATGGAGAAATAGATGGAGGGAGCATCCATAGGGGCAGTAACAGGAGGAGCGGCCAGATGGTACCGACCCAGAGCACGGTGATGAAGGCAGCCCACGGCGGTGTCGAAGGAGGGAGGAGCAAAGCAGTAGGCGTGGTCAACGACCTCCGTGGGACGACCGATGGAGACTGAGCCAATATCAGGGGATCCCCAGGCGATGACGGAAAGCTGATGGGACCAAGTGATGCCGCTGGAACTGGAGACCTTGGCGGAGGCGCGGTGATGAACGCCCGAGGCGACACCAGAGCTCCCGAAACCTGAAGTGGAGCCAGTACGACCGTGGACCTTGGCGAGTCCGGGGGGAAGGAGGATCCCACTGCAGCCATAGGGGTGGAGAGCCTAAGCGCAGCGTGAGGCTCGTAAGTCCATGGCACAAGGGTGACGACTGACCAAGGGCGAGCCAACGGGACAGAGGAGCCTGGTGTAGCTTCAGGGTGGAGGGTCTCTGGTGGAGTCGAGGGTGGTAGGAGACAAGGTGAAGCCAACCGGTCGACAGTCCAAGGTGTTACGAGGGAATCAGAGGCCGGAGGCTGAGCCACAGGATCCACTAGATCTGCCAATGCTGTTGAGTGCAGACACGGAGACTTCACCTTACTGTCAGTAGACACCGGGGAAGACGAGGGGCTGCAGGAGGACAGCTGAGGCAGGGCTGGAGAAATGGCAGTGCTAGATGGTAGAGGTGAGTGAGGGAGATTAGGGTGGGGCAGGGTGGGAAGCAGTACCTCTGTATTCCAGTCAATAAGCCAGTACTCCCCAGTGTCGAACTCCACCAATATCCTCCGCTTCGCCCACTGTGAACTTGGATTCACTCATCCACAGAGCGAAGTTGATGTAGCTCACTAGGGTCCAGCAGGGATCGCCGCGGGGCATGACGAAGCGGAGATCTTCGTCCAGACCACACCGAAATCCCCCCATTAAACAGACGTCATCGCAGGAGGTGTGATGGCAGATGTTGAGGAACTCCTCCACATTAAGCTCCAAATCTCTGCCGCTCTGGAACACATAAACAGTTCCTCCTTCCAAAAATAATTTGTTGCCCTTCATTGGGGCAACATTAATAGAAACAAAGTCTCTTGCTCTTTTCATTCTTGGTCTGGTATTCTGTTACATTTGGTCCCAGGAAGACGAAGACGAATATAGAAATCCAACAAGGTTTATTTACAAGACTTAAAGGTAATCCAAAAACGTAACTGTGTGCTACAACACGTTAAAACAAGCAATACCAGACAAACAAAAGAGTGAAAAGGCAAGAACTTAAATACAAGGCAAATGAGGGAACCAATAATGAACACCTGTAATGATTAAATGAATTACCATGACAACTAAAAGGTGGCGGGAAAACAGAACAAAGGAAGACATGTGACATATGAAAACAAACTAAAAGTCCAAGAAAACTAAAACGAACAAAACATAACTGTAACAGGAAGGGCTCATCCCTATGCCCTAAGGGTTTACCCTCCGGAGTGAGAGATTCAAAGGTATGAAGGGTGTCGGGGTCAAAAAAACCTCTTCTTTTGGAACGCACTTCAGCGTCATCTTAACGAGACAATCAAGGAAGTGCCTTTGTCGCACATTTTGTACACTGGTTAACCCCCCCAAAAACATGCATTTTGTTTAACGTTAGTTTATTCATTTATTTATTTACGTTAAATATAATGTATATTGTGTCTATGTATTTGAAACATTTGAATGGGCTGATAAAGGTAGGTATTTTTGTTGTACAATATCATTTTTACCATAATAATGTACCAAATCTAACTCATATAAATATTACAGTAGTATAGAAAAATACATACATTTATAGTTAAAATTTAACTCTGAGCCCCCTGTACCCATTCTGTGACGTCAAACAACTTCCCTGTGCAGAGGATCATGAGGGCCCGAAGTGTCCATCAGTTGTACCCTTTGAAATCCTTTGGCCCTTTGAAGTGGCCAGTTTTGAGCACTTCGGTTTGGAACGACCCTTCAATATGGCGGCCATGATTGTTTTCACTTTTAACGGTGCGTTCCAAACGGGATATATCGCCCTCCGAAGGGCACTTCGGAGTGAAAATAATTATGGCCGCCATATTGAAGGGTCGTTCCAAACCGAAGTGCTCAAAACTGGCCACTTCAAAGGGCCCTTCGGAATGAAGGATTTCAAAGGGTACAACTGATGGACACTTCGGACCCCCATGATCCTTTGCACAGGGAAGTTGTTTGACGTCACAGAATGGGAACAGGAGGTTAGGAGTTCGATTTTTACCTATAAATGTATATTGTAATATTTTTTACCTATAAATGTATGTAATATTTAAACGAGTTCGATTTGGTACATTATTATGGTCAAAACGACATTGTACTTCAACAAAAATACTTTACAGCTCCTTTTATCAGTCCATTTAAATGTTTAAAATACATAGATACAATATACATGGTGCGATAAACCTAAAATAAATAAATAAATAAATAAATAAAGTAACGTTAAACAAAGGGCGCAGCTTGCACAATCTACTCCTCCTTGATTGTCTCGTTAAGATGACGCTGAAGTGCGTTCCAAAAGAAGAGTTTTTTTGACCCCTACACCCTTCATCCCTTCGACGCTCTCACTCTGGAGGGTAAACCCTTTGAAGGGATTAGGGCATAGGGATGAGCCCTTCCGAATGGAACGCAGGGTAAGTGCCCTTGGGAGGGTGATATTTCCTGTTTGGAATTGCATCAAAGGAAAGATCACTGACAGAACAGGGAACAGGTGTAAACTAAACAGGAACCATGACAACTAATGAATGAAAGAGAATTCAGTGACAGGGAAAACAAAACAGAACATGGCAATAAAACTAATCAGAACACCGTGACAGTGTTAGGGTACGTTTACATGACAACGATGTACTAAAAATGGAAAGGTTTCTCCTTCGCGTTTTTCATGTACAGACGCAATGTTGTCAAAATGATCCCCGTTTACACAGATCTGCGAAAATGACTAAAAACACTGTCATTTACATGCCAGGCCAGTAGTCCCCTAGGGAGGGGAAAGGCACTGTGTGCAAGCAGTCTAAGAGCTTCTTAGAGCTTCTGAAACTCTGCGTGCGGCCCAACTAAACATGCAGGGTGCATACTGGACACAGCAACGACAAGGCTGGGTCTCCCTCATTCCGAGGCAGCGCTTGCAGGCTCACCACTTGGTCCCTAAAATCGGTAGTGGGCATGTAGCCCGCCCAGGGTCTCTGGTTCACATGAGAGTAAGCCAGACCGAACACAAGGCATGTTTCGCTGACAGAGAACACCTGCAGGTCCCCAACCCTTTTGATGGAAGTGAGCACAGTCAGGAGGGCCATCTTCAAATAAAGGCACTTAACTCTACTGACTCCAAGGGCACAAAAGGCACTCCCTGTAGGCCCAGAAAGACTACAGAGAGATCCCATAAGGGAATAAGGCATGGCCTAAGAAGGATTTTACTACCTGGCATCTCTGAGGAAACTGATTATCAGGTTGTGCTTCCCTAAAGACTTACAATGCACTACGTTGTGATGTGCCGCTATGGCAGCCACATACACTTTCAAGGTGGAAGGGGACAGCTGGCCCTCCAGCCTCTCCTGCAGGCAGCAAAACACTGACCTGACTGTACATCTCTGTGGGCCTTCCCCTCTGGAAGCACACCAGTTAGCGAACAGACTCCACTTCAAGACATATACCCGCCTCATAGAGTCTTCCATGTCCTGTCCAGAGGCCAGACATGAAGGTTCTAGAGGTCTGGCTGCAGGTGCCAAATTGTGCCCCGTCCCTGAGAAAGAAGGTCCTTTCTCAGAGAAATTAGCAAGGGAGGGGTCGTCGTGAGGAGCATGAGCTCCAAGAACCAAGTCCAGGTGGGCCAATGCGGCGCAACCATCAAGACTTGTTCTTCATCTTCCCTGACCTCGAGCGACATCTGTGCCATCAGGCTGACGGGGGCAAACGTATACTTGCGAAGGCCCTGGGGCCAGCTGAGTGCCAGCACATCTGTGCCGACAGGGGCCTCAGTCAGGGAATGCCACAGTGGGCAACGGGAGGATAAGGGCTACATAAGCAACAACAAATCGGCGTGAGTGCCATGCAATATATGCCGCTGTCGCATCTCGGGACTGGAGACTGTAGCCAATGCTGAATGCGGTCTCATGCATCAACCTGAGCGGCATAACTGCCTCTGAGGAAAGTACAGTGGGTACGGAAAGTATTCAGACCCCCTTAAATTTTTCACTCTTTGTTATATTGCAGCCATTTGCTAAAATCATTTAAGTTCATTTTTTCCCCTCATTAATGTATACACAGCACCCCATATTGACAGAAAAACACAGAATTGTTGACATTTTTGCAGATTTATTAAAAAAGAACTGAAATATCACATGGTCCTAAGTATTCAGACCCTTTGCTGTGACACTCATATATTTAACTCAGGTGCTGTCCATTTCTTCTGATCATCCTTGAGATGGTTCTACAACTTCATTTGAGTCCAGCTGTGTTTGATTATACTGATTCGGACTTGATTAGGAAAGCCACACACCTGTCTATATAAGACCTTACAGCTCACAGTGCATGTCAGAGCAAATGAGAATCATGAGGTCAAAGGAACTGCCTGAAGAGCTCAGAGACAGAATTGTGGCAAGGCACAGATCTGGCCAAGGTTACAAAAAAAATTCTGCTGCACTTAAGGTTCCTAAGAGCACAGTGGCCTCCATAATCCTTAAATGGAAGACGTTTGGGATGACCAGAACCCTTCCTAGAGCTGGCCGTCCGGCCAAACTGAGCTATCGGGGGAGAAGAGCCTTGGTGAGAGAGGTAAAGAAGAACCCAAAGATCACTGTGGCTCAGCTCCAGAGATGCAGTCGGGAGATGGGAGAAAGTTGTAGAAAGTCAACCATCACTGCAGCCCTCCACCAGTCGGGGCTTTATGGCAGAGTAGCCCGACGGAAGCCTCTCCTCAGTGCAAGACACATGAAAGCCCGCATGGAGTTTGCCAAGATGGTGAGAAATAAGATTCTCTGGTCTGATGAGACCAAGATAGAACTTTTTGGCCTTAATTCTAAGCGGTATGTGTGGAGAAAACCAGGCACTGCTCATCACCTGTCCAATACAGTCCCAAAAGTGAAGCATGGTGGTGACAGCATCATGCTGTGGAGGTGTTTTTCAGCTGCAGGGACAGGACGACTGGTTGCAATCGAGGGAAAGATAAATGCGGCCAAGTACAGGGATATCCTGGACGAAAACCTTCTCCAGAGTGCTCAGGACCTCAGACTGGGCCGAAGGTTTACCTTCCAACAAGACAATGACCCTAAGCACACAGCTAAAATAACGAAGGAGTGGCTTCACAACAACTCTGTGACTGTTCTTGAATGGCCCAGCCAGAGCCCTGACTTAAACCCAATTGAGCATCTCTGGAGAGACCTAAAAATGGCTGTCCACCAACGTCTACCATCCAACCTGACAGAACTGGAGAGGATCTGCAAGGAGGAATGGCAGAGGATCCCCAAATTCAGGTGTGAAAAACTTGTTGCATCTTTCCCAAAAAGACTCATGGCTGTATTAGATCAAAAGGGTGCTTCTACTAAATACTGAGCAAAGGGTCTGAATACTTAGGACCATGTGATATTTCAGTTTTTCTTTTTTAATAAATCTGCAAAAATGTCAACAATTCTGTGTTTTTCTGTCAATATGGGGTGCTGTGTGTACATTAATGAGGAAAAAAAATGAACTTAAATGATTTTAGCAAATGGCTGCAATATAACAAAGAGTGAAAAATTTAAGGGGGTCTGAATACTTTCCGTACCCACTGTATATGCCCCAGGAGCCTCTGAAATTGCTTCAATTCAACTGCTGTTTTCCCCCCGAATGTCTTCTGGAGTTCAGCATCGACTGAGCATAGTGACATAGTAACCGAGTCCAAGTCCATCCAGAGAAAAGTGATGCTCTGCACTGGGGAGAGCTTGCACTTTTCCCAGTTGAACCAAACTGCTGAGGTGTCTGAGCACCAGGTCCGTGTGTGCGCACATCAAATCTCGAGAGTTCGCTAGGATGAGCCAGTCATTGAGACAGTTGAGAATGTGACTCTAATGTGATAGTTGCCTCTGTGACTTTTGTGAAGACACGAGGTGACAGGGACAAAGAAAGGCGCTGGGACTTAGCAAGGCTGCCAACTCTGACTGAGCTATCACACCCAAGGGTGGAACTCCAGCTGAGTCCTCAGCATCTGAAGGCATAAGCCTGCCCTCTGATGCTTCGATAGTTCGTCCTCATCTAGAGCCCCGAATTAAAAATCAGGTGCATCATGTGATGCACTGTCAATGTGATCTGGGAGCTCCACTGGATCCAACATGCAAGACGAGGAACGGAAGGCCAGTGGCGATTGACCTAGCGGAAACACTCCTGTCGCCCTCGTATCACACTCAGCGCGGCCTTGTGCATCGCAGGGATGAGCAAATGAGGTGATTTTCTCTCTCTTACCAGAAAAGCGAGTCGTGAACGCAATGTTGCAATGGTCATGTTCTTGCAATGAGGACATAAGCCATCCACAAATGCTGTCTCAGTGTAGGTGAGACCCAAACACTTGAGACAGTGATCACGAAAGATATCGAGTGCATCTAGAAACACACAGGCCGAAAGGCATCTTTAAAAAGACTCTCGGTCTGTGCTTGCTCTTTTAGAGGAAAAAAGCACTTTTATAGGAAAGCTGCTCTTTTAGGCTTGCTGAAGCACCCAGGTGAAGTCTCTTGGCACTTATCCGTGCCCACTCCATGAGAAAGACCGCTGCAATATGCCATCACACCGGCAATTCGCTTTCTTTTCAGAGGATGAATGGATTGAGCTTGTGTATAGGCAACACTCACTCGGCTCTGTAGAACAAATCTGAATGAGTGATGCATGTCATCTCTCTTTTATACCTGTATGTCTGGGGGAGTGACATGGCACGGCATGGCAGTGGCACGGTCGTCCGCCAGAAGCTAGTTTGAATTCGAATTTATACAGTTTTAAATATGGATATTTTTCTTACAAAAACACATTGCATCTCTTCGCTTAAAAAGCCCTTTATTAACCCACTGGAGCTGTATGGATTACTTTGATTGTGGATGGATGCAATTTGTTTTGTCCAAAATGCAGGCCATTATAAACCTTGGAGGACTAAGGATATTTTAAAAAATATCTCCGATTGTGTTTGTCTGAAAGAAGATAGTCATATACACCTAGCTTGATGGGAGTAAATTATGGGATAATTTTCATTTTTGAGTAAACTAACCCTTTAACAAAAACTCAGAACACTCAGAGTACTTGAAACAGAACAACCAATATTATCACTGCGAGAACTGAGAACTGAATTTAACAAACTCAAGGTTTAAATAACATGAGTCAAACTAATCAGCAAAATAGATAACAGGTGCAGATCATAATCAATTAATTAAAAACCAAGGAAACCCAACTCAAACACAGGAAACTGAACTAAAATAAGTGCAAAACCTAGCCAAAACAGACATTAAACCCGGAATACACGTAACAATATGTGAAGGCTTTCATATTTGTGTCCAAAAATTGGCATTGGTGGAGATACTATCCTATTTACTGTTGGGAAGGTCATAAGGTCATAACATGCCAAGATTCTGTACACTTTTGAAAGATATATATATATATATCTTTCATATATATTAATACATGCATGTATTCTAGATAATGCAGACTGTGAATGTTTGGCTCAAATAGTTAAAAAAATCTATTTCAAAGAGGTGGTACTTTCAATTTATTTTCTTTTATCTGTAATTTGTTGATTAAAAATCAGGGTTGTAACAGATGGGTGTATACGCAAGATGCCTGGGTGAATTCTGTGATTTTATCATTCCACATGTTTGTCAGAGTTGTAGATATAATATTTTGGAAGAAACTGTTTCTTGGTGGATATACTAAGGAAAGATTAGTCTTGAATTGAGAATTCTTTGCATTAACATTTTCTTTTATGCCAAGCCAAGGCTGACAGAAGTAGGTGGGATGAATCCATTTTACTTTCTTAACACAGCTGATTGGCTAATAGTAGCAACAGTTGGGGGCCTCTGATCCTCCCAGATTTTTGGGTTTCTAAAGAGTTACTAATTAACGTTTTAATTATTTTTCCCTGTAAAATTAATTAAATATGTAATTTTTAATATGTAAAAAAAAAAAAAAAAAAAAAAAAAAATATATATATATATATATATATATATATATATATATATATATATATATATATATATATATCAAAGCAATTGCAAATTGACCATAAACTCACAGTGTGACCACACAGTCGAATCATTATTAATATATTTAACTCATTATTAAACAGAGGTATATTTTATTATAGTGCTTTTGCCACATTTTTATAAGAGCCACTTAAAGAGGACCTATTATGCCCTTTTAGTCATGATTTTGTTTATAGGATCTATTGGAACATGTGCTTGAATGTTCAAAAAAACCCTTAATTTTCACATATTTTACAATATTGTAGCACCTCACTTCCTAGTCTGTCAGTAACGCTCTGTCAGTAACGCTCTGTTCAGTTCCTATCTCTTTACCTGCTTCTGAAAAGCACAAAATGCTGTGATTGGTCAGCTTAATCAGTGCATCGTGTTGTGAACATAGCCTTTACAGTAACTGTGTTAGATTCAGGATGGAAAAAACACCAACAACACTCTAAAGCAACTTAACCAGTGTGCCTTGGGTGGGAATTATTTAAATGAGGAATATTTTATGTTCCTGGAAGTAAACGAGGCGTTTCAGTTTCAGTTTCAGTGCTTATACTGTAGATGTAGATATAGAGAATAATTCCCTTTGGAGTGGATTTTGTGCTTTTTAACTTTGCAGACCTTTTCATGCTCAAACAACAACATTACAAACTTAATAAAGTTGAAAATGTAAAAAAGCATAATAGGTCCTCTTTAAGTCTTTTTTCCCCACCAGTGTAAAACATCCAATACTGTCCAGTGTAACGGTCATCCACTGTCCTTTATACTGTGATCATATTTAATTTCTTATCTCTTTTTTATCATGTAATAATAAGGTTTATTTTTAAAATGTTTATTTTGTTATACGTTCAAAATGTTTTTGGGTTAGTTAGACTAAGCGAATCTGTCAGCGCTTGTGTGTCTCCACAATTAACATACGAGTGCCTTCATTAGCACTTCTGTGTCTGTATTCATTAGCGTGTGTGTGCGCGGCCCTTCTCTGATGGGGGTAAGGGGAGGACCTGTGATTGCTAAGTGTGGAGTCTGATCAAGGCTGACAGTATTTAACATAATTAAGAAAAGCTTCAGTCACAGTGGCATTAAATAAACACCTCACTGAGCGAGGGAGGATCTGATGAGAGAGAAAGAGGAAGAGAGAGGGAGGGAAGGGTCATTTCTCAGTCATGGGATGAGACGTGCGTGTTAGTCTTCTCATTACTGCACAGCTTGAGTGGCACACACTTCCTGTCTCTCGCTGCAATGTGAGCACACGCCTACACACACAAACTCGCACACTCACTCGCACTGTCAAGGTGGAGCATTAACTTTTTTTTGACATGACTTAATCTTTCCTGCTTGGCAAACAACATTATGCCAATTGAACACAGGTAAACCGTTTTAAGTGTTCATGCTCTAGAATTATGAAAATCACAGTACAATCTACAGGTACATGTAGGCGACCTTAAATACGCGTGCCACCATTGGCAAGCGAAAGGGGAAATCGTTAGTACACTAAAAGCTACATGATGAAGCTATCTAAAGGGGCAAAAGCTGCATCCAGAATCACATACTCTCTGAGTAGGTACTGCATTTTAATTAGAACTTACATTGCTACTGTTAGAGTCAGCATGAAATGGAATTTGTGATAGTCTTTCCTTCCCTATTGTGACGTATATCCACGTGAATGGCTTCTCAAACAAGAAAAAATGTAGGGCGGGACTTGGTTGTGTCCATCTGAAATTGATTGGATCATTGGATCATTGTGTTTGCTATTGCTGTGACCTCGTGAGTGACGGGTTGTCCCGCCCTCGCACCAATAAACATGTCATCAGAGAAGAGATGTTGTTGAAAGTGGGAGGGGAAGTTATTTTGATTTAACATTATGAGGGCACATGAATTTTTGTGTAATAAAATAATGACATACACAAATAAATCGTTTATAGTAAATACTGCAATATTCCATTAAAATAAATAAATAAATAAATAAATAATTGGCAATTTTGAATTCATCATGACTCCTACTATGTGCACTCATTCTACTTTACAGGTATTTAACAATCTAGTGTATGAATTTTATAGGTTACGGTTAAAATTCGACCATACTGTTTTCACAGAAGGGGGAGTAGAATAAAAGGCATAGACTATTTGGATGCAGGGAATATATTTTTTTATATATTTAATAGTAATATAATTAATCATTTAATCAGAGCTGTCTTTATCTGGCACAAAATAATGTTTTTGTTATACTAAAGTTAAAAGGTAAAGTTAAAAAAAATATAGGCTATAATATACTAAAATATATGCTGCTTGCTAATTTCTAAAGTCTTTAAAAAATTCTAAAGTCTAAAATATATAAATGAAATGCAGCTTTTGGCTGTTAAAATATGACCTGGAATGCTGTATAAGGAGTCGAATCTGTTCATGAACTGTTCGTGCATTGGGCAAACCGATTCATTAGAACGAATCGGGCAGGCCTTTTTCATAGGACATGTTAGGATGAACCGATTCATTACACAGAATCAGACTTGCCCACTATGGGATATATTTAGGACAGTGCGTTCAATAGTGCTCTGTTCGATTGGCAGTAAAGCTTCTTGCAAAATACACGTACAAGGTGAGTGAGTGAGTGAGTTAGGGACTTTTATTTAATCACTCTCTAATTACTCTCTTTTATTTAATTACTCTCCAACACTTGTAAGAATTGGTACGCGAGCGATAAGTGAAACAGGTCAAGGGAGTTGGGGGTCTGAGAGGACAGTCTTTGGACAGGATCACAGTGAATGAAATCATGACAATCACGCCTTCTCATTCATTTGTCCAAACAAACAAACAAAAAAACTTCTGGCTTCACACGTGCAACGCGCCTTGAAAGAGTGAATGCACGACTGAAGAAATATGACTCCGCTAGGTCTGACTCTGCCCCCACGCTATCTCGCAAAGTAACGTTATGATAACCTTCATTTAAATGGCATAAGTATCGATATGTAAAGCTTGGGACTGTTAATAAGCCTGACATGGCTGGCTTGTTTTGATTTTAATGTTGTTAGCGTTAATCCAATGAATCGAACGTAATTTTCATTCCAATTACAATTTATAAACTAACATACAACATACTAACATACTAACATTACCATTTTGCCAACGAATAACTTTAGTTGAGCTCTAGGCTACTATATATTGTCAAAACGTAATGAAACACACAAGACATGCTGTGCAATTTCATAATGACAGGGTTTTGGAATGAACAAACGTAAAATGCGGGTAAAAATCATCTGTGGAGGCATTTGGCAAATTATGTTTTACAAATTATGTTCACTCGATTTGCTGGCGAAGTTTATGTAATCTGCGCAGATTACGAAGTAATAATGGCATGTCTCACCTTTTTCACCCCTGACGTGTTTGCATCCCTGATTTATGAGCTGTATGGAAGTCAAACAACAAGTAGGCTAAACACGCAGCTAGCCCAGCTAACCAAAATACGTGACTGTTATGTAACTTCAAGGTAATTTGGTGACCAAACTTTCGTCGTGGCGACGTAACTAGTTACGTTGTCTCAACCGGAAAAGTGAAATTCCCGGATACGTTGCCACAACGTAACTTTGTGACGTTGCCAGTTAGTAACTGCGACGTTGTGGCAACGTTGTGTATCATTGGTTGTGTATTGGTAATCAGTTGGTAATTTTTATATTTATTTATTTTTCTATGGGCGGACATGCAGTAGTTTAACCTAATTTATGTCCTCATTTGCCCAAACTAATTTAAAGGCTATTCCAACAGCTGTGAACAATGAATGTAGAGCTCAAAATGAATTCAATTCATTTATTTTGAAAAACAAGCAGAACATGAACAAAAATCCAAATAAAAATAATGAAATACACCCAAACTATAAATAAAAACATATCGCCTACAGCGAAACATAAAATAAAAACATTCAAGACGTTTTGCACTCAGTATCATTAAAAACATATGCTATGCTAGCGTACCATTTTGCCAACATATATTTCAGACGTTCAATCACAGAGGTAAAAATATTAACATAAAGTACTTAAGGTAGACTGTGGGTAATGTTACTTAACCAATCTGACGCAGTTGTTGAACTTTATTGCTATAAAACTGACGAGAAACACGGAGAAACGTCGACGCCGTCCTCTCCAGCAGCTTGAATGTTTTCCCGGTTGCCATGGCAACTCTAACGGCCACCAGCACTAACGTAAACATAACAATAAAAAAAGGTTTTGCGTCTTTCCAAAGTTAACTTTATACATTTTTATAAAAGCCATTTATTCGTTGTCACCTCGGAAAAATAAATTCTTCTCTCAGAAAAATTAACTTTACTCTCTTGTCAACATACTGTGCGCGCGGCGCGCACTCCATTTGTGGAGGCGCGCGCTGTATGTCACGTCACTATAAAAAGCAATCATCCATATTCTGACTTGGTGAAAAGAAACATTTTTTTTTTTCTTAGGGGACATTTCAGTCTTGTGTCTGACGTTTAATTACACATTTTAAATGGCAAATTCTGGTAATAATAACATATAAAGAACGCATAAATGATGGTAATGAAATTACCAGCACATGACGTTGCTGTAACGTTGCCAGTAAGTCATGGAATGACCATTATATTACGAACAGAGTACGTATCTGGAACGTCCTTGGTTTTCTTATAACGTTAGGAGATCGTACTGACGACGTTGTGATACGGTAATTTGATGGTAATAATATTACGGGCATACAACGTTGTAGTTACGTTACTAGTAAGTCATGGAATTACCAATATATTACGAATAGAGTACGTATCTATCTGGAACGTCCTTGGTAATCTTATAACGTTAGGGGGTCGTTCTCACGACGTTGTGAGATGGTAATCTGAAGGTAATGAAATTACTGGCATGCGACGTCGTAGTTACGTTGTCAGTTAGTAAGTCATGAAATTACCAAAAAGTACGAATACATTACGTAACTGTTACGTCGTGTGTTAGCTGGGAGGCTAACTTACGTTGCAAGATATAATTGAATTATGTGTCGTTGATTTTATTTGATGATTCTATTTGTATAGTAGTTGTATTCGTTTATTTTGTCTTCAAATGCGCAATATTTCGTTCGTTGTATACAAAACAGAAATTATTCTCCGAAGCCCTGTCTTTAGTTGAGTTAGTTGTTCTGCTCCAGTGGTGAACTAATCATTTTTGTTTCTCATGGTTATTGGTTGCATTATTCTGATTTCCTAACTCGGATTACATTATATGAATTAGCCTAGTGAAAATGTAGCTACCATTTAAATTTACCACCCCCCTCCCCCAAATAAACAAACAAACAAACAACCCAGCTAACAATGACCTAGCGGACCACCGTCGGAAAAGTGGTGGCTGCCGGCAGTGGTCCGCTGGAATAACGATGAGCAAAATTCCAGTGGATCGCTGGCGGCGTCCGCCGGTGGGCCGCCAGTGGGCCGCCAGTGGCCCGCTGGTCTGATGTTAGCTGGGAACTAACTAACATATAAAGGCAGCTAGTTTACATTATCACAACAACATCTCAAACATAACTTGTTTATATGCTCCAAGGGACTTGAGTCTACACGTATAGTGACGCACATTGGGATTGTCCACTGTGGAGTCACATATAGCTTTGACGTCTCAACTTCACAAACTTCCTCTTTAATTGTCGGTGTCTTCACCCAAGATTAAAGCCTCAGTAATCTGACTTTCCTCCTTTTCTTAGATTCAACTTCTAATGGTGGATGATTACAACCATATGTTCTCTTGTCCTGTACAAGCCCTGTAAAGATAAGGCTATTACTGATATGCAGATAAAAGAGACATGATGACTTTCCCCTTCATGAATGACTCTGAATGCCATGGGAAGTTTCGTTTCCCTATTTAAATCCTATTTGACAGATGGCTGGGGAATACATTTAAAAAATGAAATAATGTCGTTTTTACGACAAAACATTTGCTTTCTGTACTACTACCCTTGCATTATACTCAATAGCATGGCTGGATCTTATAGACATATCTTCTAATTGCATTTTTCTTGGACGTTAACCTCCAGCGTCTAGCAGAACTTTGATGTATATGCCGGCGAATACTGGGCAGCCAAGCAGTCTGGGGACTGGATGAAGGAGTGTCTGCTAGTGTGACAAAAAGCAGACATCCAGACACAAACTCCTCCACGGCAGATACTGGAGGAACTTTCCTTTTCACCCACAGACACCCTGCAGACAAAGCAAAGAAGAAAAATGGAGGACAACATTATGAGATACATATATATTTAGTAAAATTATAAGAATGATGATATCTGGTGCTAGCCTTCAGATAATGGCTCATGGGCAGTCTGGAATAGATGAGTTCTTTAGAAGTACAGAGCCATTATTTCTATGGTTAATAATTTATTTATTAATAAATACTTTGCACAACAAATTAAGCTGAGATAATTATTTTCCCTGCAAGCACTTAGGTGTTAATGGTTGATTAAGTCTTCATTACGGGTTAACTATTGCTTGACGTGATTGCTTGTTTTGCCTCCGTTTTGTTCGCTGTTTATGGAAGTTGTGAGTAATTTTCTGTTCAGACTGTACCTGCGGCAGCACTTTGAGAGAATGAGCGCATTAATGACTTGACAAAAACTAATTCTGTCAATCACTGTTAGGTGTGACAAAATGTCAAAGTGACAAGTAAATAAGCTGCTAGCATTAGGTGAGGCATTAAAGACAAACACCTTGATTTCTCTCTTGTCATCATCAAATAATTATCCAGTGCATGCCTAATGTTATGTAAATTTGTTATTACGCCCACAGAAATTCAGTAATGGGCATACACTCGATATCTAAATTGTTTTGCAGCACACCATTAAGCACTAGAGGTTCTCATGTCACATTTTTCATGGTGGTGATGACTATATCTATGTTCCAGTCAAGTGTCAAGGTGCACTGGATTTTTTTAATGTTGTGCTGGCCAATATGATGGTCGTCTTGGAATTATGCCGACACCTGGTGGTGTGGATGAAGTGTCACGCAAAGGCATATCAAGTATTTGTATTTTTGTTTACAGGGACACATTTCTGAAAACATCTTCTTTTATGTTTCACAGAAGAGTATCCCTTTAACAATGTTTTGTTGTGAAGTAACATGAAGTATACAGTACTCGATTCAAGCAAGCAGACATTAAAGCTCTTAATGTAAAAGTATGTGAAAATGTAACTAGACATACAGTCGGATTGTTTGTTATCTCAAGTATATATCCCAAAGTAAACATAAATAAATAAATAAAAATTATAAAAAAATATCCTTATTATCCATATTATCTTTTGGTGTAAATGGTTTAATTAGAAAACAAAAAATACTTGGCGCATTCTTAATTACTCAGGTACTATGCAAACATATATTTGTCTTATCTAAAGCTTTGGGTGACTCTTCCTGCTACTGTCTTAGAGCAAGTCTCTGCTCTTAAACTCTGGGTTAAAACTCTCATTCTTCTTTTGGCAGATGAGTCAGAGTGCTTCATTTGCAGAGATGTGGGCCTGGTGGGTGAGGATCCACTGAGAACCTTCTGTGACTGTAAGAGCCTTGTGGCTCACCACAGCTGCCTGCTCACCTGGATCAAAAAGGTACAATCAGCATTTTAGCCAACCATACACTATAAAACTATGAATTGTCACCCTTTCAATTTGTCATTATGTGACTCATCTGGACAAAAAGCCACAGACTGTAGCTAACATAAAGCATGTGCCTGCCTAGATGTGTTTAAATCAATAAACAAAAGTCATCTTGTAGAATCATCACCACCCATGCTGTTCTCCATTCCCTACCTAGTGCAGGCCATGTAACGCTATGCAGAAAACATAGGCCTAGTTGTTTTGTTGCATCCAATTTTTCTTGTTAATTAAGGCTTCAGATGGCCTGGTTGGGTGAGCGTTCTGTCTTTTGTTGGGGTGTAGCTGGACGTCTTTTGTCTTGTAGCCCGAACTGTGCTTGTGCCCTCCTCTGGCTCTGCGCTACATTAAGTCCTGGAGGTGGAGGTGGTAGGGGGCCTCCCTAACCCCAGCCTCCCAGGGCAGGCACAGTGTGAGTGGGCAAAGTGATAAATACACACGGCTCGTCGTACATCATCACTGCACTCCAGATATCAATAGCCTACTGGAATGATTAATAACAGCCGATACTTCCTGTAGTTAGTTCTTTTTAATTAAACCATGCTTTGTGTGAGCACAAATGGATTCTAAAGCAGAGGAAAGGAAATATTCTTTATCAAACCATTAAAGGGATAGTCCACCTAAAATTGAAAATTCTGCCATTTATTCACCCTCATGTCATTGCAGTTATGTATGATTGTCTTTGGAACACAGAAGATATTTTCAAGAAGAGCTGTTTCTGATCATACTGTCAATGGCAGATGAGTCCAGAATAGCATTGGAACCTATAGACTTTCATTGTATGGAGAAAAAAAATATATATTTTTATAAATAAAAAAAAATTATCAATTATCTTACTATATCAATTAGTGCTGTCAATCAATAAAAAGAAACCAATCACACATTTCTCTGCAATTAATTGCATCACACCTAATCTTAAAGTTTTTAAAATAATTTTATATTGTAATACTTTCAAATTGAATCTCCAAAATAATGTAGAAACAGCATAAAGATAGTATATTTTAAATATTTGTTTAATGGCATCTTTTACTAAGCACTATGAATGAAGGCCAGGCCAGTATCACTGATACCAGTACTGACACTGATGTCTCTATTTAATTAATTTTTTATTCTCAATTTTAGCCATTAATTATAGCCATTCAACGTTACAATATAATTGAAAGCTATCAATTTAATAGGCTTTAAAAAAATATAACAACTTTTAATTTAAGTGAACTTAAAACAATCTTCACATAAACCCACTGTAATAAATGTTACATTTAGCTGTGTTAGCTTTAATTATATCAAAGCACAATAAGGTTTTTTTCTACTGGTCTAGTTGGGCTGGTTCAGATTTTTACTTGCCCTGCTAAAATGCACAAAACCAACGTAACCTTGTAAAAAGTGCTTTAAGATTTAGGAGGATAACAAGCAGAAATTGAATAATCAAACACTGCACAGTCTTCTTTGCATAAATTATAAACTGAATATAGATTAATCATTATTAAAGCTACAAAAGTCAGTCGAGCAGTGATTGATTTTCTCATTGTCTTTTGTTCTTTGATTAACATTAATGACACAGACAGCAGCAGGTTTATTAGGCTGCTGTCACTTTAAGACCTGACGCACATCCGATTTTTTCTTTACGTTCAAAGGCGCCACGCTCAGTACAGATTTTAGTTATTTTTTTGCATCTTATCGCGCTTGAATGGTTTAATACTTAAATTAATGATAGCATGGTCATATATTGTAGTGCAGCCAAGGATTATTTGCGTTAAATATTTTTAGTGCGTTAAACTGAAAATAAAATTAACTTCAAAATTAAAGTTAATTTTGACAGCCCTAATATCAATATATCAAATCACTGGTTTTACATTCTTTTAGAAATTGTCATAAAGATCATTACTTTTAGCAGTTTTTTATGTTTCTGTAAAAAATTGTATATTGTGACTATATATCGTTATCAAACATAATTAAATTGTGGATATCATGATATAAATCTTCTTATACATTTTGTTTTATTATATTTTATACAAAAAAAAAAAAGAGATTTTGTTTGATTATGAAAAACATGACAATAAACATATTATTTTCATTTAATACAGTTTATATTTAAATATATATATTCTTTTGCTTGACAGTCAGCAATGCCAAATGTCATTGGTTCTTGAATGTTTTTACAACATGCCAAATTTGAATAGCTGTGGATTTGAGAGATTTGAGAACTATGGAGGGGAAGATTTTCAGTGAATAATGAAAAACTTAAATTTTGGTCTGTTCCTCTGCCAATGAATATAACTTCAAAAGATTTGGGAACATAGTGCAAAATCATACCCTGTAAGGGTACTTTTATTTTGAGAGCTTGTCATCCCCTGGTGAACATCCACTTTCATTCTATGTAAAAGAGAAGCGAGAATGTCCTGCCTAACATCTTTTAACACAGGAGTGTCCAAAGTCAGTCCTGGAGGGCCATTGTCCATAGCTCAGCACACCTGCCTGGAAGTTTCTAGTATGCATAGTGAGACCATGATTAGCTGGTTCAGGTTTGTTTTGATCCCTGTCCTAACATCAAGAAAGAAACCCATATGGGTTTGGAACGACATTAGGGTGAGTAAATGATGTCAGAATATAAGTGTCTCTAATAATTTCCGGTCACCTCTTTATGGTTTTGGAGGCAAAAAGCCAAAACGTACAAAAAATAATGACCAGGCAAATAAATACTAACTGTATTTTAAAAGCAATGGTCGTAATTAGCCGGACCTCCCAGCATGAATGCACACTGGCAAAGCAACTCAACAGCAAAACTCATTTTGACTTTGCCTGTCTCTGTTTTGCACTGTTTAGACTATAACTATGATCTGCCAGCAGTGTGATCACTTGCCCCAACAGTTAATGACAGTTAATGCTGTTTTTGTCTTCTCATGCATGATGCACTGAAAGTCCCACTAAAGCCTGTTTATTCAGCGGCCTTTCCATAAACACTGGATCTCTGAGTCCACCACAGACCCCACCACACTTTTCCAAAACAGCACACTGTACCAAGACGCCCACAGACATATGCACATACACATGAAAACACATACACGCATACAAACACACAGAAGCCAAGCTTATTGTTTTCCAGAACGAAATTGAAACCAGCAGATTTCCCCTGCCGTCATGCCTAAAGTATTCCAAAATAGAGAGGCCAAATCCACAGTGAGATTTTAGTGATCAAAAGATGCATTTTTCAAATGTGACAAAGACTGCTGAAAGATTTATCTTCATTTTACGGTTCACTTATTCCACGTTGGAAGTCTCATCGTGTCTTGTTTTATTTCTCCATTTTCCTATACATCTAAAAGAACATGTAAGTTTGAATAAGTTGATTATGAATAAATATATTTAAAAGAATGTCTTTTATTGAAATATGCAATAGGTACAGTAGATTTCAGTTTTGTATGCAGGGTACCACGAATATAGATCCGTCACCAGAAGCCAGTTTGTTTGTACGTATTTATACGTTTGCACTGTCAGGTTGACAGTGTAACAGTTGAGCCCAAGCCTCTGTTACTAATTCTAAAACGTTACTTTAGAACTAATAACGAAGGAACGTTGAGTCGCTTTATTGAAACTCGCTGTAATATGCAGGGCCCTATCATACACCTGGCGCAATGCAATGCTAGTTGCATTCCGTTGTGTTGTGGCTTGATTTTGTTGTGTTGTGGCTTGATTTCGTTGTGTTGTGGCTTGATTTCGTTGTGTTGTGGCTTTATTCCATTGTGTTGTGGCTTTATTCCGTTGTGTTGTGGCTTGATTTCGTTGTGTTGTGGCTTGATTCCGTTGTGTTGTGGCTTTATTCCGTTGTGTTGTGGCTTTATTCCGTTGTGTTGTGAACTTATGTTTGCTTTTTTAATTTCGTTGTGTTGTGCACTACTGGGCCACCGTAGTTGTGCCATTGACCAAAAAAAAACCTGGTCTAAAGTCAATGGCAGTATTTTTTTTGTTATTTAAAGGGCGCATTAGTAATATGAGCTTATACGCGGGTGCTCAACGTGCGTATACGCTTCTTATTACACACACAGGGACGTGCAGCAACACACAAACATGTCATATGTTAAAAATAAAAGGATTCCCCTCTCGTTCAGTCTTTCCGCTTGCAACTTCCGCCATATAAATAGCGAATCCGCCGTGGTACAAGCGCAACTGGCTTTTAAAGGGAATGGAAGATAAGACTCGGATTGGCTTATTGCACATTACGTCCAAAACACACCCATGACTCATTAAGAGACTAGGTACAAACCAATTTTCCCTTCATTAAACTAGCAAAAGTAGATTTGGACATGCCCTAAGTGCA
This sequence comes from Megalobrama amblycephala, assembly GCF_018812025.1. Classification (NCBI taxonomy): domain Eukaryota; kingdom Metazoa; phylum Chordata; class Actinopteri; order Cypriniformes; family Xenocyprididae; genus Megalobrama; species Megalobrama amblycephala. The sequence goes on from NC_063051.1 coordinate 15,625,228, forward strand.
CCTGCACCATGCGGTTCAGACCATGCACTTAGATTGTTAAAATAGGGCCCGTAGAGTATTATGAGAGAGAGATCTCCTTTTTTCCTTGTTTCAGTCCATTTCAGTATAAAAGTTTTTGCGACTAACTGACTCACTCATAAAGACAGTCTTCGGCGCCATCTCACGGTGTATTAATGTAACTTTGACTGAAGTCAAAATCACTAACGGACTCTTTCTCAATACCAAAAAATACAGCATGTTATTAATATAAAATATTATTTATTGAACATTAATATTTAAATTGACAACAATAGCCATTATAACAGTGTAAGAAGTAAAATAGGAAATAAAGAAGCAAACAGTTCGGTCAAACGTACTAAAGCAGCACTGTAGATAGTACAGGATTTTATTTCAATGTAAATATAAAGTTCTGAAACTTAATATAGCCCTTAAACCGAATCTGTTAGCTCTGGAACAAGTAATAGATAATTAAGACCAAATACTACCGTTTGGTATACCCAAAGCGAATTATACCTCATGTTTAAGAGCCAGCGGCAAATTCCTGAAAGACTGGCTGAGATGAAGCTGTTCTCTGGGGGTGCATGAGTGCTGAATGGTCGCTGACATCCTGGAGCTCGCACCTCCGAAATACTGTATATATATATATATCAAAATAAAGTAAACTGTGACATATTATACCCAAAAAATCTTCATACAGTGGACTACCAGTAAAAATTTGGAACCAAAAATTATTCAGACACTTCACCTGACCATGTTTTCCTTAAGTGTTATCTGACATAATTAAGAATTTTTTTTTTCTTTTTCTGACACAGTTTAACTCTGAGATCTTGTCATATTTTATTACCTTTTTTTTTAAACTATTGTGAATAAACTGTATTAATGAATGAAATGTTCAAGGTGTCTGAATAAATTTTGGTTTGACTGTATATATTACAAAGTAACATTAAAGGTGCCCTAGAATTAAAAATTGAATTTATCTTGGCATAGTTAAATAACAAGAGTTCAGTACATGGAAATGACATACAGTGAGTCTCAAACTCCATTGTTTCCTCCTTCTTATATAAATCTCATTTGTTTAAAAGACCTCCGAAGAACAGGCAAATCTCAACATAACACCGACTGTTATGTAACAGTCGGGATCATTAATATGTACGCCCCCAATATTTGCATATGCCAGCCCATGTTCAAGGCATTACACAAGGGCAGCCAGTATTAATGTCTGGATCTGTGCACAGCTGAATCATCAGACTAGGTAAGCAAGCAAGAACAATAGCGAAAAATGGCAGATGGAGCAATAATAACTGACATGATCCATGATTACATGATATTTTTAGTGATATTTGTGAATATTGTCTTTATATATTTGTGAATAATTGTCTTTCTAAATGTTTCTTTAGCATGTTGCTAATGTACTGTTAAATGTGGTTAAAGTTTCCATAGTTTCTTACTGTATTCACGGAAACAAGAGCCGCGTTATTTTCATTATTAAACACTTGGGGCCCTATAATACACCCGGCGCAATGTGACGCAAGGCGCAGCGCAAGTGTGTTTGCTAGTTTGCGTCCGGCGCCGTTCGCGTTTTCCCGTTCAGCGCCACGTCCTTAAATTAGTAAATGCATTTGCGCCAGTTGGTGCGCCCATGGGCGTGCTGGTCTAAAAAAGAGGTGTGTTCAGGCGCATTGCCGGCGCATTGCTATTTTAAGGAGCTGAAAATAGACTGCGCCATAGACCAACTCAAACCTGGTCTAAAGTCTAAAGTCAATGGCGGAATATTTTTTTGTTAGAGCGCGTTGGTAGAAACTGCGCCTCTGGGCGCGTCCACAGTGCGCGTTGACTTTGCTTATTACACACAGGGATGCACATCACACAAACATGCCAAATATTAAAAACAAAAGGATTACAGTGTAAAAGAATATAATTGTGTAGGCTACATAAATATAAAAATGTAATGATGAATAGTCATTGCGTGTATTAGAATTAGGCTACCTATTTTCAATTCAGCCTATTACTACTTATAATGATGAATGAAATTGGTAATAATTAATTGAACAATCGTGCCAATACACACACATACATATTTACTGACTCATCGCCAACAAATTCCGACATGTAAATAGCAATCCGCCATGGCGCGCGTGCATCTCGCTCTTAAAGGGAATGGGAGATGACACTCTGATTGGTTTATTGAACGTTACGGCCATTACTCATTAAGAGAATAGGGACAACCCATTTCAGAAATGCACCCCGGCGCACGGACCGTTTTTCTGTCGTTAAAGTAGCAGAAGTGGATTTGGACACACCCTGAGTGCACCTGCGCCGTGCGCTTTACACTTTGCGTTTAGATCGTTAAAATAGGGCCCTTGCAGTCTGTATAATTCATAAACACAACTTCATTCTTTATAAATCTCTCCAACAGTGTAGCATTAGCCATTAGCCACGAAGCATAGCCTCAAACTCATTCAGAATCAAATGTAAACATCCAAATAAATACAATACTCACATAATCCGATGTATGCATGCAGCATGCATGACGAACACTTTGTAAAGATCCATTTTGAGGGTTATATCAGCTGTGTGAACTTTGTTTATGCAATGATAGAGTCGAGAGCTCGGGAGGGGGCGGAGAGCGCGAGCAATTAAAGGGTTCGCAGCCTGAATCGGCGCATTTCTAATTATGCCCCAAAATAGGCAGTTAAAAAAATGTATTAAAAAAAATCTATGGGGTATTTTGAGCTGAAACTTCACAGACACATTCAGGGGACACCTTAGACTTATATTACATCTTGTAAAATAAAAACGTTTGATGGCACCTTTAACATTCAGCATAATTCATTTCACTGAAACATTAACATGAATTTATAATTTCTATTTCGTTTTCCTTTTTCTTTAATGAAAGCGTGCGCTCAAGCTGCATGAACTTAACAAATTTATGCAAAAGCTGATAATCATGTTATCTAGCATGATTTAAGATTGATACAAAGATCATCTTGTGCTTTGATGGAAGCAAGAACATCTGACTGTCTGTACAAATGAGTTTATTTTGTCAATTCCACAAATTTGCTTAATTGAATAGTGACCTAAAAATGATTTAGAAAAGGAAATCTTTCTTATTCATTTTACATCATAACAATATACTAAAAAATCTATTTATTGTCAGGCTTAAATTAGATTTTACATCTCAGATTTTAAATGTGGCCTTGGACATTTGGACCACACTGTATAGACAATGTTTTTCCTTGATATAATTGGTAGATTGATGTACTGTATGATGATAAATACTGCAAAGAGCAGTTATTCAACTACACAAGCCTTTTTCTGACCAAGATTGGTAAGACAGTAGACCCTGTTCTTAAAATACACACACACAAGGACACACACAGAAAATGACTCACACTTCTTTTAAATGGAAGGAGAGGAGAGAAGGAAAGGAAAGAGGAGACATGGCGAGACGGTGTGCCTCTGACAGTGGAGCTGAAATCAGTGATCGACCTGTCACTTCTTGTCTGATTGCCATCTCCCTGAAAGAAGGTCAGGCATATACGCCTAAAGTGCCTCTTAACCACATTTTATGAAGCCAGAAAATGTAATCCAATAACCGTTTGACTCGTGATTGCTTTACGCTCGGCGGCTGGGAACGATACTACTCTTAAAAGCAGCTTAGGTAAAAAAGAGAAAGAAAAGAGAACAAAGGCAAATTCCAGGTCCTTATCTAATTTCACGAAGAGCAGTTACAGTGCAACTGCAGTGGCCAAGAACCAGCCGAAGAAAACAAAATGCTCATAATTCATTTTCTCTTCCTGGCTAATATATACTTCAAATATGGTCTGGCTCATAACAATGTAGCTGCACTTATTGTCCGTGACAAGGCAGAGAAGAGGCTTTTCAGGCCAGCAATCTTTAACACTGCCCTCTTCCTCTGTTCAAGCTCAGAGAGACAAATAACATGGCACAAAAACTAATTAGCGAGCGGGAACTAGTTAAGAGAATGGCCTTTGAGAGTGGGAGCCGGGAGCCCGAGGCTTGATTTAAATATAGGGCCAGAGTCAGTGACTGAGTGTGCCTGGGAGATCCTGCCCCCTCAAGGCACACCACTCGCTGACCTTTGACCCTCATTAGGCAGAGGGCATTCCTGGTAGGATGAGGCCCTCAGTGGTGTACAAGGGCGTACGAGGAATCGGAACGACCGCGTCAGACCTGCCCCGCACCAGAACACGACCCGCCGTTACTCGCAGCGCTTACACCATGAGAAAGAGAGAGGAAGAAAGTGGCTATTGAGATACCACAGATCAAGGACAATGTCATCTATTACTGCTCCGCACAGAGCTCATGTCAAAACCACCGCAATTACTCGCTCCATATACCCACATAAATATGTTTCCCATTTTTTTTTATGAAAGTCTGCCATCTGGTTTCAGTCTATTGCAGTTAATGGAAATGATCTTACTTGAAAAAAAATAATACGCTTTCCAAATATGTAATCTAATCCATATGAAATAACCCTCAGAGTTGTGGAGCAAATGACAAGAGAAAGTAGATATGATTTCGGTGTGCAGAGTCTTTAAAATACTAACAACTAGCTTCATTTAGACTGTTCACATGGAGTGCAGGTTGAAATATGGCTTTAAGAAAAAAAAAGAAGAAAAAAAAAAAAAAAATTTGCATATGTGTTTTTTTGTTGAGTATCATATTTGGTACATCAGGCTTTTATCGCTCATATAGTTGGATTTAGGGGGAATAGATATCATATTCGAGAAGAAACAAGGAAAAAAAAGAGAGAAAACTAATTGGTATTTATATGGCCAAAAAGTAAGATGAATTTCTGATTGTAATGTAGCCTATATTGATGAGATCTTTATAACAGTATAGCAGACTACTTACATAAAATGAATATAAATATCAGTTGTCTATATCTCCCAATAATGTCTTAGTAAGATAATATTAAAATGCATAGTTTTTGGATCGAATTTCTGTAGTTTCAAAACATACAGTATAATGCAATGCAATATAATCATGATTGAGAGATGTACAAAATAAACATTCCTCAAATGCCTTACTGTATGTATCATATTTGATGTATTTAAAAGAAAATGATGTAAGAATAATCAAGTAGTAAACCTAACTTGCTTCAGTCCAGTAAGTGTTTATCTTGAAATATTAACAACGATATAAAAGTTCTTACGTTTACTTTATTAAAATCAATGGATATTTTACAGCAAGACATCACAGCCTGAAGGCGGACACTTTTAGAATGATATTTTACTTGCTAAAAGGTAATCAATCATACAACAGAAGGCATATTAGGTTGTAGTAACAATGTATTTTTTTTTTATCGTGTTGATAATTTAGAGGCCTTATAAATTTGCGTATCAAATATGATACAGTAGGCTTTATAAGATTCAGGCAATGACAAAATGGAATATTTAAATATGAAAATGAAGTATTAAAAATACTATTATTTTTCTAAAAGCATTAAATAAATTATTTTGAGATAAAGATTTATGAGGCATTAGGAAATTTGTTACACAAATGGACGTTGCAGATTTTTGTCTGATTTATTTTCTAATTCAATAAGGTTGATGTGTAACATCGATATTTAAGGACTTGCCTGTTTCTTGGTGTGTCTGTGTGACATATGAGTGCAGTTAAGTGGGTTCTGTGTGTGTGAAAGTAATTTTAAGTGGTTGAGTTTAGATACCATTTCTCTCTCTCTCTCTCATGGTTTGATAATTCCCATCATTGCAAACAGACATGCATTTCCATTCATTAGCCAAACACTCTTAGCAATCAGGCCATAGCGCCAGGGGCACCAGGCCTCTTGTAAAATCACATCGCTTAATAGCACTGTTCTATAATTATATGCCATTAACATCTATCAAAATGAGCTCCCACATGTCATGCATATAAGCTCTGGATTTAGCAACTCTGTTCCCCCACTCTCTGCGTCTTTCCATTACAGAGACCAACATCCATTGGGATAAAATAGGCTAATTGCTAATGTGTAATATTTGTACGATAGGCTCCTTAATTATTTAGATAATTAATTCTAGTTGTACCCCATTTTATCAACCAAGCACTCTTAATTATCATATATGGAATAGCTGAGCTATATCAGATGCATGATACATAACATGTTGATTATGAAAAGTGGCCGTTCACCGTAGAGAACATCTGTTGTTCCATTAGTGCTCATCTTTTTTTAAAATAAACATCATTAACAGCCACTAAAGGATTACTAAATATATTTCACAAATAGATTAGTTAAATAGTTAAATTTAAGATGTAGTTAAAAAAAAATGTTTACATGAACATTTGATCAGGTAGAAATAGCATCTATTCAAAAGCTCAAAATTCTGAAACTTTTTATTATGGCATTTATATTGTATATTTTGCTATTTGCTTTTGCCCATTTAGATTAGATTCAGCTTTATTGTCATTGTGTTACAGTGCAAAGCCAGTGAAATGCACTTAACATCCAGTTAGCGTGTGCAAATCGTAAAAAAAAAAAAAAAAAAAAAAAAAAAAAAAAAAATATATATATATATATATATATATATATATATATATATATATATATATGGTAAGGTACAGTTTGGCAATCAGCTGTTTAATGATTAAATGTAAATGAGTACTGCAATGTAATGAAGTGCACTAATTGTAATATAATAAAAATCCTAAATATTTTGAATTTTTGTGTAGGGTCTGGGACGAGAGGAGAGACTGAGTTGTAGCATTTGCAAAGCTGAGGTAAGTGTATGTGTGTGTGTGTTTGTTATTTTAGAATTATTTATACATTATTATAGTATTTATTAATATTTTGAATTAACATTTTATTTGAATTTTAGATTTAGTAATTATGTGCTTTAGTCATTTTATTGTTTGGTTTTTTTAATATTTCTATTTAGCTTTTAATTTTATTACTTCAACTTATTTTATTTCAGTTAGTTGGCAACATTTCTGATTTTTGAACTTTTAAGTTTTTCATCTGTTTATGTTCCAGCCTTATTTCAATACATGAAAACTAAAATCCAAAAAACTAAAAGTTTTAATAGTTTTAGTATTAGCTTTAGTTATTATGAATACTTTTTGTTTCTCTACCATATCCAACTTTGTAAGTGTACACCATGTTTAAGTGAAGGAAACATCATTTTTGCAGCTCACCCTTGGTTACGGTGATCTTTGTCATGCTCCATAGTACTCACTGTTATGGCAAGCCTAAAATGCAGATTTGTTTGCTATTTGTTTACCTAGTATGGCGATATTGATAGTGAAAGGACAGCAGCTGCACTGTTCCTTCTCAGTGCCGGGTTTCATACCTCATTACTGAAAAGCAGTTCTGACGGAGAACAAACTCTACACTATAAACTCCTAAACCTCTAGTGTATGTCCCTGATTGTGTAAGTGTGTGTGCATTTGTAATAGGTTGATGCCCTCTTGCAGCAGATAGTATTTAACTCATTAGAAGAACATCAGCTCCTGGAACAGATAGAAGCCCAAAGGATCCAGAACACAAATACTACTAATGAGCAATCATCTCCCTCTCTCTCACTCTCACTCTCACTCTCACTCTCTCTCTCTCTCTCTCTCTCTCTCTCTCTCTCTCTCTCTCTCTCTCTCTCTCTCTCTCTCTCTCTCCCCATGTCATTGGTTTGGTCGATGAATATAAAAGCCTGTTTTTATTACATTAATAATATGCCAAGACACCCACTGTGGGAAAAATAAACGGTCATAATATTTGGCATGGGAGACGGACAACATAATATCCAAATCCATATTCAGTCTGCGAGCTCAAATTTAGCACGCTTTCTCCCCGATGTGTTCCCAATGCTAATTCCGTGTGGCCATCTTGCCTGGCGCAGCGGGAGCTCATTTGTGTGAAATGGTGGATGTTGATGTGGCATCACACAGAGGGTCAGTTCTCCGCTTAGACGTGCGGTTCAACCGTCCTCCTGCGTTTAGGTGTTTGCTGTGTAATCATACAAACGCTACATCTCAACTTTACGTATGGTCGTGAGGAGAATAAACAGTCTGAGTTGTCTTTTCTTGTGTTGAACAATCTACTTTTTACTCGGTTTCACTCCAATTTTCAGTCTTTAAATGGCTAGCATTTGAAACCATGGTCTTGATATCAAATCCTCTCCTTTTTAAGTGCTTTTTGTGCTTTTTCCACGTCTAAGCAACCCACTCTCAAGGCTAACTGGCAACACCAATTCTTTCCCCCTTTTAGGCCTATTTCATTTCATATTCTTCCATCTCCAATCTCTTTTCTGTCTTTTAGACTTTTATTGAGTTATGAGGGAACCACGGATAGATAACCTTACAATGAAATTTGGGGAATTATTTAAAAATCCCAAAAAAGTTTCCAACATCCAACAACATCTTTGATTCATTTCAAAGTGGATAATGAATAATGGCAGGTAAGGTTGTCTCAAGAAATAGTGGTATTCTGTTTAAGTCAATAGCATTTTAAAAGTCACTGTGTCTAGACTGTATAGTATATATTAAAATTGATTATTCCCATATTCCCTGGCAGGATATATCAGCTGCCACGTTTTAGTATTGAGGGCATCATCTGATTATCAAGATTTTACTGTTAAACCTCTTTATCGGTTTGTAATTCTGGAGCATTAAAGGATGAGTGCTTTAAAAGGTTACTTTTTGGTGCTTTTTATATCAGACCCAATAGGACAACATGATCCATCCAAATATTTTATCCCATTTCCCAGAACAGATGTAAATGTAGATTCCTGGCCAGTACATGTAGCCTAAGTGATCATATAGACTCAAGTTCTCTCCCTGGCCTTTTCTTATTTTTGTCTAGTTTTGCGCCTTGCAGCACCAAGTGGCCTCTGCAAACCTCCATAATGGCTTCCAGACTCTCCCACCTGACCATGGTAATGCAACCCAATACCGTTTAAATGGGAGTCATTTTCAGCTTTTGTTACCACAGTGAGCCTCGGGGCAACCGAGGGAAGCTGAGGACGCTGAGCAAAACAATTTAGAGGGAAGTGTAGCAGCGCTTCTGTCTCTCTTGAGTGAGCACAGCTCCAGCCCGCCAATCCATGCCAGCCCGTTTAAAATCCTGTTAAACTGCAACTTATCCCTATGATTCCTCACCTGCCATGCGATCAACACACCTTACCAACACGCTCTTATGAATATGTCGCTCTGTGTACTCGTGTACACAGTTGCTGTTGTTTTATGGTGTGTTAAAACTGTATACATGAACTCATTCAAAACGTTCTATAGCTGAGATTTTCCTTTGAATTAAATTGTTTGCACCTCACAGAAATCTTTCTGCATTTTTAGATATTCACTAAAGGAATGGTTCAGCCCAAAATAAAAATTCTGTCATCATTTATTCTTCCTCATGTTGTCCCAAACTCATTTGATGTTTGTTCTTATGTGGAACACAAAAGAATATGTTTTGAAGAAAGATGCTGTTTTTCTCCATCTTAAAAAAAAAGTCAAAGTGATCCAAAACTTTTAAGCTCCAAAAAAGATATAAAAGTTGCATGAAAATAATCCATATGATTCTAATAAACAGATCAAAATCGAATCCTAGATTCGTTTTAAAATCAAATCAAAAGACTACATCAGATATTACATAAAATGTCAAACTTCATTGGTTGTTGCATGTCATATGACCAAACGTCATGATATTTGAGGTGGTCTTGTGTATGTGTGAACTGATAAATATTTGATTTTATCATATGGATTAATTTCATGCTACCTTTTATGTCTATTTTTGACCCTGGACCACAAAACTAGTCAGGGTATATTTGTAGTGGTAGCCAACAAAACATTGTATGGGTCAAAATTATCGATTTTTCTTTTTTTGCCAAAAATCATTAGGATATTAAGTAAATATCATGTTCCATAAAGATATTTTGTAAATTTACTATTGCAGATATATCAAAAATTTATTTTTGTAAGTAATATACATCACTAAGGACTTAATTTAGACAACTTTAAAGGTGATTTTCTCAGTATTTAGATTTTTTTTGCACCCTCAGATTCTTTGATTATTTTTTTTGTTGTATGTCAGCCAAATATTATCCTATCCTAACAAGCCATACATAAATGGAGAGCTTATTTATTCAGCTTATTTATTCAGATGATGCATAAATCTCAATTTCAAAAAAATTACCATTATGACTGGTTTTGTGGTCCAGGGTCATATTTTGAAGCTTAAAAATGTTGGGTCCCATTGACTTTCTTTTGTGTTCCACTGAAAGAAAGAAAGTGAACATGATAATGGGTATAAAGATATGTTTATTAAAATAAGGGGATGGCCAATACTGAGTTGGTGTTCTGACGTAGTACACAGAAGCCTGCACAGTCTACAGAATGTAAACAACATAGGAAACTGACTGGGGAGAGACAAAATTATTGAATAAAGCCATTATTTTTCTTTTGTTTTTGCTCACAAAAAGTATTCTCGTCACTTCATATCATTAAAGTTGAACCACTGTAGTCACGTTGACTATTTTAACGACGTCTTTACTACTTTTCTGGTCTTTGAATGTGGTAATTACATTGCTTTCTATGGGGGATAAAAAAAAAAAACCTCTCTGATTTCATCAAAAATATCCCAATTTGTGTTCCGAAGATGAACAAAGGTCTTACGGATGTGGAACGACATGTGGGTGTGTAATGAATGAGAGAAATTTCCTTTTTGGGTGAACTATCCCTTTAATATTCAACAATATTATTGATTTGACTGTACCGACGCTCTTGTATGAGAACTGAACTGAGCTGGACGATGACAATTTTTTTTTTGCAAAACTGCTTTATAGATGAAATGGACTAATTTAATAACTGATGATCTTTACAACGGAACTCAATCAACACTGAACTAACAGCCGAAATGCATAATTTTCCTGTTATCACTGTAAAGCTGCTTTGAAACAATCTGTATTGTATAAAAAGCGCTATATAAATCAAGATGACTTCTTTCCACATTAGGACAGGTCAGACCCCAAATGATATTTCATTGTTGTACTATACTTTTGGGAACATCAGTTTGCTACAATGCAGGAAAAAACCTGACCCACAAACCCAAACACACACACAGAAAAAAAAAAAATACACACAAAAATACATTCCTCATTTTGTGTCCAGTTTGGGGTAATGTCATCAAATATTAATAACGCCAGGCAGTGTGTTAAAAATCATGGTGGGCTGACATACAGTAGCTCTCTGACAGACAGTGAGACAGTGTCTGTGCAGAGGAGACAGCTTCCTTCTCACTCACTGATGGAGTTTCAGCGGCGCCTGGTCTCAGATCACTTAATGCATCAGTCTAATAACCTTTTAATGTCTGTATTATGGCGGTCATTTAATATTTGCTCTCGGTAAGATGCGCATGTAGATCAGCAATGACTGTAATGATGATAATGATAATCATACGCTCATAAGCCGCTATCTTAAAGCATTGCATTACTGTGCTCACCGGTGTTTAAAATGAAGCGCTTTTAGCCATTATGGCTACAGAAAAAATAACCGCTTGCAATTCTGCTAATGTAATTTCTTCATTCCATGCATGTGCAATTTAATTTCACTGCATTTTGTTGACACTGCTTTTTCTTAAATTTTTTTCCCTCTTGTCTTTTTCCATCTTAGCAAGTGGGTCTAAAATGTGGGCCATTTGCATGAGTTATGCTAATTTGTTAGGGCAACGAATGCATTAATTTCATTAGCAAATGGCCTCAAAGCAATAATTACCAGAGTAGGTGTGTCACAAGCAATCATGTTAAATTTTGCCAGTTAATTATTAAGATTTTGTTTGGAGAGACCTAGATTTGACATGAGTAGCCGAAGGAGAGACAGAAAGAGAGAGCGAGAAAGAGAGAGAAAGAAGGAAGAAAGAAAGTTAATGTTCTCCAGCAGCGAAGGTAAGGTGTGTGTTGTGGTGTTGAAGGAAGGATGGAGTTGGCAGGAGGAAAAGTGGTGGGCTTGGGTTGGTTTGCATGTTGACAGCTTACATTCTGGACTAATTACCGCAAATAGCACTGGGCTAGCTGGTACTCAGTGAATCCAGAGGGGTATAATTATAAGAGAAACGAGGGCAGGGGCTACTGAAGCGGTTTCTGCTCCCATTGATTGGAGTCCACTTGAGGAGGAGGGGAAACGCTTCTCCTTAGCTGTCATTGCCTTGCACTTTGGCCAATGGAGACTGGGGAAAAACATTTTAATTCTTGGGTTCCTAGACAAACAGCAGTGGTTGGTTTTTGTATCTTCTGTAATGTATTTACAGCAAGTAGAATTAGTTGTCTTGTTTTGTCTTGTCTTGTAAAAATATGTAAAAAGTCTTAAAATTGGATAAATTAAAAAATATTGAAGGATAAGTTCACTTTACAATGAAAATTACCCCAAGATTTACTCACCATCAAGCCATCCTAGGTGTATATGACTTTCTTCGTTCTGATGAACACAATCGGAGTTATATTAAAGGGGTGGTTAAGTGTTTTTTTTTTCTAGGCTTGATTGTGTTCTTGGGGCGCAGTTTAACATGTCTTAATGCTTCGTTTTTTTGAAAACGCTGTATTTTTCATATATTTTACCTTTATTCTACACCTCTGTTTCCACTGTCATATGAACGGCTCGTTTGACTTCCTGCTTCTATGAAGCCACTCCCTCCAAATTACGCAATGTGCTCAGATTGGTTAGCAGGTTGGTAGCGTCCGGAAACGACATGCCTCTTACCATCCGTTGCTTCAATCAAAATGTAAATACTAGCGTCTATATTGCTGTATCAAATTGAGCCCGAATTGAAAGAAGGTCAGTCGCAATCGCAGCTTTTAAAGGACGTTTATGAATGGTATTTCATTTTGTATTTGTGTCAAAGTGTTTAGATATGCTGTCACTGCTGTTTGTTAGCTTTCAATATACAGTTTTATCCTGATTAAAGCTTTACTGTAGCCGAATACATGATTGAGTAGTTGCATTTTTGTAAAGGTAGCGTTTAATTTATAGCATGAACAACTGTTTGTCTATGAACATAGAAGTTTGTTTGTGTTTGTAGAATTTAGCTAACTGGCTAGCAAAGCAAAAACGAGTTGCTCTTTGTGTATGTCCTTGATGCAACCAAAAATAGCAACAGAACTATAGGTTTAAAAGACATGTACAAACAATAAAATGTACTTACAGTTTGAAGACAATAAACAGCAGTTTCTGCTTTTAAAGTGGGAACTGCTTCATCTTTCAGTTAGCCTTTGTGCATTCAGTAATAGCCATCCAGCATTGAACTCGTGTAGATTCTGGAATCTTCTGGAGTCTTCAGAACCGCATACAGTATAGAAAATATCACAGATATAATGAGTTCTATTATCTTTTGATGCGTCTATCGCACATGCTGCACCACATGGCCTCGCCCACTTTGTTGCGTGTTCCCGGGGGCGTGTTTTGGAGGGTTTATGATGTCACCAACCCATTGTAGTCCAAAACCGGTCGTGTTTGTAGGCATTAAACTTTAAAAGACAATATCTCCGTTTGCATTGAACTTTCAGCACTGTAACTTTGCAGATACTGTTTATGCTCAAGCAGCAACATTACACACTAACTAAAGTTAAAAAAGTGAAATCGCATTTAACCACCCCTTTAATAAATATCCAAGTTTGAATGGGGCCAACGAGTTTGAAGCTCAAGAAAGTGCATCCATTCATCATAAACGTACTCCACACGGCTCGGGGGTAAATAAAGGCCTTCTGAAGCTAAGCAATGCGTTTGTGTAAGTATAATATCCATATTTAACAAGTTATAAAATAAAATATCTAACTTCCTCCAGACTGCCTTCCATATATAACTTAAGGAAAAAGCGTAACTGATGTTGCGTCAGTTACGCTTTTTTCGTAAGTTGAATACAGAAGGTGTAGAACGTAGTGTAAGAGTTTTGAACTGCGAGAGGTGTTGCACTTTCTTTGTAAGTTGAATATGGAAGGCGGTCTGGTGGAAGCTAGATATTTTACTTTAGAACTTGTTAAATATGGATATTTTTCTTACACGAACACATCGCTTTGCTTTGAAGGCCTTTAATTACCCCCTCGGAGCCGTGTGGATTATGTTTATGATGAATGGATGCACTTTCTTGAGCTTCAAACTCGTTGGCCCCGTTCACTGCCATTATAAAGCTTGGACATGTCAGGATATTTATTAATAAAACTCTGATTGTGTTCATCAGAAAGAAGAAAGTCATATACACCTAGGATGGCTTGAGGGTAAATTTTAATTTTACAAGCAACCATTTTTTCTAGTTTTAATGATGTTTAGGTTTAATTGATTGATTGATTGATTACTGACATATACTAATTAAGAAAGCATTTTCTAGTGTACTTGTATTATTTTATGTATTAAAAGACATGTCACTTATCAAGTCTCAGCTGTTTGATTATCGCTTTAGCAACTTTAATATTCACTGTCAGCTCGATACTCAAGCTTTTGACGTTCCTCAGGACTGTCTTCATCATCTTGGCAGCTGTCTTTGAATAAAAGGTTGGCACCTAGACTCATCCTCTTCCACTCAAGGCATAAATCTCCTGGTCTTCCTCTAAAACTCTCTTTAGGGTTAATTCCTCTAGTTCTTATCCACTGACACCCTTTAAAACTTTTCCCTCCCTCTGTCTCTCAAGTGTCTCCTTAAAAGTGAGCACGCTTTTCTCTCGTCTCTCCACTTTTAGGGGAAAAAAATGCTAATCATTACTTGAGTTTAGATGAAAAGGAGCTTATCCTGTGATGTGGATGAGACCAGTAGCTGCTTGCCTCGTTATTTAGCTAAAAGCAGTATGTGATGTTTGTACAATGATTCTGTCCAATACATGCATACACTTCTCTTCGTTTGCTGCTCTTTGTAGACCAATATGATTACTTAAGAGAGATATTTCATGTGCTGAACTTAGGAGGACTTCTTGCTACTACTGTCTGTTTTTTTGTTAATTAGTTGTGTTTTAAAATTTAGTGAACTGCCTTTATCATTCCAGCCATCATGGTACCTCATATGTGACCGATTTGGAAAACACTACATGGGTAGCACCTCAATACAAATAAGCCCTCCATATAGAAAACCAACTTGCAATTGATTTCAAAAGTTATTAACTGTTAACATAGATAGATACTGTACATAAAAGTACAGAGCACACTCAAATACTCTTCCACAATTTTTAATGCAAAATGCTATCCCAGACTGCATTTATTTGATCAAATAATAATAATAGTAATAATAATATTAAAAAACTATAATTTTGTAAATATTATATTTATATAAAATAACTGTTTTCTATTTAAATATACTTTAAAATGTCATTTAAACCTGTAATGACAAAGCTAAATGTTTTCAGTCTTATTACTTTTATTACTTAGCTACATATTAGGTGTGTTCGACATCGACTGCGGCTGGATGTAACCAATCTGCGAGAGTAGCTGAAAACGGAGACGTGAAGTCGGACACTTTCTGCTTCCCGTAGTGATGCTTGTGCTGCGTTTGCATACTTTTTATCACAGTTAAATAAATGCAATATTTGACTAATACACCGATGTTTCAGAGACATTTCCATTCAATACTTTATGTACTGCTTACAGCATCTGTTTGTACAAGAATAAAGTTCAATATAAGCATATGCTATATAAAAACTAATGTAGTGGGGTCTAAGTTTTTTATGAGTTTTATTTTGATAAACATGACACAATATAACATTGCAACTACATGAAAAGAGCTTTAACTCTTATAAAAATACAGATTTGTGAGCATTAGTGAAACTAAAGGCGTGACAATAAACACGAAACACATGTGATCGTTGTCATGCGGTGAATCCAGCCAATCATGAAACAGCTGTGTCGTCATCAGCGCTCATGCAGCTCCTCTTGAGAAACTGCACTGGCTGACTTAGGTGGCTGATCTCGAATCGCTCTCGCGATACTTTGAAACCATACGTCACGGTCACATGGCATCTGCACTGTCTCAAGTCGGACAAAATTTCTTACCGGCATGCACTGCTTCAAGTCAGCCGCCGATCGGTCTGTGCAGCATTGCATCAAGTCGAACAAGCCTATTATTACTCCAGTTTTCAGTGTCACATGATGATTACTCCAGTCTTCAGTGTCACATGATGATTCAGAAATTGTTCTGATATGCTGATTTGGTGTTCAAGTAACAATTCTTATTATTGTCAATGTTGAAAACGTACTTGGTTACGTACGTAACCTCGGTTCCCTGAGATACGGGAACGAGTACTGCGTATGGGGAAAAGCTCCTTTTTCCTCCTTGCTGAAGCCTTTTACAATAGCGCAGTGAAAACTGCACGTCTATTGGCTCAAAGGAATGAAACTCTTTGAGCCAATGACGGCGCGGCGTAGTCGCGCGAGCCAATGGCGAAATAGCGCGCCAACAAGCCCGCTAAAACGGGCCGTGGCTTATGGCTATATAAGCCGGCGTTTCGCCGTTGTATTCAGTTTTAGCTCGACTGAAGCGATGATACTGAGCCGCAGTGTCGGGGCACGGCATAATACGCAGTACTCGTTCCCGTATCTCAGGGAACCGAGGTTATGTACGTAACTGAGTACGTTCCCTTTCGATACTTTCACTCATACTGCGTATGGGGAACGAATACAATCACGCCATGCCGCGACAGGGAACGACAAAACATAACTTGAGCGCCGAGGGGCCCAGAGGATATGTGAAGGGCTGAAAGCCGTCGAACCCTGGACACAGGGGCCGGGAGGCCCTGAGAGCGTGTGATGATGGTGCTCAGGGAGGCCGTCTTTTCACACTGAGAGGACCCGAGCATGTAAGGTCAGGATGTCCAAGTTATAAAATCTGACAAAAGTGGACGGCGAGGACCAGCCGGCCGCCTCACAGATGTCCTTGCGAGAAACACCACTAGACCACGCCCAGGATGAGGCCATGCCTCTAGTGGAGTGGGCTCTTACTCTTATGGGGCAGTCCAGGCCCATAGAGGAGTAGCATAGAGCAATTGCGTCGACTATCCAACGCGAGAGGCGTTGCTTTGAGACAGGAGACCCCTTGGTGCGGCCGCCAAAGCAGATGAAGAGCTGGTCTGACTGCCTGAATGGCTGAGACCGCTCAGTATAGATTCTCAATGCCCTGACGGGGCAGAGTAAATGCACCTCTCACTCGTCCGTGGAAGGAGGTAGCACTGAGAGGGAAATAACCTGGGCTCTGAATGGGGTTGAGAGCACCTTGGGGACATAACCATGTCTGGGTTTTAGAACGACTTTGGAGTCGTTGGGCCCGAACTCAAGGCATGCAGGGCTCACAGAGAGGGCCTGCAGGTCGCTGATGCGCTTAACTGATGCTAGCGCAAGTAGCAGAGCGTTTTTAAGCGTTAAGGGCCGAAGGTCAGCTGACTGCAGTGGCTCGAAGGGCGGACCCTTGAGGGCTGCAAGGAACGGTAAGTGGTCTAGGGGGATTAAGCTGCCTAGCGCCTCTTAGGAAACGGACAATGAGGCCGTTTCTGCCCACCGTCTGGCCAGCGATAGGTGCGTGAAACGCTCCAATGGCTGCAACGTAGACTTTGAGTGTGGAAGGGGTGAGACCGCTATCCAGCCGCTCTTGGAGGAAAGACAGTATCTGAGATACGTCACTCTCCACAAGGTCGACGCTGCGCGTTGAGCACCAGTCAACAAAGACAGACCATTTCTGAGCGTAGAGACGCCTGGTGGACGGAGCTCTAGCCTGAGAAATGGTATGTAAAATGTTCTCGGGGAGGCTTAGCGGCTCCCATCGAGGGACCATAGGTGCAGAGCCCACAGCTGGGGCTGGGGGTGCCAGATTGTCCCGTTCGCCTGAGAGAGGAGGTCTCTTCTCAGGGGGATAGGCCATGGGTCTGTCGTGGAGAGCCTGAACAGCTCTGAGGACCAGGTTCGGGTCCTCCAGAGTGGGGCCACCAGCAGGACTCTGTGTTTGTCCTCCCTGATTCGTCTGATCATGCAAGGGATCATTGCGATCGGGGGAAAAGCGTAAAGGAGGAGCCTGGGCCAGGTCTGGGCCAGGGCATCCGTCTGTTTTGAGAAGAAGGTTGGGCAGTGAGAGTTGTCTTCTGAGGCGAAGAGGTCGACCTCTGCCTTCCCGAAGATCTCCCAAATCTTTCGTACCGTTTGGGGGTGGAGCATCCACTCGTCTGAGGGGACGTTGCTCCGCGATAGCATGTCTGCCCCAAGGTTCGACTTGCCAGGAATGTGTGTCGCTCTGAGCGGCTGCAACCTGGGCGTTGCCCATTCGAGGAGGCGCTTTGTCAGGGCGCAAAGGCGGCTGGACGAAAGGCCTCCTTGGTGGTTTATATACGACACGACCGTCATGCTGTCCGACTGGACTAGGACGTGGTGTCCTTTCAGGAACGCCTACAAAAAGAGTTCAGGGCATGCTCTACTGCCAGCATCTCGAGGCAGTTGATGTACAGATGGCTCTGCTCGCGAGTCCACGAGCCGAAGGCTGGTCTGCCCTCGAAAACGGCGCCCCAACCCGTGTTGGAGGCGTCCGTTGAAAGCACCTTCCTTCTTGTTACCGCCTGAAGGGGAACTCCATGCTTGAACCAGCTGGGGTTCGTCCAAGGTCTCAGGGCTGTAACGCAGGCCCAAGCATGTAGTGGAACCCTGAGTTTCAGCCAGTGTTGCAGAGGCCGCATTCGTAGGAGGCCGAGCTGCAGTACTGGGGAGGCGGAAGCCATCAGCCCTAACATCCTCTGGAAAGTCTTCAGAGGGTAACGGGCATTGTTCCTGACTGATGCCGAGAGCTTCTGAATCGTCAGAGCGCGCTCTGGAGAGACTACGGCCCTCATGTGGACTGAGTCGAAGACTGCGTCCAGGAACGTGATACGCTGGCTGGGGAGCAGTGAGCTCTTGGCAAAATTGACCCTGAGTCCCAGGCACTAAAGGTGGCTGAGGAGCACGGATCTGTGGTATTCTAGCTCGGTATGAGACTGGGCCAGTATGAGCCAGTCGTTGAGGTAATTCAAAACTCGGATCCCCATCTTCCTTAGAGGGAGAAGCGCCGAGTCCATGCACTTGGTAAACGTGCGGGGAGCTAGAGACAGCCCGAAGGGCAGGACCTTGTATTGATAAGCCACACCCTCGAAGGCGAATCTCAAGAAAGGCCTGTGGCGAGGGGCTATTTGGATGTGGAAGTACGCATCCTTCAGGTCCAGTGAGAAGAACCAGTCCCCGGGGCGTATTTGCGCGAGGATCTGCTTCAATGTCAACATTCTGAACTTCCGTCTCATGAGGGAGAGGTTCAGAAGCCTTAAGTCTAAGAGGGGTCTGAGACCGCCATCTTTCTTTGGGACAACAAAGTAGCGGCTGTAGAAACCCGACTCGCTCTCTGCGGGGGGAATGATTTCTATGGCTCCCTTCTGTAACAGAGACGTCACTTTTGCGCGGAGGACATGAGTGTCGTCCGTTTTGACTGAAGTGGTGACCACACTGCTGAAGCGCGGCGGCCTGCGGGCGAACTGTAGGGAGTAGCCGTTGGATATAGTCCCGATGACCCACTGTGACACTCCGGGGATGGCTTGCCAGGCCTCGACCCGTGTGACCAGGGGTTGAATAGCGTCCGGTGACAGACCGCTGTGCAGGGCTCTTTGCACCGTCGTTATAGGATGAGGAAATTTGCTCTCTTTTTGGTAATGTAAAAATATTGGGTTCGCCATTAGAATGGCGGTTTGTGTGGGCGCAGTCATTGTGGGCCCAGGGCACATAACCCGATGAATTCCAGCACCCGGAGCTAAGCGAGGTGGCAGGGAATGCAAACGAGAGAGCTTTTGGGGCGGTCCGGCCGTAGCGAGACCTAACCTCATCCTCTTTCTTCCTGCTTGATCAGGAAGACGCCGGAGGCGTTGGGTCCAGCACTATCTTAGGGCGGGGACCCTGGCGTCTCGGGAGCGTGGAGCGTTTCGCTGGGCGGGCCCGCAGGCGCTGCTCCTTGGGTGGCGCTGGCTGTGATGTGGAAGGGACAGGCTTGCTCTGAGGCTGGGTCGGCGCAGGTTTGGACCGACTTGCAGCAGATGAAGAGCTGGAGCGCTTCGGCAAGAAATGTCGCATTGCCTGGGACGATTTCTGCGCGGCCGAGATGGCAGCGCTCGGTGAACCCCTCCACGGCTGACCCGAAGAGACCTGAGGGCGAGACAGGGGCATACAAGAAGGCCATCTTGTCTGCGTCTTTGATCTCTGTGAGGTTAAGCCAGAGATGGTAATGCTGCATATGCTGCATAAAGTATTAATTTCAGAAAAAAACAAAACTTTTTTTTTTTTTTTTTTTTTAGAAAAATAGATATTTGTATGTTGAATCTGTTATATTGTTTTTATCAATAATTTTTGGCAATGAATGAAATTTTGCATTGTCGCATAACGGGAATGGAGCTATGAAAAGAGTTATTTAACAAGCTGGAAGAACCATCAGTTTCTCACTATAAAGCACCTTTGTTAACAAAGGGGTTCAAACTTAATACTAAATCTCTGTTTAGTGTTCAGATGTACGACACTTGCAAATGCCTGAGCTGTTGAGGAGCATCCGGATCTGCAGGCTCAGGAGAAATTCGGTCTGATGGTGTTGTAATCAATATCTTCTGCACTGAATAAAGAAAAGACGACAAACTTGTGCTGTTAATTTGACCCTGTTGTCAAGGAAGTTGCACATGGTTTAAAGTGAATGAGAGCGAACAGGAAAACGAAAAGAGGCAGGTGGTGTACATATTTGGTTTAATTTTAAATATACATACAATTAACCGGAGTAGCCAAGGCGAGGTGAGTGACATTATCAAGAACGCTGCTGTACCCTCCCGTCCTCGGGACTTGCCTCAAACTTGGCAAGTCAAACTTGGCAAGTCCGATCTACCAAGGACACAAGTCCCAACTTTGCATACTTTGTTTGCAATTGTTTTTGAATCCAACCATTTTGGACACCGTTTTGGATGGTTGTGAAATCAAAAGAGATCTGAAGTGCAAGAAGAAAGCAAAAGAATGTAATTTCTTTCCATTTAAGTCCATTGCACTGGCTAATTAAGCAGTCTGATGCAATTTGTATCGCTAAGACCTTCCATCAGTATGATGTGGTCTGACTGGAGAAGGTCGTGAGGTTGCTGGTGGAATTTGAGCCTAACGAAGCTACTGGACTGAATGAATAAGTTGGGATAGTTGATTTACTTTTCATCAGTACTGCAGCCCACCATTGTTCCTGACTGCAGTGTGTTTGGGATTTGCTAGTTTAACTCCTCTTATTTAACCTCTGTGCCCCTCTTCCTCCATCTCTCCACTCCTCCCCACCTCAGGCTGAACTCATTTGGGTTCCTGCATGGGAAGGTCCTGGGGCGGATTCAATCAGCCGCAGCCTTAATTGGCTCTCAGGCATTCAAATTGAAACCGATGGAGAACTAATAACAATTGCCCTACTGGTTTGTAGCTGTAGAAACCGAGGGAAAATTAGCTGTGGTGCCAGAGCAGTGCACTTTTTAATTGCAGGCAGGATTTTGGTGGGTTTGGTTGAGAGAACCATTAAACACACACGCACACACAAACACACACGCACACACACACCCTGAGGGCTCTTCTTTGTTTCTGCGACCTCAGAGTGATTTTGTAACATGACTGTGACTGGAATTTCTAGTGGCCATATGAGTGTGTGTGTGTGTGTGTGTGTGTGTGTGTGCTGCCCTCCAGTCCATTCCACCATGTCATCACCTTCCACCTCTCAGTCATGTAGACAAATGAAAACACACACTCACGAACACACACAGGTGTTCAGTGAGGCCTTCTCTCAGTTTTAAAAGACAGTTCAGGCATGTTCTGCACTCTGAGCTGCTGCTAATGTTTACTGAAAAGCAGTTCATCGAAAAGCCCTGAGTTCATTGCGGCCATTATTGCACTGCATGTTTTGACAACTGCGGATGAAAGGCATGATGGTGAGAGGAAGATGAGGCCTTTACAAGCTAAGCACTCTTACTAAATGCTGGTGGTGACCTCTTGATCTGTCTAGAAGCCTGCACTATGGCAGATGGTAGAACTCACAGAATGCTTCTTAAGTCAACATTTGAGTTTGTTCAGATAGTACTGAAATAATTTAAAATGTAACATTTACTTCTCAATTGACAAAATTATATCTTGTACTGTATCATGTCATTAATCCCAATAGTAATGACAAAAAAATAATACGCAAAATTTACACATCCCTTACAAAGATACAGTACCATGTAATACTGATATGTTAATACTATGGTAATATGATGGTACTAAATTATTACTATATTCATGCATCCTCTGTGAAAAATAAGTGTTTAATCATATTGAATGTGAGCTTGTGGTGTACTTCATACAGTATGTTGAAAGTATTTAAAATACTTAAAAGTATTATTTAAAAAAAAACAGTAACACTTCACAATCATTTTTCATTTGTTAACATTAGTTAACGTTATTTGATAATATGAATTAAGAATGTGCAGCATTTAATAATGTTAATTACAACATTTTAATATGTATTTATTGTTGGCATTAGTTAGTGCATTGTGAAATAACATAAATGCTGTAAAAATATATTTTCACTGTTAGTTCATGCTAGTTAATACAATATGTTAACAAACGAGATCTTATTGAAAAATCTTACCAAAAAACTATACTTGCCGATAAAACAATATTAATGAAATAAAAGGCTGCGTAAGTGTATTTAAAGAGAGTAAACTTTCATGTTTAACACACTTAAGTACACTTTTAAAAACTGTCGTTCATAGTAATGTCAAATTAATTTTGAAATACATTTTAATTTAGTTTAGTAATCGTCTGTTGTGTTTTTTTGTTGTTGTTCATGTTCATGACTTACAGAAAATTACAAAAATGTATGGTACAGTATGTATGTATATTCATTAATATATAGTAATGAATAATATATATATATACAAACAAGCAAACAAACAAACAAACAAACAAAAATAGTGTCTGTCCCACACAAACAGTGTGCACAAGTTCAAGTTTAATCCCTCTCTTCTTAATTCTCTCTCAGCAGGAGTCTATGCCCTTGTGCCCTTTATAGCCCTAACCATACCTGACAGATCAGAGGCATGGACCTGAAGAGTGGATGTGTTTGTGTGTGTGTCTTTGTGTGTGTGTGTGTGTGTGTGTGTGTGTGTGTGTGTGTGTGTGTGTGTGTGTGTGTGTGTGTGTGTGTGTGTGTGTGTATTTTCATACAAGTTGTGTGAATCTGTGTGTCGAGCCAGTGTCTGTCACTACAGTGTTGTTGGTGCAGATGCATTATGACATTCTCAGTCCTCATACACTGAGGTTATTACACACACAACACAGATTCAAGTATAGCTCTAATAATAATAATAATAAAATGAGCAGGCTTTCAGAAAGAGCCTTATTTACTGGTCAGAGTATAGAAAAAAACATCTATACAGACATATAGAAATATCCATCTTTCATCTGACCAACATTATGTTCTCACATTATCATTACAATAATAAATTCAGTTGATGGCCTGTGCACTTTTTTTTGTGTTTTGGTACTTGTCCTTTGTGTGTTTTGAACAAACCAATGTCTTCTAAAAATGCAAAATAGCACAAACCACAAAATTAGTTCAGTTATAAAAACAGGAGTTTAATGTCCTTCATGGTCACAGCTGTGTGGGGCTCTGCAAATAAACGCTGTGCTTGTTGAAATGTAGACCATGTACTGTAATTGGTAGGCGACGGCTGTGGTGTTTGGGTGGAGACTGGTACAGTAGTCCATGGGCCCATTAATGTTGCTTTCTGTTCAGCCCATCTGTGTTTTTGAGAGCCCTGAAACAGGCTATGATCAACTTTGAATGGTTTTAATTTATTGTAATTTAAGTTAATGTAATTTATTCCTGTGAAGGCAAAGTTAAATTTTCAGCAGCGATTACACCAATCCTCAGTATCACATGATCCTTCAGACGCCATTCTAATATGCTGATTTGGTGCTCAAGAAACATTCTTCTTATTATTTTACTTTTAAGTACAGCATTTATTTGAAATAGATTCTTTTTAACTTTGTTGAATGAAACTATTATTATTATTATTTTTAAAAAAATAAAATAAAATAAAAATCTTAGTCTACTCTAATAATGTTGGATATTATGTGTTTGGCAGATGTTTTTATCCAAAGCAATTCACGTTCATTTGTGTTTCTTGGAAGTCGAAACTTGACATTTCTAAAACTATGTGTTAGCAGTTGAGCTACAGGAAATTTGTAAATTTGAAGTTTGAGTTTTGCAACATTCCTTTCTTCTTGTTGCTCACCAAATATTTCAACTTCATCTCACCCCCTCTCACATGGTTCCAGGCTTTATTGTGGTGAAGTGAAGATTACATTTTGCTACTGTGGTAACATGCCCCTTAATTAAAGGCAGAACTGATACATATGCATTGAGATTGCATATTACACTGGCATATAAGGAGGAGTTTATTTGATAAACTACAAAGAAAGCATCCATTCACATCGAAACAGCCTAGGCTACATGATAAACGGCACTAAAAGTCTTATGAATTATTCTGAATTCGCAGCAATCAGGTTTTAAAGTGGCAGTAAATCCAGTCTAAATAGGTTCATTCATTATTCTCTCCGGTGTGGCCGGGATACTTAAAGAGTGTTATGTCTGGATTGTCCCACGCTCTGCTGTGTTCTAGCGGACAGTGTTCTGGCTTGACCTGATATACGGTGCGACTCGAATTACGGAGACGGAAATGTCGTCGTCATCTTGTTAGTATTCTGATGTAAGCCTGGGGCACGGGTGTCAGATGCTCTCAAAATTTACAGCTCAATTTGGAAACCACAGATACAGCTGAGCATGGCTTTGGGGTGACTTATAATGAAAATACCAATCCACATTAGCTTCACTTGCCACAAGCAAAATGTTAATATCAGAGCAGAAAAAAAGTGAGAGAGGGAGATAGAGAGAGATTGAACAGAGAAACATCAGAAAGAAAAGAAAGTTTGGTGTCCATGAAAGTCTTCCAATGTTACTGGCAACTTTGAAGCTGGCTGAAGGTCTTTTCTGGTTGTTGGACAGAAATTTGACACATTCATTGGTGAATTGTTGGTGAATTAGCAATGTCTGGCAACAGGCTTTAGCATTTGTGTCAAATCAATATTGTTTACATTTTGAATATTATGAATGCTCAGGGTATGATCTACTTCATTAAGTTCATGTTCTAGGGAAAAGAGGCAAGTTTTAACTTAAGGATCCCTCCATTTGGTTCATCCTTTTACTCTGCCTTCTGGCACCAACTAAATTAAAGACTTTTTGTTCCATCCTGATTTTCCACTGGGCCTTTAATGTCATGCTTATTTCAGAAGGATATTGCTGGTGATTCTTACAAATAATGAAAGGAAATGAATGTATTACAGTCTGAGCACAATGAAAACATATTTATCCTCAATCTCCATGTGAATTGCCCTAGCTCAAATAGTCTTCGATTGAATACCGCAAACATATTTGCATAAGCTTTGAATTTAGAGTCCTCCTCAGGCTCCGAGTATTGTGTCAAAGCATCTTTCTCTATTGTCATTGTTTTATCGTGGAGAAGTGGTACTGCTGATTTATATGATTATCTTAACTAAGACCAACAAATGAACAGAAATGGATTCTCTTATTACACTATATTCTTTCTTGCAATGACTTTCTTGCAATGTCTGTGATTTTAGAGGCTCACAGTACTTCAATAACAGAAATAAAACTTAGTTTGACATTTATTCTTCGGTCTATAACATGCAAATATATGTATACACTGTAAAAAGTGGATGTGCTATTGTTAACAAGCTTTTTCTGTCTGACCTGACATTTAAAAATTGGTTTCAGGTGAATTTAGTCATTAAATACTTTATTTGACTTGAATGGCACACATTAATGTAGATGTTATCAAACGAAATGCATTTTTTTTGTTTTTTAGGTTTTTAGGTCACCTTTTTTAAGTGTATGGACGATTGGTTGTAGTTGCCACATTTTTTGATCTAGGTTTAGTTTTGAGAATCATTTTCTATCTGCTTGTGAAGTCGTAATGCAAGGAATACTATTTCGTTTCAAATTAGAATACTATCAACAGCTGTTAATGTGCACTCTTTATTCACATTACACATTTAAGGTAAGTGTCACGTTCTGGCAGGTCATTGTAGTAAATCAGACAGCAGAGGAGAATCCAGCAAGAACAGTCTTTAATAACAACACTTTAGAACACCCAGGAAATGTAGGAATTGAATAAAACAACCATATAAATTAAAATGGCAATCAACACCGAACAGAGCTGTGAGAACTGATGGTTTAAATTCACAAGGGAGGCTAACCAACAGAAACTGAAACGGGTACGTAACACTCAGTAATGAGGAAAACTAACTAGTGACAGGAAAATGGGAACAAAGGAAACAGGTGCAGGAACTAGAACTAAACCGGAACAAACACGTGACATTAGTCCCCCTCCCGGAAGGTGCGTTCTCACACCGTAGAAAACAGTTCAACAGAGGAGGGAGGGAGGGGGTTCAAGTGGAGAATGTGAATTAGGAAGGGACATAACCAAGGAGGGGAAAGCAGAATAGTCCATGGGGGAGTGGAGGGAGGCTTGAGCCAGGGAGGAGACGATGGATGGAGGAGACAGCTGAAGACCCAGAGGACAGCCAAGACAAAGGCCCACAGCATAAAGGATGGTGGGAGGAGCCAGGGTGGAGTCAGTTGTATGACCACCAGTGGTGGACCCAGGAGAGTTGGAGACCCAGGCGGAGCCGAGAAGATGAGCTGCCAAGGTGAAACCAGGGAGCCAGAGGACTGAGGGGCAGCTGGAGGGACAGAGGACCACGGTTAAGCTGGAGGTGAAGGGGTGGAGGGATGAAGCACAGCTGAAGGCCCGGAAGTCCAGGAAACAGGCAGAGCAACGATTGACCAAGGTGGAGCCGGAGGGATGAGGGAGCCCAGTGAAGCCGTTAGGACAACAGTCCCAGGTGGAGCTGAGGGAGGGAGGAGCCAAGGTGGAGCTGACTGTAGGCCAAGGTGGAGTGATGGGCTTGGCAGCCCAAAGTGGATACAGGGGATCCGTGTGTCTAGGCGGTGCTGGAGACTGGAAGGCTCGAGGCAGATCTGTGCAGCAAAGTGTAATTAACAGAGGAGAAGGCAAGGGACTGAAGGGAGCCAGCGGAGGCGGGGCAGTGGAACTGGCTGGATTAGGTAGAGGAGGTGGGAAAGGGAGGCTTGGTGGGACCATCACCAATGAAGGAACCTTGGAGTTGGGCAGGACCAGCGGAGACACAGGAAACTTGTAGCTGGGCAGGACCAGTGACGGCAGGAGACTTTGGGGAATTTCCTCTTTTAACTCCATGGGGACACCCATTGGCACGGACGAAGTTACTGGCTCACGCACCTGGTCAAGCATACTGTTACGTGCATCTCACCAGCACCCAGTCAAAATCTCCCTCTAAGACCGTGGATTGCTCGTTGAGGCTGGTGTAATAAAAGACGCAGAGCGAGCAGTCAGGATAGTGAGTGAGGCATGCCAGATCTATGAAATCCCTTGTGTGGTCCTCAAGGAAGCACTTCTCCTGTTCCAGGAGAAGAAGGCAGACTGCAGGAATGTCAATCCTTTCTTTTCTTTTGGTTCGGTGTTCTGCCATGTTCTGGCAAGTGAATGTTTTAAATTACATGATGTAGGAGAATCCAGCAAGTACAGTCTTTCATAACATTTTAGAACACTCAGGTTACACAGAAAATAAATCAAACAACCATGCAAACTCAAACGACAATCAACACTGAACAAAGAACTGTGAGAACTGAAGGCTAATCAACAGAAACTGAAACAGGTGCATAACATTCAGTAACCAAGGAAACTAACTAGTGGTGGGGAAATAGGAACAAAGGAAACAGGTACAGGAACTGGCATCTCAGACACCAATAATTTAACGAAAAGATAAATCACTGTCTGGCCATCTGGGATTTCAGCATGGAGATATCATTTCTAATATAGATTAGAATCATAATTTTTCTGTAGTTTTACAGTGTGAGTGTATATAAGTAGTCGGAACTGGAGGAGCAGCTTTATAGGAACAACTTTTCCTATAAATGAAATAGAACAGCTAAACAGTAAAACAATCATTTTGTCGATATTATTATTATTTTTTTTAAGATTTAAATAAATGAATTGAAATTTTAAATGAATAAGCTCAATAAATTAATAATAACATTTAAATGTTGTTTAACATTTAATGGCTTGCCCTGATCTGATAATTTACAACTTCCTTGTGTGGTCTAAATATCAAGGAATGTTTCTTTTAACATAAGAAGAGCTGTGTGGATTGGTCTTCATCGCAGTCTCCAATGTTCTCTTCCTTTTTTTTTTTTTTTTTTCAATTAGATACCCATTTTATGTTGCAACGGTCCATTTATTAGGTTTTATGCCAGCTGAGTATGGCCATGGAGTAATTACAAGGATTATTTACTTCTGTTAATTGAGGTCCCATCTTTGAATGGGTGGTAAAGGTTAATGTTCTTTTGATATATATATTTTCTTTCCGTCTCCTCAGACAGACTTACAGCCAAAAAAGAAGGGGATTCCTAAGGGTTTACAAGTCTGAAATGTTCAAATTCAGTTTGAGAAAAGGAGGAACATTGGTAGGTTTCAGCTGTGGGGTATATTTCAGGTTCTGTTTCTAAGCTCGGCCCCTAAGATGGCCCACATTGATTTCCTTCACTTCTGCTCTTTGCTTGGTCTCAGCGCTTTCATTAAACCCTAATCCGTCTCATTTGCTATGCTTCCAGGAGACATGGAACTTAAAGAGGGAGGTGGATAATGAATTGAAAAGAAAATGTGAAGTTACATATGTTTTTTTCCCTGCTCTTTAAATGACCCTTGTCTCCACATTCATGGTGAGGCTGTTTTAATAGTCTTCCTAATAGGAATTTTAAATCACAAAACTGCTAACCTGCAGGTTAATAAAAATGGTAATTTGGTAATCTTGTATCTGATTTAATTGGATTTCAAGAACCTCTTTAAAATGTGTTTGCATTCTGGAAAATTTACATGTGCCGTGTTAAAAAGGAACTTGAATCTCCAGCTGTCAGGATAATGAATTAGACCATTTCATCTCTATAATCTTCTGACAATCTCCCTTTGTACTTTCCTGTCTCAGTTGTCCATTAAAGCAATGAAATACCTAAATATTTGAAATGTTTTACATGGTTTTATAACTTTGAAATGTTGCTAGGCCCTCAAAAATTCTGTATGTTGTTTAGTCATAAATATAATGGAGCCTGACAGTAGAACAGATGAAATAAAACTAGAGTTATGTCAAAGCTGACCCTTTGACCTTTTAATATTTCTTGGAGTTTGCATTTGTGTGATATTTTATTGCATTCTTGTAGTGGTCAGCCGATACTTATTGTCTAAGCCAATATATCAGCCAACATGTGGCATTTAAAAAAACTGTTGTTTGTTTTTTTTATTAATAAGCTTCTGATTGGCTGATAAGTGTTGTGAGCAGGACTTTTAATTTGACAATGCCGAGAACCAAGTGCATAAGCGCAAACGCATTAGAGCTCCTATTCTCCATATTAATTAGTTTACTAAATAATTTAGTCTTTTGTTTAACAGTTATGTATAGTAATAGAAAGGCAGTCACTATAATCCATTTTTTTAATATACCGTCAGCATTCCAAAAATATTTATATAATTTAAACAAGTTTTTAAAATACCTATTAAACATTTAATTCCACAAACCTTGCAGACTTCGAAACAAATTTCAGATGAAGAACACGTTGTAACCTGCATAAAAACATGTAGTCTGTGTTAAATGGTCCATCTGGTTGAATGATCCAGTCTTTTTTTTTTCTTTTTTTTTTTTATTGGATGTGGAGAGTTGAGTTCAGCTGTCACTGGAGACATACAGTACATGCATTCACTGTGTACTGTATGTAAATTAGTGTTATCTGGTCTTTACTTAAAAATATATGGCTCCCAGTGCACACAGATTTACCAGATTACTGAATCCACTGTGTTTACTTCCTTTGGTTGCACTTTATTTTACAGTACATACACTTTCAATGCACTTTTGTAGTTAGTTTAAGCTAACTACATGGGTTAAGTTAAGGTTTAGGGGTAGGTTCAGGGTTAGTACCTAGTTATTACCCAGTTAGTGTCATTACTAGAATAAGTACATGCAAGTACAAGTATGTTCATGCGAAACAGGACTGTAAAAATGGGCTACCCTTCCTTTTTATTTACGTTTATATATATATATATATATATATATATATATATATATATATATATATATATATATAGTAGTCAACATTTGAAGTGGATCAAAACCTTTCATCAAAGTTGTCCTAAAACCTTCTTCTTAGGACTTCTTAGTTCTTAGGACAACATTGATGAACTTTTTTGATCCACTTCAAATGCTGACTACTGTGTATGTATATATATATATATATATATATATATATATATATATATATATATATATATATATATATATATATATATATATATACACACATCGACTTTGAATCTGCCACCCTGTTGTCTAAAATGGTGATGGGCCAAATATCGGCATTGGCAAAAAACACTGTATATTGATCAACCACTAGTTGTATGATGTATAGGGCCTGATCCACAAATACCTATTTTTGCTATGGACTTGTGACCAAGCTGGACAAAGTCCTGTCGGATTTTCTATCAAGGCAGCAGTTTTGTCCTGCTTTCTTACTCAGGCCACAGTCTTGAAGCATTTATAGCCTTAAGGATGTCTGTGTCAGCTAGGTTGGATAGTGAATTTCTGACACAATGCTCTTTCAAATGGATACAGTTACAGCTCAGATTCTACTCAAACCCCCTTTCCTTTCATTTCCACCTTTCATTCAGTATCGTCTCTCAACCCTCGAGGAGATGCACTGCTGCTCTCAAAGGGCCAGCACATATCTGACATCAATTATGGGATTACTATGCTTTAATGCTTTAAACTTTTTCTTACTGTGAATTTGTCAGAAAGAAGGAAGAAAGGTATGTTTTTTTTTTCTATCGCTGCTCTGGTCTTAGGCTCTCTCCCCAACACGGAAGGGGCCGTGTCAGAAAGAGCAGTGTGGACAAGACACAATCATCCAAATGAGTTTGACACATGGAGTACAATACACCTTGACACTAAGTGAGTCTAACTCTGGTCAATATTTAACCCCTCGGTCTCATCCGCTTAGCCAACAGAGGTCTGAAAGTGGAAGTGAAGAGTATGTGTGAGAGTGTGAGTGTGAGGAGTGTGTTAGCGCATGTAGGTTATGGAGAGCACTTTTGGTCTGGTGTTGTTAGCCTTAGGGCTTTAGCTAATAGGCCACCCAATTCCCAGCAGGCCCTTGGGCTCCGAACAGCTCGGCATTAGCGTCCCCTCATCATTAATGATGAGTTCTGCTCTTGCTTATGCCCAAAGCCAACGGCCTTCAATCACCATCAAATAAACTTAATATCACCACATTTATCTTTACATACACATGTAGGCCCTTTGATTTTGCGAAATCCAGTGATAAAAATGGAATTTATAATGTGTATGTAGGATATGTATAACATGGATTGTTACAAGATTTGGAAAAATTTGGATGAATAAATCTAAAGTAGTGTAGTGTTATATATGTGCTTTACTCCATAAGGGATGTGTTGAGGTATCACCCCATTATTTTTTGTGTTTTCTGCATTGTAACTTAATTTTTTTTTTTACAAATAATGTAACAAAAAGCTATATTTTTTTAAAATTCTCCCATTGATGTCTGATGTCATTGATGGAGGGGTGGGGTTTATGTGTGTGTGAGCATGAGCTTTGCACACTTTGCAAAAAATAAAAGGAATTACATTACATTTAATCACATTTTTAAAAGAATTATTATATTAAAGTTGTATGCATTCATTTGATTACCAGTTTTTGATAATAAATTGTATAAAATCAAAAAAATATATAAAAATGAAAACACAAAATGGAACAGACTGAAAAAAATAAAACAGATTTCATAGGACACTTATTTTATTTTATTTTTTAATTTTAATAAATTATTACATTTAATTCAACATCCTTTATGATTATTACAGTTTAATTAAACCATAACCAAAACAGAAAACATAGAATTTGGGAAAAGAATAAAATGCCTTTCATAGTAGTATACAGTATATGTAGAAAACACCGGAAAATGTTACATTTGCGACTTGAAAAAGGAGGTCATGCCGCTGTCAAGTTGAAAAATGATTCCGATCGTCACCTCAAATATCCGTGGGATGCAAATTTTAATTTCGCCACAGCTTGTCCATCCCTTGTATTATTTTGTATAAATCCAGTTTTAAAATTCATAGCTACTGTCTGTGCATCATGGAGTGGCTCACGGATCGGTACGGGACACCAGTGGCGGCGATCTGCATGCTTTTATTCAGCGCACCCTACCAAGGGCACTCTGCAGACATCCATTATATCTGGACCTTTACCTAATGCATTCTTTTGTGAGTGACGCCCTTTTAAATGCTGCTCATAATCTCCTTTCACTCTCTGTATTGATATCTAGCTCTGGGCGTGTTATCTCTGCATATAAACACGGGTAATGACAATCTGCGCATTTACAGGAGCAAGAGGAAGTGGAGCAGCAGACACTCACTGCTCCATTAGCATGTAAACGTGACAGCAGGCCTGCACAGTATCGCTACGACTGCTGTCCCCTCTCAAGGTCGACGCTGATGGTCTCATTCAGGGGTGGAAGCTTCATGTTGCTTCTTATTGTTGAAAACTGAGTGACAGTAAAGTACGCATTCACTCTTAGACAAGCTACAACATGTCTGAAGTGTCAAGAAGTTTTCTGACCACTCAACTGTAGAACAATGCAGTGAAAAAAAGTTACATTTCTGTGTGGTTACAAACTAGAATATTTAGTTGCAGTGTATAAACAAATTAATTAATAATTCATCATTAAATCATAATCATAATTCAGTTAAATAATTGTTTTTAAGTCTGCGTGAAATAAAAATTCAACCTACTCACCATATCACATCCTATAGTTCAGTTTGTGACTGATTCTTCTGGTTATTCATTGACCTATATACCGATCAGGCATAACATTATGACCACTGACAGGTGAAGTGAATAAATACTGATTATCTCTTTATCATGGCACCTGTTAGTGGGTGGGTTAGTGGGTTTTGTTCTCAAAGTTGATGCGTTAGAAGCAGGAAAAATGTGCATGCATAAGAATTTGAGCGAGTTTGACAATGGTCAAATTGTGATGGCTAGATGGGTCAGAGCATCTCCAAAACTGCAGCTCTTGTGGGGTGTCCCTATCAAAAGTGGTCCAAGGAAGGAACAGTGGTGAACCGGCGACAGGGTCATGGGTGGCCAAGGCTCACTGATACACGTGGGGAGCGAAGGCTGGCCCGTGTGGTCCGATCCAACAGACGAACTACTGTAGCTCAAATTGCTCAAGAAGTTAGTGCTGGTTCTGATAGAAAGGTGTGTACAGTGCAGTATGTTGCGTATGGGGCTGCATAGCCGCAGACCAGTCAGTGTGCCTATGCTGACCCCTGTCCACCGCCGAAAGCGCCACAGTGGGCACGTGAGCATCAGAGCTGGACCACGTAGCAATGGAAGAAGGTAGCCTGGCCTGATGAATCACGTTTTCTTTTACATCACTTGGATGCCCGGGTACGTGTGCGTCGCTTACCTGGGGAACACATGGCACCAGGATGCACTATGGGAAGAAGGCAAGCCAGCGGAGGCAATGTGATGTTTTGGGCTATGTTCTGCTGGGAAACCTTGGGTCCTGCCCTCCATGTGGATGTTACTTTGACACGTACCACCTACCTAAGCATTGTTGCAGACCATGTACATCCTTTCATGGAACAGTATTCTCTGGTGGCTGTGGCCTCTTTCAGCAGGATAACGTGCCCTGCCACAAAGCAAAAATGTTTCAGGAAGGGTTTGAGGAGCACAACGAGTTTCAGGTGTTGACTTGGCCTCCAAATTCACCAGATCTCAATGCAATCGAGCATCTGTGGAATGTGCTGAACAAACAATTCCGATCCATGGAGGCCCCACCTCTCAACTTACAGGACTTAGAGGATATGCTGCTAACATCCTGGTGCCAGATACCACAGCACACCTTCAGGGGTCTAGTAGAGTCCATGCCTCAATGGGTCAGGGCTGTGTTGGCAGCAAAAGTGGGACCAAGACGGAGCTATTTATTTATTTATTTATTTATTTATTGCCAGTACAGTGTACAAAACAACCGTCCAGGCAAGAATGTTACAGTACTACAACAATATTACAGTACTATTAATACTGAAGCCCTCCAATTTCATTTTCAGTATAATCAATAACTATAACAGAGATGCAAGATGGCAGGAGCTGTGTTTGTATGAAATGACAAAGAGCAAGTCTGCAACGTGATGCAAGAAATTTAAAAGACGCGCCAGCTTCAGATACCCAGATGATCGGTCTGTTATGTTGCTGTGTTGCTATTGACAACAGTCATTATCTGGGAATAACAGACCTCGGAATGTCCTGACAAACCAATCAGAATCAAGCATAAGAGCTAGGAAATGTATATACGTGTGTGTGTATATGTATGTATGTATTATAATAATATAATCTATTATGAAGTAGAATTTCAAACTTTTATAATCTATCATCCATATCAGTCTAATCAATCTAATTCCCAAACACATTTTTTTTTTATCTTACCCCTGCAGTAACATTTAAATAATTCATCAACACCAAACCAGAAATTTGTTATTTGTAACTCATATACAAAATTAAAATGATTACCAATTATATACTTTGAAAGTAAAAAATTATGTGGGAGAGAAAAAAAAGTCTAGTAGCTTCCTCTCTCTCTCTTTCTTAATGAGGCACCTGAGCTTGTTTGTCCTTCACAGTTTTTCAAAGTTTTGACAGTACTAGGAAAAAATCACAGAGAAACTTACTGTGAAAGATCTAATAGCAAATTTAGAGACATTTTACAAAAGTAATGTCATTAGCAGTTTTTGTGTAGCAGGATTTAATTATCATCAAAGCTTAACAAGTTTGAAATATTAGATATGAGTGCATAAAAAAAAAAAAAAAAAACCTTTTTCCATTAAAAAGTGAATTTGTGTAGACTTTTTAATACACTCCTGTAACCTCCTATAGATGGCAGATTAGTCTGAGATCAGATCCATGAACTGGCTTTCTTGAGCTATGGATGCCCATTTGACAATTACAGTGAATCAATGGATAGTCTCTCAGAACACATGAGCAGCGCTATACAGTACATTCCCAAATTGTTGTGGTTTCCGTGCTTCGTCAGTAGCTCTGGAATGCGAGGTGATTTGTATATGCTCGGCCTATAGATATAACCTTTCACCCGGTCAAACTCATCGTAAGACAATCTCAGGAAAATCATTGCTGTATTCCTGTCATGAATGCAGCACAATAAGCTGAGTTTGTCTGTTTAACAACAACAGCAACATCACTTACAGATGCACTGTTTACCCCCCTCCACCTCCCTTTGTTTGGCCCTGTGTGTATCCTCGTTATGGTTGCATAAAGATTAAGGAAATGAGCACGTCATAACTCAGTTCCTAGCCCGGGGGGGGCAGCAGCAGCCTGCACCAGAACAGCGTAATCTCCTATCAGTGTGGCGTTCTCATTTGGCTTAAGAGATAGGACGTTTTTATAAGCAGCACCTCCGGTTACAGGCAAGATTTACATACTGAAGATGATAAACTCATTCTGGCACCTGTGTAATTCGCTAATGACACATAATTTTAGCATGAACTGACTGCAAGAGAGAGAGATAGAGAGAGAAAGGGGGAAAATTCTGCAGCTTGACAGGAATGGAGCCGCCATCCTTTCAGCACGGTGTGTCTGCAAACGCTTGCACAGTCTTGACGGGTTGTTTTAACAGTGACTTTCTTTAATTAGGTGTGCTCACTTTCGGTTTTATTTGCTAAGATCACGGAAATGCCTGAAGATGGGTAGATTTAATTAAAGGAGGTTGATGAAAGAACAAAGCCCTCACCGTCTTGCAAGTGTTTTCTCTGATAAAACTATGAATATCCTGCCAAAGACAGGCCTAGCAGGGTAACAACTGTCACAGAGACACAAAGATAAGATTCATTTTCTTTCCACCATACATTTGGGTAAATATTTTTACCGTGGCATCACACAGTCTGTTGTTTCTTCTCAAGTAAAACACATTTTTTTGGAAGATGATGATGTTTGTGTAACATTTAAGGAATAGTTCACCTAAAAATACATATTCTGTCATAATTTACACTCCCTCATGTATAACCTGCTCAAACACAAAAGGAGTTATCTATTTATGCTGTTTATTTTTTTTATTTTTTGGTCTCCCACTTGGAGCTTGATGGTCTGTTGTCCATCCCCTTTCATTATATGGAAGTAAGCAGCTTAAACATTCTCCAAAACTACTACCTCTGTGTTCAACGGAAAGTAAAATGTAATTCGTGTTTGGGATGCCTAAAGCCGCAGTCACACTAGACTTTGAGCAAACAAAATTTGTACGGACACTGTAACGTTTGTGATCAACTTGGTCTCGTGGAAAGACGGACCTGTGGGAATGAGTCGCAAAAATACGTACCAATACGTACATACTGCAGTTTCCAACAGAAATGAACACTAGAGGCAGTAAAACAGTAAGTTACGATTACAGGGTCAGATTATGGATTAATAAAGACTTGTTTTTACGTCTCCTTGCACACTATTATGTTATGACTTCAAAATGCTTTTTATGAAAGTGCACGATTTGTAAACTAATATATTTTTGCATCGCTTAACCAGCTCCATATGTTTCGCTTTTCTGACATAACAAACTTACTAGGTAGCTCAGCTGATACAGAGTTGTACTTAGGACAAGGAAGCCTTGGGTATGAATCCCGTGAAAGACGAGTCACGGTAAAAGAGCTCAAAGATGAGAGATCAAAACAAGCTAAAACGGCATGGTTACGGATGCTTTTTATGTCACATTTGCTTTTGTTAAAGGTGCAATATGTAAGATTTCTGTTCGCTAGAGGTCGCTAGATGCCTATTCAAAACAAAGGCGTAGCTTGATGACGCCAAGTTTGAGCACGGAATCTTGGGACATGTGGTCTTCACATCACAGCCGGTGGAAACAGTCGGGATAGGACTCGGGATGAAATCATGTTCATGGATGCGATTATTAACGTTACTGTAGTATGAAGCAGAGCAGGACCGAGTGTTGTGGGAGCTGAACGAAGCCGCTGAAGCGATTGCGCAACACACGCCTCACGAGCAGCAGAATTTTTATTAAACCACAGTCGTCGGCGCCGCATCCGCTTTTCTGGTCATGAGTATGAGGTAACTCAGCTCTGTTTATCATATTAGATACATTTGAGTGTGTTGAAAATTATGTTATAACGTTACTCTGTGCGTTCGCTGGCGGCTGCTGTGAGACACTGTTGCACACTGCAGTAAACTAGATCGATTTTAGAATATCATATTAAATGCTGGATGGCTTGTGTTGATAAATGGCATGCAATTCAATTTTAAAACGTATTGTATGATGGAGAAAATTCTGTATTACTGTTACTAAAAATAAATCTGATTATGCTATGTTAGCTACTTGACAAAATAGTGTTTTTCTCTGAGGCAACATGGTACTCGCAAAAAATGAAGGAAATTTGATTTAAACAATAAGACTAAATGTGTTGAGCTATATAACAACAATTAGTTTTCTGTCTATAAATGTAACCAAACAGTTGTTCCTTTGTCTATTTAAACATGTAATATATTAAAGCGTCTCGGTGTTTCCATGGTTTTTACAAAATAAAACTGGAAACCGAGGGTAACGCGGGTATGACGCAATTGACAGGCGACTCCTCACACGTCCCGGAGCCTTGGTTAACCAAAAGATGGAAACATTTGGGATATTGTAAGTACTCAAGTGAACAAAATATATAACACTGGCCTAGTGGTTTTTGGATATTTTACTGCAAAAATCTTACATATACGCTTTTAGCGGCCATGCAGTGGACATTTCACCTTGAAACTGCAGTGATATGTACGTATTGGTACGTATTTTGCGACTCGCGAAAACGTTTCCACAGGTACGTTTTTCTAATGAGACCAGGCTTGTCGTGATATGTCGTCACACTCTGCAGCTTCTTTTTTTTTTTTTATAAACAAATTCATCATATAACAAATAGTAATACCTCGAAATGTAAAAATATGCAATCTACTTAACTTTATTGCAAAAATATGCACTCTTTTAATTCAGCCAAGAGGTCACGGCATGACATATCGATCTTCTACTGGTCACACATCTTCACGTGATGCAAATTCGCAGGTTAGAGTTCACCAAATTTGAAGCGAAACACAAAAATTTTTCACCAACATTC
This sequence comes from Megalobrama amblycephala, assembly GCF_018812025.1. Lineage (NCBI taxonomy): Eukaryota > Metazoa > Chordata > Actinopteri > Cypriniformes > Xenocyprididae > Megalobrama > Megalobrama amblycephala. Next base: position 15,663,588 of record NC_063051.1, read on the forward strand.
TTCAAAATATCTTCTTTTATGTTCACAGAAGAAAGAATATCCATACAGATTTTCATTTCTTGTTCATTTTTGGTGAACTATCCCTTGAAACCGTTTTTTTTTTTTTCTTCAAGGATTTGAATATTTTTTACTTGATTCCTTCTCGAGCATTATTTCATACTTGTAATAATTTATACACATAGAATGCCATCATCTGCTTGCTGTTAGAATCAAACGTTTGTCGGTGAAACATCAAATTCTGTTGAAGCAGCCATTAAAGCCACGAAATAAGTTGCCAGTTAATCACTAAAATGTTTCAGTCCAACACAATAACATATGGTTGTGTGTAAAAGTTTTACTTTTGCAAGCAAAGCACAGGTTTTATTGTTATTGAGAATATGTGGATCTCTTTTGGCTGTGTCCTCATTCCACTAACCACAATACACCTGTGATTCTGTGACTGGGAATCTGCGAGAGTCATCTACATCCTCATTACGCATTCTTATCTCCTTTCACTTGAACATTTGCCAGATGGCACATCCATATCAAAAGATAATAATGATGTACTAAAGAAAATTAAGACTTTATTAAACTATTTTATGTGGAGAAAAAAAAGGGGGAAATCAAAATACATGGAAGCATTAGTTGATCCCTGATGATCCCATCTGTGTTGTAAGAGGTGAATCCCTCTGTTAGAGATAAGTACATTTACGAGCCGCACTATTTAACGCTCTAATATGAGATGTAGTCTAAGCATGCTAATCTAACAGGGTGATTTCCCATTACAATAATGACACAAAATTACCCATTTTTCAAGCATTTGTTTTTGAGTCTAAAAGACCACAACTCCAGTTGGTAGTAGTTCTTAAATGTATTCCTTGTGAAGAAGTTGTACAGTTTAGCATGGTTTTAAAAAGAATACTTATTACAGAAATAATATACTTAAAGAGATAGTTCACCCACAAGGGAAAATTCTGTCATCATTATACTCACCCTCAAATTGTTCCAAACCTGTAGGAGTTTCTTTCTTCTGTTGAACACAAAAGATGATATTTTGAAGAATGTTGCAACCAGACAGTTGACGGTAGCCATTGACTTCCATTGTATTTTTACTGTCAACTGTCTGGTTACCAACTTTCTTCAAAATATCTTATTTTGTGTTCAACAGAAGAATGAAACTCATACAGGTTTGGAACAACTTGAGATATAAATGATGTCAAAATTTTCATTTTTGGGTGAACTATCCCTTTAAGTGTGAACTGCTTGTAATGTTTTCTCGCACTTAATTGCATGTTAATTGCAATTACATGTTAAATTAAATGCAATAAGCTGAACTAATTTAATGTGTTATATATATATATATAATTTCACATTATATATGTCACACTAAAATGTCATGCCTCTTCTTTTATTTGTAATTACACATTTGTAATAATGAAGTTGCAATTTAGTGTATTTAAAATGTATCATCTTTAATTGTAATGTCAAATAGCACACTACAGTTAAAGTTATAATTAAGCACATTAAGTAAATGTGCTTTAGTATGTTAGTCAACACAGTATAATAACAGTACTTCTTTAAAGCATGACAAAAGTTAAAAAAAGTAGTGATTTAAAATGTACTTTAAACTTTTAATTTGACATTCTTGATTGTGTTAGAAACAATCATGAAAGTGTACTCAATGTGCACTCAAAAAAAAAAAAAAATGATACATTGGGTAACTTTTTTATGTCAACAGGTTCCACATAACTGGTTATGCTGCATTTAATTAACATTATTTATTTCAGTAAACTTAAGTTTATTATACTATTATATACTTTTATAAAACTATTAAGTTCAATTATCCTAAAATTAAAAAAATAAATAAAATAAGGAATCCAGTTTAATTGATCAGTTTATTTAGTGAATGCATTCAAGAACAATTTTCACAACTTTTTCAAAAGTTAGAATAATACTTTAACAAAATCTTTACTCTGTAAAGACTTTTATTGTTAGGCGTTAGCCAGAAGACTGTTTTGTTACATCCATGGCATGCCCAAATTATTGTATTTTTTTATTATTAAAACAACTTTAATTGTTGTTAGCAGGTCCTCAACCCAAGCACAAGCTCAACACTTCACCACAATGGTAACCCAAAAACTATTAACATAACAGGAACTTTTAAATACCAACATAATAGAAAGTAAACATTAAAAAGTCTCTCCATTTTCTCATCTTGCTAAAAACTGCTTAAAATAACACTTTATTTCAACATGTACTCTCCCAGATCAGCCTCTTTGCAAAGCATGATTGGAAGTGAAAGTCCTGTTTGATTGAGTCCTGGTTGAGTTTACTAGATTGAAACATGTTATTTTAATATTAAAACATCAAGTTAAATCAAAAAGTAATCGTTTCAAGTCAATTTAACATGAAGCAATTACATTTGAACCAGAAACCTAATACAATGGTGTTGAATCAAAATAAGTTGTTTAAATAAAGTGAACAACATAAAAAAAAAAAAAAAATGTATGAGTGTATACTAATGGCCTTATTCCATATGTTTATTTGTTTCAATTTGTATATAAATATACTTTTAAGATTTGAAGTACACTATGAGCACATTCAATTCAATTAAGTGTACTTCTTTTACACAAGTGAAAGTTTAGGCAAATCAGAAAATTCTGTTAAGGTGAAAATCTGAAGAATATTCTTCCAAAATGGTGGGGAAAAAAAAAACACACACACCATAAAATTACAACAAAAGTGGCCTACATGACTCATGCGTAATATTACAAGTCTTCTAAATTCATACTATAGTGATTGCATGATTGTTACATTTTTTGGTGTTTTCAGTTTCTTTTTCAAGAACTCTTATTTTATTTTATTTTTGCCTGCATTTCCTTTCTGTTGTCATGGTTTCTAGCATGTTTATCATTGGTTGTCATGGTTACTAATTGTTTCATTAATTTCACACACCTGTTCCTTGTTTTATTCATTGAGTTCCATCAGTACAGTCCTTATTTTCAGCAGTTCATTTTCATCAATTCCTTTAGTTTGTCTCATTTGGACTACTGTAATGTGTTTTTATTTATTTTTATTTATTTATTTATTTATGTGGGGTCCTATCAGGCCATCATTTTACACTTGCAGCTATACTGTAGTTCAGAACGCAGCAGCCAGGCTGCTTGTGAGTGCTAAGAAGAGTGATTATATCTCCCCTATATTTGGCCTCACTCAGATGGCTGCCAGTTGACTTTTAGGATAAAATATAAGATGTTGTTGTATGTTTTTAAAGCAGTGCATGGAATGTGTCTGAGCTCATTATTTGTCGCCAAAAATCTAGGTCTTTAAGATCAACTAACAAGTTGCTTCTCACTATCCCACTAACTAATTTAACCCTCAAAGGAGACCAGGCCTTTGTTGTTGTGGGTTCAAGGCTTTGAAATAGTCTGCCACATTAAACTACAGCGGTCACATCTATAAACACTTTTAAAGCTTGTGTTAAAAAAAAAAAAAAATTCTTGTCATTAGCATGTGGATGTGTGTGTGTGTGTGTTTTAGTTGAGACCCTTTTTAGGTTATCTTGTTTTATGGTATTTTATGTGTTTATATGTTGATCTTCCTTCTCATCCTTGTTGTTACAGTGATAAACAGACAGAAATTGAACTTGCTATTATCGTTATTGTGGGGTGAACTTTCTTAAAAATTATCTAGCTGTTGAGGAATTTTAGTTAGTAGTTAGCTTTGTTTCTGGGCAACTCATCAACTAGTAGAAATGAGTAGTTAAGCTGTCTCATTGTCACCTTCATGGTTGTTTGTTAAGGATACTGTTAGTGTTAACAGCTCTACAATATTTTCAATGCATTTTTTTTAGTACCTCCCAGCCCTTTCCTATAAGGACTTCAAAGTTCCCACTTTTGTAAATGAAATCTCAATCTTAAGGCACTTCAAAATGTATCAGACATTTTTCAGTAGAAAGTAAAGGTAATAATGAAGAATGTTGTTCTTTGGTATATTTTTCTTTCACTTAACTACCTGCACTCTTGGAAAGCTCTGGGTTCTTATTTCATCCAGATTATGGCTCTCAGCTCTCTGTCGTTTTAAACAGGCTGACTGATGGAGATGATTGGCAGGCACCACTCAAAGTTCACCACTGAAAATAAGCTAAAGAAGGGCAAGTGTGCCATGTGTGAATTTGGAAATGTGAAAAACAGACCCAAAGTAATTTCACTTGCGAGTGAAAGAAGAAAAAAAGGCAATATGTAAGTGTAAGCTGATAAGTGGGCAATCCAACAAGACAAGCTGTAGAGAAAGTTCAGCCCAATCACATCTGTGTGAATGCTGGGTGATTGAGATGCCTACAGACTCTCTTTAAATAATGCAGCGAATTATCTGAGACGATGCCCGCAAGCATTCTCACAGCGTTTATTTAAATGAAGTTGGGTCAGGCTTGTCAACTGCAGATTAGTCTCTGTTGTCCAATAACATGCTCACTGCTTGGGAAAAAAACAGTTCGACAACATGTTTCTCCCGAGCTCTCTGACCCTGCAGGGGATTGGGAGGGGTGAAGGGTGGAAGTTGGCTGTTGTTTCAAGCAGGTTGAGTTCATGTTCACTTTGGGAGACAATAGATTGTAGATGCATAAATTAATGAAGCCGTGTATTTCGATGACCTTTTTTTAGTTCTAATTAGTGGATGTTTGTGATATCGTCAGGTCTTATCATCTCTCTCTCCCATCCCAAGAGTAATTCTGTTAGCAACTGGACACACACATATATACTGTACATTAGAATAATTAAATTTTTGTGCAGTTTAAGCACATTATATCGTACAAAGAAATCTATTTAAATGCAATTTGTTTTTGAAGATTAATATATTACTCAACTTGAAAACTGAAAATGTGGTATATTTAATTGTTTCATATTTAAGTTTGCTTTCATTATTCTGACCCAGATTACATTTCAAATACCTAGATAATGCTTGTGATTTATTTCCAATGCAAGAGCATTTCAAGATACCAGAGGTGTTGAGCTGAGATAAAAATGGCCCCTGCAATTGGAACAAGCTGGCCACAAATTGAGCTGTCTAAATCTCAAACATGCCATGATTAATCTGTTTGGTTAAAAAGGTGCAGATTTGCATGGCAGCAGAGACAGAGAGTGAGGAGGACGAAAGTGCTCTTAGATTTCTTCAGCGGGCCGTACAGAAGTGCAGAACAGTCAGATGAGGAAATGGAAAATGAGGTGGGGCCATTAACAGCCTTTCCGTCAGTTCTGTACAAGCTGCGTACTTCTAGTCAGGTAGCAGGTGTTCCCAGAGGACTGATGTCCTAATTTTTACGACCCCTCGGTTTTGATAATGACCTTAATTTAAACTACAAGGGTGTTCTTGGGCATCTTGTACTGTTCTAAATAGGAGATTAATCAGTAGCACTTTAGCCTTGACTTGACAACACGCACTGCCCCACTTCTCTCATCAGCACCCCCTGCCGAAGATGCTGAAGTTTAATCAAGTTTGCCATTTAATTGATCTAATTATCTCATCTTCCTTGCAACAACATCTGCTCTGTACTAATATAGTCATGCATATGGAGTTAAGAATATGATTTAGTGTATTTTGTAACTTTCCAAGGAGATCGTGACGCATTCTGAATAGCTCATTTCATCACGCAGTCAGCAACACGCCCATGTATTTGGATTGTTTTGGTCATCTATCACAGGAAAGGGAGTGGATTACACCTAATAAAGGTGCTGATGATAGCTGAGACTTGGGTGCTGAAACAGGGTTGTGCTTCCTCAGCTGCGAGCGAGTCAGGCCATCTGGATCTGATCTGGATAAGGCTGCAGGACTCTCAGTAATCGCTAGAGTAACTCAGGTAAACTATCACAGATGTGAGATAATTGCAAGGAGCGGGCTTTCAAAACAACATCATTTGGGGGAGTCTCAAACCTTCGAGCCTCTGCACTGTTGAAGCTTATAGGGAAGTGAGAGTGGAAAACATTTTCTTAGTAGCTCATTTTCTTGCACTTTTTTCTTTGAAACTTTCAGAGGCTTTGAAGGAAATTAAAATGTGTTCAGGGCTTAATACCTTGCTGACAATACATCTTAACCATGCCTGACCTGGTCTGCTGGTCTTAGCTGGTTTAAGCTGGTCTCAGACCAGCCAAACTTTTTTTTTTTTTTTTTTTTTTTTTCTGCAGCAGGATGTTCTTTAAAGGATTAGTTCACTTCTGAATTAAAATTCCCTGATAATTTACTCATCCCCATGCCATCCAAGATGTTCATGTCTTTCTTTCTTCAGTTGAAAAGAAATTAAGGTTTTTGAGGAAAACATTGCAGGATTCTTCTCCATATAGTGGACTTCAGTGGGGTTCAATGGGTTGAAGGTCCAAACTGCAGTTTCAGTGCAGCTTCAAAGGGCTCTATGCGATCCCAGACAAGGAATAAGGGTCTTATCTAGCGAAACGATTGCGAAAAAAAAAAAAAGTGTATACTTTTTAACCACAAATGCTCATCTTGCTCTGTGTATGTTGAAAGGTCATGCATTACGTAGGTGGAAGTACCACGGTAGGGCAAAAAACTTAACGTTGTTTTACTTTTTTTGCAAAGGGCGTTTAGCTTAATCTTTGCATGTTCGCTTTGTAGGTGCTAGATTGGGATTGTTCATTAATTTATAGATGTTTCCTATATCTACAGTATCACTTTCCACCCTAAATTACTTTACTTTTACCTTAACAAAAGCCAGGGGCCATATTCACAAAACATCTTAAGGCTAAAAGTAGATCCTAACTTGCAGATTTAGGAGAAACTCTCAATAATGGGCCTGTCAGTCCTAAATTTAGGACTCCTAAATGTTTGCTCTAAGAGTATTTCACAAAGCATTTTAGCACTAAAACTAGCTCCTAAATCTGTGAAAGGTTAGGAGTAGTCAAGTGGACTCCTAAGTCACTAAAACCAAATCACAAACAATCCTAATCCACCCAAAGACATTGTACACCATTGAGGCAATAGCAATAGAGCCTTGGGTGCTGATCCTTTTCTTCATAAATGCAATACATATTTTGATTTATAGATTTGAATACAATAAAATGCCAAAAATAAATCTTTAATTAATAAATAAATAAATAAATAAATAAATAATGTACTATTACCTGTGGCAGTTGTTTTCATGAGTTCACACTTACAAATGATCAAATAGAGTAAAAAAAATATATATATATAATAAGCATATTTGGCGTGCTGTCCAAGGGGATCGAGGGCTCCGAGGGCTCTGACGGCTCTGATCTTGGAATTTATTTAGCCCAAACTCCGAGCTTGGAATTTATTTAGCCCAAACCCAGAGTTCACCCCGTATCCCAGCTGAGAGTAAGGAACGTGGTTGCAGAAGGATGCTGAAAACTGTCGAGGTAGGGTGAGTCGGCTCTCGTCTGTGTATATATACAGGGAGTGCAGAATTATTAGGCAAGTTGATTTTCTGATCATATTTTTTTCCAAGTACATTTTACCAATTCCAATCCACATCAATCTTAATAACTACCATTAATATTGTTCTTAATCATTTATAAGTGATACATAATAGTTCATGAAGGCTGGAAATGAAAAACGCCTATTATTCAGGTGTGCAGAATTATTAGGCAGGTTTTCTTTTACAGGCCAAATGAGCCAAAAAAGAGATTTAACTCAGACTGAAAAGTCAAAAATGATTAAATACTCATGAGAAGGACGCAATACTAATGCAATACTAGAAATTGCAAAGTTAAAGCATGACCAATGGACAGCAAAACGCTCATTGGGTCAGCGGGGTCATACAAAAACAGGTGGAAAAGAAAAGACGCATGTTAACTGCAAAAGAATTAAGAATTAAGGTGAAGAATTAAGTGTGAAACCATCAGGAACCCTTTAGTCTCCAGCGCCACCATTTTCCAGAACTGCAACCTACCTGGAGTCTCCAGAAGTGTGAGGTGTCAGGATCTCAGAGACTTAGGCTAGCTAAAGAATCCTAAAAAATGACCCGCTCTTAATAAAAATCACAAGCTGAAGTGTTAGAAAATACATGAAGACTGGGTTTTTATAGGCCTTATAGACAGACGGCTTGAGAGTGACTCTTGAAGGACCAGCACCACATCCTCTTGTACCACCGTTTGAAGAATTCATCTTCCAAAATCTGACAGTAAGTTTTAGAAGATCATTTTTAGTCCATATCTGCAAGACGGACATTTCAGGATAAGAGATGGACTAAAAGTGAACTCCCACATCTTACTGCCAGATTCTGGAAGATAAATTCTTCAAACGGTGGTACAAGAGGATGTGGTGCTGGTCCTTCAAGAGTCACTCTCAATCTGTCTGTCTATAAGGCCTATAAAAACCCAGTCTTAATGTATTTTCTAACACTTCAGCTTGTGATTTTTATTAAGAGCAGGTCATTTTTTAGGATTCTTTAGCTAGCCTAAGTCTCTGAGATCCTGATACCTCACACTTCTGGAGACTCCAGGTAGGTTGCAGTTCTGGAAAATGGTGGCGCTGGAGACTAAAGGGTTCCTGATGGTTTCACACTTAATTCTTCACCTTAATTCTTAATTCTTTTGCAGTTAACATGCGTCTTTTCTTTTCCACCTGTTTTTGTATGACCCCGCTGACCCAATGAGCATTTTGCTGTCCATTGGTCATGCTTTAACTTTGCAATTTCTAGTATTGCATTAGTATTGCGTCCTTCTCATGAGTATTTAATCATTTTTGACTTTTCAGTCTGAGTTAAATCTCTTTTTTGGCTCATTTGGCCTGTAAAAGAAAACCTGCCTAATAATTCTGCACACCTGAATATAAGGCATTTTTCATTTCCAGCCTTCATGAACAATTATGTATCACTTATAAATGATTAAAAACAATATTAATAGTAGTTATTATGATTGATGTGGATTGGAATTGGTAAAATGTACTTGGAAAAAAAATATGATCAAAAAATCAACTTGCCTAATAATTCTGCACTCCCTGTACCTCCATTCAAGCTGATTAGATAGACCATTTGAGCGTGCTCCTCCAAAACCTTTGTTTATAAAGCATCATTTGTCACTTGAATTCTGCAATCTCTCGAGACACAGACATGTAAGAGGTGGATAATTAACTGAACATATACTAGTTTAATTAGTGACACTTAGCCTACATTTGAAAATCTTTATTTCAATATGGAAACATTTTTATTAAAAAAAAAAAAAAAAAAAAAAAATCTTTCTTTGAATATGGCAACATTTTTATTTTAAAACCTTTATTTGAATATGGAAACATATTGATATCTCATTCTACAATATTTCAGAGACTCCTCCCCATCAGCCAATCACTGTGGACATAGTTAGTAAGTGTATTGACATCATCCATAGCAACGAGTTCAACCTCTTACTCTTAGCTTAAGACTTCTGTCTATTCCTTAGTAAAAGTTTGTCTCAGCAGCTTTGTGAATAAAAGTATCCTTATCTAAGAACTTTTACTGCTATTTAACAGAACTCTTCATGATAAGATAAAATGTTTTGTGAATACGGCCCCAGTTCCATAATGATGACATAATTTTAAAAGTGACATTTTTTTTTTCAACCAAGTTTTGATGATAAACGTAACCTCAAGTAAGCTAACTTTCTTAACTCTCAATAACTTTAGGTATTTCCACAATGTCATGCGTCCTGTTTTTTTTTTTTTTTTTTTTTTTTTATATTTGTCTATTTGTATAAGTATGCTGTACACTGTTGTAGAAGTATTTCCTGAAAATGCAAAACAAATACGTTAGAAAGTGTAAAGATACTGGATAAATGAGCCAAACTTTACATTAAAATCTAAAGCAAAATGCATAAAATCTGTGATATCTTAAGTGGAATTTTCAAGATTAATTTTTCCCAACTATCCGTGCCAGTTCTGAATCATGAGCTCATTGAGTTATGAGAACATTCCAGAACTCGAGAACATTCCAGCTCTGATGAAATATAGGTCAGACCAGGTAAAGCAAGAAGTCACACCTTGCTGCTTCTGCAACACTAATACAGTATTTTTTACATTTTTCTCGTTATGAACACAAGGGCAAAATCATCTTTTGAATATCTTAGTATTGCATACAGGGCACTATAACATTATATATTTATATGTTTGTATTTGACCTGAATAGCTTCCACAAAGCAATTAGACAGGAAGAAGCTGGAGAAAGACCAGAACCCCATCTAAACAGGTGCTTTAAAAATAAAAACCATTTTGTTGAAATTTGTTGCAATACAGCAATTACTGCCTCACCATCACATTTTTTTTATTATTTTTTTCAAATTCTCCCTAGAATTCTTCCTATCAGCGTGAGAGAGGTTTAGAGCATTTTCTCTGATCATGTTAAAGCAGACAGCATGTGACAGCAGGGGATGAAGATATGATCAATATGATCAGTGAGAAAACCAGTAGGAGAAACCAAGACAGTTGAATTCAACCCATGTGCGTTAGAGAATATTTTCTATAATTGTAAATAATTGGTTGCTTTGCAGAGAAGTGACACCGATGCCAAGTAATACCAGGCTACATGGTTGGATATTCTAACTAATTGGCTCTTTAAAACAGGCTAGGCATTTTTAAGGTCCTTAAATTGGTCCTCTTCCCTTCAGAGAGCAGTTTGAGTGCCAAAACTAATTAGACCATTGCTGATTGTTTAGAAACCCAGAGCACACTAAGGCAAACCAGACGTCAGAGAGAGGAGTGGAGCCAGGAGCTGACTTACCACAACTCAGCTGGGGAGGGAAGCAAAATGTTGCTTATTAGGTATGAACTTAGAAAAGGATTCACAGCAAGGCCCGAAGAGCTGTTACAACATGTGCTGGGCAGGACTTAAAACCGAATACAACTCTTTAATGTGTGCGTATGTGCCCTACGCAGCCTTGATTTCTCTCTCCTCTTGTCTCACTCTCTTGTTTTAGATCCAGGCTGAGTAAATGTGGCCCTAACTCTGAAGAACAGTCATGAGAAGTAGTTAGAGTGCTTACAGTAGCAGAGTATTTAGCTGTATGTCTGTGTATACATGTTTACCTGGCATTCTCATATTCATACAGTTCCTTGACCTCTGACCTCAGGGATTGATGTTAGGTTAGCCCTTTCTCAATATGCGTTCTTGTCTGTAGACCTAGTTGTGTTCTTGTGGACTTGAGAAATGTCAATAGTCACTGTAAGTACTGTTCCAGTTCAAAAATGCACATCTAGTCAAGTATAGTTCAAATCCCTGGATGTGTTTTTGCTACGACCCTTTTATCAAGGATGCATCAGGAGGTGACTTGTGCCAGGTATCCCAGAATGCATCACACACCAACCAGCAAGCATCATTTTAAAAAATACTACTGCTATTGTGTCATGAAATTAGTTTTTTTAGGCAAGAATGTTGTTTTTTAAAGCTCAGATCTGCAGTTCGTTTATAGAGATAGTGCCTATTTGAAAAGTTGCTCCTACGTTTTCGAAGTTGTGAGATCCAGGTGATCACCTGGCGTTCAACGCTCATGTACAACGCCGAGAACAGTCTTACCTTGGTTAGTCTTTCTGACATTTGCCACTGGGTTTGATGCTTCTATAATGGTTAAATAAGAGAGATAATTCATCTTGTGTATTTCTAATGGGCAATCTTTGGTCTCATGAATCTATTGTTTGTTCCTAGGCAAATCGTTTGGCTGAGGGCAAAGTTAAGTTTCATAACTTTATATATTTATTTGTACCGTTGTACTAGAGTGCTGACTTTTTGTTTGCTTGCCTTTATTTCCCATTGTATACGTTTCTTATACTTTAGACAGGGTTGTGTTTTATGTCGCATTTCATTTTATTATACATATACATACAGCAAAGATCAGAGTGTATTTAGCAAAGATAATCAGAGTGTATTATATATATATGCACATATTGCCTGAAGCACATGAACATGTTTCATATTTTTAAAATGAAAATGAAAAGAGGCAGTGTGCTGTTTTATAACATATTTCTTTTTATTGTTAATATACAATGAGGATAAGCGGAGTATGTGAGGTGAGTGACGTTATCAAGTACGCTGCTGTTTCATTCGAACTTTGCGTACATGGCTTTGAGATATTGAGAAATGCCATTTCTTTCTTTCCATTTATTCCTGAAATTACCACACTAATTATTCGCAGCCTGCTGCATTTGGAGTGAGGAAATTTTCCAGTGTTATTCTAACTAAATGTATTTCCCCTCACTAACTCCTCACAGATGCTGTAGTAGGCGACGCTCAGAACATTGATTCATTTTGAAAATTGCTCATCTAACGTCTTGAGCCTAAAAACCTGTTGGGCAGCATATAATTTTTTATTTTGTACAGTAATATTGTATCTTTTTCAGTCGCATTGTGAGTCAAAATTACGATAAATAGTTACAATTGTCAGATATTAGTCATGGTAGACAAAATTATATTAAAAAAATGATAGTATGAGAAATTGTGAAATATTAAAAGTCACAATTATGACAAGTACAGTCAAAATTACATGAAGTAGTTACTGTACATTCTTAGATATGAAGTAACATTGCCACATACACAGTTGCGAGATAAAAAGTCAGAATTAGGAGCAGTAAAGTGGCAATTGTGATTGAGAAAATTATGAAAAATATACGTGAAATTACAGTAAATAGTTGTATTGTGAGATATGAAGTCATATGATATTTAATGTCACATTTTGAGTTTTTAAAGTTGCTGTTGTGTGATATAAAGTCATAATTGTAAGATTTAAAGTCAGAATTCAAAGGAAGAAAATGACAAACATGAAATGATAAATTGCAATTAAAATAAATAAAATCACAATTATGAGAAATAAATAAGAAGTTCTAAGTTTCTTTCTCATAATTGATATTTTATTTTGCCTAATTAACTTGCAATAAACTTGAAAATGCGAAATGCAACACGATTACCTTTCTTATATTTTTACTCAGAGGAAACAAGCTTCCATAAATATCAGCACCAATCCAGCATTAACCAGAATAAACCAGTCTGAATGGAAATTCATGCTGGCATAAAACTCACAAAAACGATTTTCCTTCATATGTGTGCTGCCATTTCTGCCTGGGCCCAAAATGTGAATTATACCATGCCCAGAACAGAATTCAATTTCCTGGTGTACAGTTGTTCAGGAGGTTCCAGATTGGCGTGTTGTGGTACAGCCAAGACCGCACGTAACATTGTAAGGATTATTCTCAGGTACGGAGGAAGAGAGAGAGAGAAGGATCAAGGGAGAGAACAAGCCAGTGTCCTAGTAGCCTCATTCTCCCTACTAGTAGAGCATGTCCCAACTGTTGTCAATTTATCAATGTAACGTGCACTAGTGGGCACAGTTTGAGCCTCCATTAGGGCAGGTGCCTCCATCCATCTTCGCCTCACTCTCTTACTCTACCTTGTCAGAGGAAACTAAATGGGGCTTTTGAAGAAATGTAAACAACCCTCAGTGGACGATCATTGCGTCCAGCCCTCAGCAGATGGGAGAGGTTCCGTTTGGTTGTGTCAGGCTGCTGATGAAAGGATCTTTGGAGCCTACGTATGTCTTTTGTCCTGTCAAACCATTTTACTCGGTGGAAATGTTGTCATTTGTTTGCTACATGTATTCGTACTTGAAGTATATAATGATGACTTTGAGTTGCTTTGAATGCTTTGTGAGTATCTAGGTTGCTCTTCCTGTTCTGTCTTCATACATGAAGTTGTGACATGCACATTAGATTTCACTTTGTCCTCGCTCAGATGTCAAGATTGTTAGCAGGAGGGCATAGCAGTGTTCAAGGAAGACTGAATCTACATTTCGCATAGGCATGTGGAAAAACCTTGTCCTTTTATTCCTTATTATTAAGTTTCTTCTGAGGATTTTTACCCTTGGGCTTCCCTCTATTCATTTTGCTACACTCAAAGCTGTGCAGTCAGGGGTAAATATAACAAGCTTTTAATTAAAACAGAAAGAAATTAAACTAGGATGAAGTAGATTAATTCAAATCTCTTGGATGACAATGATTAGACTCGTCACCAGTGCTGGGCCTCGTCAGGAAAATGAACCACATGTTTTGTTTTTATTTTGCTCTCCAAATTGACCCTTGTAGCAATGATTGGGGTTGCGATGAAGAAAACGGTTGGCTGTTTTGCTCGACAAATCAGCACGGTCCAGCTCGCTAACTCTGTGTGCTTCAACAGCCTGGAGAGGAAGTTGAGCTAATGATGATTTGAAGATCATCTCACACAAATCAAACCAACTGAAGGCGTCATCCCTCCCATGTCACTGAGCATGTCCTGGTTATTTCTATTTTTAGAATCATTCAGGCCAGAATAAAAAAAAAATGGTTGATATGTTTGTGTCATCTTGTATTGGGTTCAGAGAAGGATTACAAAGATTCAGATTTCGATTCCAACCTCAAGCTTGCATTCAGATCTGCCAACAACCAACTGATAGAACCAAGTCCCCGCCCTATTGTTTTTTTTTTACTAGGAAATACATCAGAATAAGTTGCTACTTGCATTACATTGCAACTTTAATAGTTACAGTATTTGATTGACAAGCGATCTAACCAATCATAACGTCAGATCCGCCATTTTGTCCGACAAAGCAGTCAGGAGTTAGAAGATTAACCTCGGTGGACTTGAACTTGAAAAATGGTGTGTACTGACGTATTTCCGAGTTTGAAACAATAGAAACATTTTTTCTCATGTTTATTTGATGCTATAAATTAACTAGTAGGAAGAGATGATCGGCTCACGAGCCGCTTGAAATGAGGCTCTACAGCGATCTGTCATGACATATTAAAAGCCAAAAATTGTTTGAATTTCTTAAAAAAAATACACAATTTGGACTTTGTTTCATATCATTAGGAACCTGCCCTGTCTTGTCTGTCGACGTGTTGTCAGTGTCATCTTTGCTCCGCGATGTATTTTTTCAGAATATAATATTCTGGAAAAAAAAAATCATTGCCAAATGTTGAGGTAATTTCAATAATAAATACATTTTAAAAAGTTATTTTAAAATGTGACTTTTTATATTCCTTTCCATGGTCGATCCAATCATGCTATCCAATGATTGGATAATTAAATATATTTCCATAATTTATGTTTTGTATGCATATTATATTTTTGTCAGTAATATATATAAAAAAAATATATATATATATTTAATTATATATGAAACATATTTTTAATTTATTTTTTATATTACTGACAAAAATATAATATGCATCTTTAACAACAAGTCCTTAACTACGCTGATTTAACTCTCTCAGTTGCATGTGCTATATTCACTAAAAATAATGAACTCATTAGAGTCATTCATTTAGGAATCAGGTCCCGTTTACACTAGTGCGGTTTCATTTTAAAACGGGTAAGTTTTGCTACGGTTACACCTGTCGTTTACACTACGCCGGCGTTATTGAACCACAAAAACGGAGACTTTCGAAAAAGCTGCAGAGACCATTTTCATTTGAAAAAACCGGGGTTGCATTTCAGTATAAACAGACCAAAACCGAGACTTTTGAAAACAATGGCATGGCTGCCATGTTCGCTCTGCGTATCCTTGACGACCATGTAAACAATAACATGGAGACTGAACTGCAATCTTTGTTGGCTTTGTTGTAATTTTTAGCAGCCATTGTACATTGTACACTCTGCATTTTTAACACTGCAGTTGCCTACATGCATAAGAGGCAACTGTTTACACTTGTACACGCATGCCCAGTGTGCATGACCGGTCATGTGACGTGTTTTTGGTTGTGTAGTGTAGACGGAGATTGTTCGTGAAATGCTGTGAAAACACCAGTGTAGACGAGGATTGTTTTCATTTTAAAACGCCATTTTTATTTTCAGACTACACTATCTGCGGTGTATATTTTTGATTCACTGAAAAGAACTAGTCATTTGTTTCGGAGTTAGACCACACTAGCCCTGTCCCATTTGGCATACTTCATGTGTACTTGTAATCTTATAGACTTACAATGGACAATGTGTGCACACATCTGTTAAGTCCACAAGATCGTAGGGTGTTCCATTTGGCATTTTAGGTTTTAGAATGGTGCTTGCGAGCTCCCCCTTTGTGGCCGATATGTTCCCTTAATGTGCACTTTTGCCGAGCCCGCACTGAAGCGAGATCCACAGCAGACTTGTACCCAACAGTCAAAGTGGCTTCACGTCATGAAAATGTGGACTCGGAGGAAGATTGTGAAGGCTTAGGGTTCCATTTAGCCACTTTGCGTTGTATGTTTTTGATTCACAGAAAAGAACTGGGCTCATGAAAATCATTTGTGTGGACTACACTGGTTTCCCATGGTTTTGAATCAGTGAAAAGAGCTTGTTAATAAGAGTTATTTGTTCTATAATTGAACTACACTGTTATGCTGTATGCTTTTGATTCACAAATAGCCTATAACTGGCTAAGGAATTGGACTGCAAGGCTGGCACTGTAAAGCCATTGGTGTTGTTGCGGTGCTACATAAGTATAGTGCATTGAAGTCTGTTATTCTGTCTGCAACAGCGGACAGTGTGAGAACTGTTCACAGAACCATCCCAATATTTTATTTAAAGAATGAACAGGTTCTCAACACTATTGAAGATAAATAATAAAATTAACAGAGAGTGAAAGAATCTCAACTTTGTGCTTTACTATTTTAATGCCCTCTTCTTGTCCCCTCAATTTTGCATCGGGAAGCTCTGACAGTTAAGATTGTTTCAGCTTTATAGCCTAAGAACATTCTCTGAGATGGAAATCTAATTATTCGGAACAAGGCCATCGACTAATGGATTTATCAAGATTCTGAAAGTAAGTTTATGTCTGTCTCCTGGTATTCATGTACATGTTCTCTGTGGTCATTGAATTGGGGGACTGTAGCAGTCATGCAAATCACCGCAGTTTAATTTAACCTGCTGCTTAATACCAGTTTATCTTCAAGAAGTTCCATCAAGTTTCTTCATGTAGGAGTTTGATTGATTAAAAGAGATTTTGATAAGCACGCAGGTATCTGCATGAGCAAACAGGAACGACACACTTGCTGCTTCGCTGGGCAATGATGTGCCGTGATTGATGCATCCTGCACGCTGTAATTGGCAACAGGTGCAATTACAATAGTCATTTAAAAGTTTCTGATGTTATTCTGGCTGTTTTGCAAACAGGGCACGCAAATAATGACATAATGAATTAATGACATTAACCTCCCCAAACTGTTATGCCTGTCAAACAGCTAATTTCACAATTCCTCGTTTGCCTGGTGACGCTTGTTTACGGAGCCATGCTTTTAGCAAAGGTTTGGAAGTTTTAACTGTCAATTTATTGATGAATCTGTGAAGCTAGGCTTCCCAAACTGGACATTTGCATAGCAGAACACACTCAGTGCTACATACCGGGGAAATGATTCGGACGACACGAGACTTGGAATATAATGAAGATTCTCTCATACCTTCTAATAATCTTAATGCTCCATGTCTTTATTTAACCTTTTTTTTCCCTGAATATTCATTATTTCAGGATCATCTTGCTTAATAATTCATGAGACCCAAATGCAAGTCAATTAGATGCTGCTGATTATGACATTGATAATAGCACTTTTATTGGATAATTTATGGAAATATGAAAGGTAAGGTGGGTCAGGGATTATGATGATCTTTTTCGCTCGACTAATCCGTTTAACCTGAGTTCACTTTACAAAGCCTTTAAAAAGTGAGTCACAACTCATTTGAACTTCAATATAAAACAGGTAAAACTGCTCCAGCTTTGGGTAGTGAGGTGTCCTCTTTGAGATAGGTATAGCTACATGAATAAAGGTGAGGTTTTTTTGGGAAATACACCATCGTTCAAAAGTTTGTGGTCGGTAAGATATCTTATGTTCACCAAGGCTTTATTTGATCAAAAACAGTAATATTGTGAAATATTATTACTTTTTAAAATATATGTTTCCTGTTTTAATATATGTAATTTATTCCTGTGATGGCAAAGCAAAATTTTCAATGTTCAGATGATCCTTCAGAAATCATCATGCTGATTTGGTGCTCAAGAAACATTTCTCATCAATGTTAAAAACAGTGGTGGTGCTTAAAGGGATAGTTCACCCAAAAATGAAAATTTGATGTTTATCTGTATAATGCCGTATAATGCGTGTCAATAGGAACTCTATCTATAAGAGTCAAAAAAACATGCACAGACAAATCCAAATTAAACCCTGCGGCTCGTGATGACACATTGATGTCCAAAGACACGAAACGATCGGCTTGTGCGAGAAACCGAACAGTATTTATATAATTTTTTACCTCTAAAACACCACTATGTCCAACTGCGTTCAGCATCCGGTTAGTGAGGTAAAAAAACACGTTCTGATGACGGAAGTGATCTCTCGCGCTTTGCTTCAATGAGTGCGAGAGATCACTTCCATTGTCAGAGCGCGTTCAGACCTCACTAACTGGATGTGGAGGGCAGTTGGACATAGTGCTGTTTTAGAGGTAAAAAATGATATAAATACTGTTCAGTTTCTCACGCAAACCGATCGTTTCGTGTCTTTGGACATCAATGTGTCGTCACGAGCCGCAGGGTTTAACTTGGATTTATCTGTGCATGTTTTGTTTTTTCTACCCTTAGTCACCTACAGCAGATAAACATCAAATTTTCATTTTTGGGTGAACTATCCCTTTAATACTTTTTTGTGGAAACCGTGATACATTTTATTATTTGATAAACAAGAACCTTATTTATTTTAAATAGACATCTTTTGTAACATTGTATCTTTACTGTTGCTTTTGACCAATTTAATGCATCATTGCTGAATACATTTATTAAAAAAAATAAATAAATCGTACTGATCCCAAAGTTTTCAACAGTAATGTATCTGATTGACTGAGCTGGAAACAGATGGCACACTTCATTTTACTTGCGTCAGATGATCCAAAAAAGGGAGTTTCTGACGTTAAAGCGCCAGTTTTCGCCCAGCTACAGCGAAAACAAAGCTCTCTCCTAGATACAATAATACGAGAATGGATGTTGCTTTAGCCAGCGTTCCTTTTCAGCACGGCGCTTTGAGATAAACTACATAAAGCTGATGCACTCTAATGTGCGTAGTCTGTAAATTAGCCTAATTTGGTCAAGCCCTGAAAAAAGGAAAGACTTGAAAGCTGTCATACTCATTTTAATCCAGATACATTTTATCTTCTCATTTAAATAATTTGCTCTGAAGTGAACTTGATTCAATATGAAAGTAATTACTATCTATTATATTCAAACAAGATGTTGTAAACCTTTGGTCATGCTAATCAAATCTTCTTTTATTCCAAATTAAGATTCTAGTTTTCTCTCTGTTCCCTCCTTTTCACATTTGATGCTTATTATCTAATTTTCTTTTTGAGGCCTTGATTACACTTCGTCTGAAAATGGACAGTAATTACTGCCCCACTGCTTACAAAAGGTCTGCGGCAGAAAGAGGCCGAATCATTCTTATTCAAGGAACAACAAAGCAGGCAAATGAATCTCTTTCTGCCGTGTCTCGGTTCTGTGCTCCAACACACATCTCTCCTCTGGATTAAACCCTTTTACCCTTTTCCCTTCGCCGTGAATCATACATGCTCTATTCAGAGACATAATACGCACAACAAGCATAAAACAGAATTCAGAGGAGGCCTTGTGCTTTGAACAGGTTGGCCTGGAGCTCTGTTGCCGGAGTCACTTTGATGTGGATCTTAGCTCATGAAAGACGGGTCCACTCTGGCCCGCAGGTACTTGCTGATATTTACACATTTTAATCGCACGCTCGCCTGCTCCGCCAGGTGTGTGTCAAGCGCAAACCGCCCCGTTTAGTTTATCATTTCCAGGATGAGGAGTCTCCTAACTCGCTGCGACAGAACGGTGTGAAACGATTTCTTGCTCTAGAAACGAGATTTCATTATCGCCGCGACACACCCTTCTCCCCCTCTGGTGTGGGTTTGTGCGAACGCGAAGCAGAGGGACGAGCTGAAGGGGCTTTGTGGGGAAAAATCCAAAGCGGTTTGTTGTTTTAATGCTTTATTAAAGCTAAAGATGGCAGAACCTGATTACTATCAGCTTTAGAGAAGCAAAAGGTTAATGATGCCCTTTTTCTGATATAGTGAGAGTGAGGAGGAAGAGGAACGAGAGGTAGAGAGCATCTATTTGCTACTGATAAGATTGTTGCTCGCCTCGTACCACACCCAAAGCAACCTGAAGTGGTTTGTTTTCCTCTGTCATCGGTAACTTCGAGCAGGTGAGGGACTACTTTTCTCTGATGTATGAAATGGCCGCTTGTTTATGTCAGTTGAAACAGGCTCCTTCTCTGAATTACTTAGATAAATCAAAAAGAGAGCAGAGGATTACAAAATAATCTCAGTGCCACAGGAACATGAGCTCAATAAAGTGTCTGTTGTTTGATCTTTGAAAGTAGCTCTCCTCACCTGAGAACAAGCCAACTTGAATCCATATATATGAATGCACACACAAATGTTTAGGGTCAGTGTGGGTATGCGTGTGTGTGTGTGTGTGTGTGTGTGTGTATGTATATATATATATATATATATATATATATATATATATATATATTAATGTTTTTTTTTTTTCAGAAATTAAACAAAACAGTAATGACAGTAATGACTTTTACTTTTTTACTAAATATTTTCATTCATCAAATATTCCTATTCATCAAAAATTCTGAGTAAAATAGCATCATAGTTTCCACAAAAATATAAAGCAGCACAACTGTTTTTAGGCAATTTCGGTGAACATAACAGACTTTTACAAATATTAAAAAATCTTAGCGACCACAATATTTTGAATGGCATATAAAATTTATCATAAATATCATTTATATATTTCAAACACAAATTCCACTAAACCCTTTCTATGGTCCATAAATTTTACTTTTGCCATTACATCATTACGTACAGCATAAGATTTAAAGGTGCCCTAGAATTAAACATTGAATCTACCTTGGCAGAGTTGAATAACAAGAGTTCAGTACATGGAAATGACATACAGTGAGTCTCAAACACCATTGTTTCCTCCTTCTTATGTAAATCTCATTTGTTTAAAAGACATCCGAAGAACAGGCGAATCTCAACATAACACCGACTGTTACGTAACAGTCGGGATCATTAATATGTATGCCCCCAATATTTGCATATGCCAGCCCATGTTCAAGGCATTACACAAGGGCAGGACGTCTGGTTGTGCACAGCAGAATCATCAGACTAGGTAAGCAAGCAAGGACAATAGTGAAAAATGGCAGATGGACCAATAATAACTGACATGATCCATGATATTTTTAGTGATATTTGTAAATTGTCTTTCTAAATGTTTCGTTAGCATGTTGCTAATGTACTGTTAAATGTGGTTAAAGTTACCATCGTTTCTTACTGTATTCATGGAGACAAGACTGTCGTTATTTTCATTTTTTTAAACACTTGCAGTCTGTATAATGCATAAACACAACTTCATTCTTTATAAATCTCTCCAACAGTGAGTAATGTTAGCTTTAGCCACGGAGCACTATCAAACTCATTCAGAATCAAATGTAAACATCCAAATAAATACCATACTTACGCGATTAGACATGTTGCATGACGAACACTTTGTAAAGAGATCCATCCATTTTGAGGGTTATATTAGCTGTGTAAACTTTGTTTATGCTGTTTAAGGCAGTCGTGAGCTCGGGGGGTGGGGAGCACGAGAATTTAAAGGGGCCACAGCCTGAATCGGTGCATATTTAATGATGCCCCAAAATAGGCAGTTAAAAAAATGAATAAAAAAAATCTATGGAGTATTTTGAGCTGAAACTTCACAGACACATTCAGGGGACACCTTAGAAAACACGTTCTACGGCACCTTTAAAGCTACATAACATGCAGAAAGGTCAAAGATGAATGGCCATAGCTGTTTTCAAATATGAGATTTGACTGGTGAAGAAAGTCATTTTTAATGACTTTTTAATGAGTTTTATTGTGTTCAAATATTGTGCCTGGTTCCAATATCAAAATGATGTTTTATAGTGCATTCTTTACAGAAATCCGGTCAAGAATGACCTGAAGACTTACAAAACAAACCTAATGCTCCTGCTGATTAGTTAATCAATATATTATAAGACCATATTTATTTCAACCTCCTGAAAAATCTGTCTACATTATACAAGAGCAAGTTAAAGGTCTGCTGATGCTCCTGAAACATATTGAGCATCACTAGGCAGTCGGCATGCTGCGAGCACATGCTGCTACTATAATATACCAAGAATTTGTTTTGGTCATATTACATTGTGGATTCACTCATTTTGTTTGGCTACATTGTGAAATTTGTGGACAGTTTCATGTTATACCAAACACTATCTCATTTATGGCCATAGTAGACGACACACCACAGTGTGGCCTCACCTGACTATCATATTAACTCCAGCCACACTTTCCCAGTTTGAGTCATATTACAGTCGGAAGGAGGGAAGAGACGAATAGGGTATCAAGCTAGAAACACCGAGCATATTACTCTCTTATCCCTCACCCTCTGAATACAAAGGCTTTACCTCATGTGCTATCGCAAAGAAAACAGCTTAGCAGCGGGGCATTTGTTTTCCATTCAGCTAGAGGCACTTTGTCTTTCCAATCGTTACCTGTCTCAGAATCAGTTCCTCCATTAAAGCCGGACTAAAGAGGGGAGGTGCTGTCTGGGGCTAAATTGCAATTAGCGGTCCGGCGAGTGAGTCTGCCACCGGTTAACTTGGGATATTGGAGTGCAAGGGCCCAGTAATCAGCCTTCGGTCATGTAGAACAATGCATAAAATTAAATTGACATTAATGAATAATTGTGTAATGAAAATGGAGGAGGCGAGCTAATTGCATGTTACAGTGAGTGTAATGCCCAGATAACCTTGTGTCTAATGCTATTCTTAGGGGCCGAGAGCTGGAGCTGCTCGCCAGGGCCTCTCTCGGCGGGAAGTCATTAGAGCGGAGGCGAGGAGATAATGCTGGAGAAAAAGAGAGAGAGAGAGAGAGAGAGCACAGGCAAAAGTAGAGTGGCAACAATCGACGAGTATCTTCGCTTGTGCGTGCATGTTTTGAGTGGGCTAGTCTGAAGTCATTTGTATACAGTCTGAGTGGAATTAAAGGTCAGCGAGCGGAGCTAAGCATTGGTGGGGCCTGTTAGTGCGGGATGCTTACCTGAAAAAATGTCGGCCCATCTTGAGGAGAACTGTAGCTAGCAGAACTTCACCAACACTAAACTTGACTACAGTACTGCATGTATTTTTTTTGTAGGCCAAAACTTTTTAATGGGTTTTTGGTCTTTAACTATTTTCAAGTTTTATTCAATGTCATAAAATATATCGGTAACACCTTTTTTTTTTTTTTTAAGCTTTTACTTGTCTTGAAAAGAGGGATGTTAACCATTAAAAGTTTACTTCACCCAAAAATTAAAATCCTGTCATTAATTACTCACCCTCATGTCGTTCCACACCCGTAAGACCTTCACTCATCTTCGGAACACAAATTAAGATATTTTTCATAAAATCTGATGGCTCAGTGAGACCTCCTTTGCCAGCAAGACAATTGACACTTTCAATTAACACTGCCAAAGTCACACCCCCCAGTGGTGAACCATTGAAACGTAACCACTTACAACGTAACAAAGCCTCGTTTACTGAAATCACGTGACTTTGGTAGTTTGATAAACGCTCCGAACCACTGATTGGAACAAAAGATTTGTAAAGCTCAGTTTTCTCAGTATGTTCCACACCGTCGGCTGAAGTTGGTCCTCGTCTACTTTTTTTCAGCCGATTCGACATGTTGAATCAGCGTCGGAGCTTGTCGGGCCATCTGATCATTCTGATTGGCTGTTCAGCTACTGCCACCTGCTGGTACGGAAAGGCATTTCCTCTTACGCAGACGCAGAACGGACGTGCTACTTGGCCGTCGGGTGTCGAGCGTCGGTTTGGTGTGTCAGGGCAACTTTGGACCCAGACGCTGCCGACGTGAGCCAACCCCGCAGTCTGCTTTGGTCTCCACTAGTTTGTTGGCGTCGGCTTGGTGTTTTCCTGCCTTAATGAATGATGCTTCTACATATTTCTGTGGTTCTAGCTACCTTTTCAGGGCAACTCTTATAAAAAAAAAAAATCAGCATGGAGTGCATCTAGTCGTAGTAACAACTTCACATGCTTGCTGCCACACCTTATGACTTCACACACTCAATATTTAGAATATTTTTTAATAAAAACATAACTATGCATCCTACACTACATTCAGCTGAGAAATATTTTCTGACTATACTTCATTTCATTCCTAATTCATTTATACTAAACAAATTCTGTCATCAAGATCTGGCTGCATATTTACAGTAAATCTGAAATATAACCTGCTTCTCAGCAGTAAACATTGCACATCTCAACAGATGATTCAAGTGCATTGCTCTTCTATCGCACAGAGCATTTAACTCAAGTGCCATCCACTTAAAGTAACATGGGCTCGAATTACATGTAGAGGTTATTCAGCCCTGTTGATATTTCAAATCAATTACTCGCTCTGTCAGTTAGTCCATTACTCATATTATAAGGGCTGTCACAGCATGTGTGAGCTTTTGCGTGTGAGGATGAATATACAAACTTTCTAAACCGTTGTGGAGCAACAGTTGATTTCCCATGAGTCTTTGTTAATTGAAAAAATGAGAATGAGAAGTTCAGCTGTAATTGTTCACAGACACTTTAGGGATAAAAGATGGCATGGACCAGAGCTTTTGCAGCACAGATTGTCTGTCACTTGCACAGGAAACTAAAGAAACACCATAATTAGCTTTTACATTATTAAGCATATATTAACTTTGTATGGTAACATGTAATGGCCAAATTAGGAATCCAGTCTATGGTGGTTTGCTGGGTTTTGCTCATGTCTAAAAGCTAGTATAGTTAGTATCTTTCTTGACTTCCTACTTCCTGCTGGAGGGCTGTCTTTTTGAATGCAGCATGCTCCGTTTCATCTTCCCCATTAATGTGCTCTTGATCTAGCTAAACAAAGGGCTTCACAGCCAGGACGATGCGGCTAATGCACTACACAGGGTCATTGTGACCATTACAGAGGGATGGTGACCACCAATGACTGAAAAGAGGGGGCTCATCTGAGAGGCAGTTCAGTGTGGGAGAGGCTGGTTCCCCTCACATTAATGAGAATGTATTAGTTTGGTGGAAAGTAACGTTTGCTCATTAGCGTTGGCTGTAGGTGAAACACTAGGCCTGTCCTTGGAGTAATTAGGCAGACAAATGAATTATGCTAAGGCTTTTTCACACCTGCTCTGACTATAAAGCAGTGTTTCCCTTTCATTCTGCAACATTAAGTGCAGCAAAAGCCTGTTACAGGCCTAAATCAACACTGCCCATAGTCTCTTTTCTTTTAATTTCTTCTTTCCAGATTTTTTACAAACTGCTTCATGTTTTAAACTGCTTTCTCATTTAAACTTATATAATTTACACCGATCAGGCATAACATTATGACCACCTTCCTTATTTTGTGTTGGTCCCCCTTTTGCTGCCAAAACAGCCCTGACCCGTCGAGACATGGACTCCACAAGACCCCTTGAAGGTGTGCTGTGGTATCTGGCACCAAGATGTTAGCAGCAGATCCTTTAAGTCCTGTAAGTTGTGAGGTGGGGCCTCCATGGATCGGACTTGTTTGTGCAGCACATCCCACAGATGCTCGATTGGATTGAGATCTGGGGAATTCGGAGGCCAAGTCAACACCTCAAACTCGTTGTTGTGCTCCTCAAACCATTCCTGAACCATTTTTGCTTTGTTTTAGGGGTCAGTATGGGCACCATGACTGGTCTGAGGCTATGCAGCCCCATACACAACAAACCACGATGCACTGTGTATTCTGACACCTTTCTATCAGAACTAGCATTAACTTCTTGAGCAATTTGAGCTACATTAGTTCGTCTGTTGGATCGGACCACACGGGCCAGCCTTTGCTCCCCACGTGCATCAATGAGCCTTGGCCGCCCATGACCCTGTCGCTGGTTCACCACTGTTCCTTCCTTGGACCACTTTTGATAGATACTGACCACTGCAGACCAGGAACACCCCACAAGAGCTGCAGTTTTGGAGATGCTCTGACCAAGTCATCTAACCATCACAATTTGGCCCTTGTCAAACTTGCTCAAATCCTTACGCTTGCCCATTTTTCATGCTTCTAACACATCAACTTTGAAGACAAAATGTTCACTTTCTGCCTAATATACAGTATCCCACTCACTAACAGGTGCTGTGATGAAGAGATAATCAGTGTTTATTCACTTCACCTGTCAGTGGACATAATGTTATGCCTGATTGGTATAGATACATTTTGTCAAAGTATTCATTGTTCATGATACCTAATGCATTAATTGATTTATATATATATATATATATATATATATATATATATATATATATATATATATATATATATATATATATAAATGCTAAAAGTGTAGCTATAGAACATTTCACTGGAAAACTTGATTTTACAGGGCTCTTTTAAAAGTGAGCGTTGTACACACTCCTTGTATGATGCAAATCCAACAGGCTCGTAACCTATTGTGTAATTCAGATGGGAACTGAAAGATTTAACTCTGTCCCGCTGGTCTGGTTTAAGTTGTAAGCTTCAGCTGTTATGCGCTCATCATATAAGGCTTGATAAAATTGGTGGGCTGCTCTGAGAGAGAGGATTACGGCGACTGAAGGAGGGAAGATGGAGGCACTATTTTGATAGGAGTCATGGTGCAGCCGCTTTGACATTTGGCCTGAATGATTTGGGGAAATAAATTTGGGCAGAAATGATATGGGGATTGAGATAAGGTTAGGATTTCTATTAGAACTTTGAATCAGACTTGATCATATGAGCAAAGTCACTGGCCTGAACACTTTATTAGCATTTGAAGTAGGAAAGGAAAAACACTCTCCTGTGGGTGGCACAAAATGACATCCGACAACAAAAGAGAAGGCTGACGAAAAGATGCGTACGCTCGAAATGCCAAAATTCCACCTCCAAATCTCCCCTGCCTTGCTCCTTGTCCAGTCAAACTTCCGTCTGATGTTCCTTCATTGGGTAGCGCTGGGTTATCTGACAGATACATCATAGAGCTGCGCAGAGGTGTGTGGACCGACTGCCTGCTGCTTCCCTTGTTGTTTTTAATGGGGTCTTCACAGCAGGCAGCCACAGAACCATTTGTGTTTCACCAGTCCCTGTTACTTCCCTTTATCCCACCCCCTCTCTCCCTCAAGAATCCTCTTTAGCGCCCCCATTCTCTGCCTCTATCTTTACTTGGCACTTCAGTTCACGGTCTGTTTTTTTTTTCAGACATACATCTTTGAATGCTTCTTCAATGGTTGAATGTACTGTATTATCAAGCACATTCCTTTTAAAGACACTACAAAATCTATATTTTGTGGCTTTTAGTCCATGTGTGTTAGCTTTGAGGCTAATCTTTATGATGGCGTTCTCGTAAACGCTGACTGAATTAACTTTCAGTGGATGTATGCATTCTAAATTTGCAGAGTTTCTCATAGATATTGACAATGTATGTTTCACTACATTCTAAGAACAAAAATCTGTATAAAAATGATCATGTCTTAGCAGAAAATTAACCTTTCTTCAATTCTAAAACACAATGCATATTTCAAAATATGCCTTCAAAAAATCATTACGGAATATTATGACAGTACATTGGGCCATATTTTTACAGAATTTTCTTGGAGCGTACACTGATTTTTGTCCAATCAAACGGTCTCTACAACACTGTAAAGAATGACCGTGATTTTAACAGTAAAAGACTGTAAAAATGCTGCGGTGAAAAACTGTCAATTGGTTTAGAGAAAGTTTCCATACTATATACGGTGAATAACTGTAATAGATCTAACGGTACATTTAATGTAATTTTACGGTAAAATACCGTTAAATTCACAGTTTTTGGAAGTGAAAAATAACAATTCATTGTAAAATTTACAGTGAAAAACCGTAAATTGACATTCCCACAATTTCCTGCGTGACACTTCACATTTGATATATTTTTGTTGAAATAACTCTGTTTCTTCTTAGTTTTTCTCATTTTTTTTTCTAATCAGTTATGTATATTAGGGTTTTATGTTACATCTAATGTTGTTAAATTAATGTTTATTGCATTTTTAAAATTTCATGCATGTTACCATGATGGTGTTTAGTGTGTGTGTGAATGACACTGTGTGCACCTTCTATATGTTAGTGCTGTCCTTCTCAGCTTGTGGAAAAGCTGCATGTGATGAACTTTGATTCATCATGTGACTCTTATCACCACTGTGTTTGGTGACTGTCAGTGTATTATAAAGGTACAAAACAGATATTAGTACTTCATTAGGTTGGTAAATTAACATTATATCAGTTAATGAAATACGTTATTTTACCGTAAATTTAACAGATTTTTTTTTACGTTGCTACTGTATTTTTTACGGTAAAGTTCTGGCAACCACAGCTGCCGGTTTTTTACCGTAAATTTTACTGGGATTTTTTTTACAGTGAATGATTATGTCCATGGGTTCATGGCTATGATGTAAATCCTAAAAATTGGTCTTCTGAGCTGTTTTAGAAATAAACTTTCCGGGGTATAAGTTCAGTGTGCGTAAATAAATTTTTTTCTCCTCAATTCTTTACAGGGTTTGGATGTGCACACCAATTTTTACATTTCTAAAATAAATACATGATATGTCCTGGTCAAATTATGAAACATGTTAACATATAAAAGAAAACTACACTCGTCACTCAGCATTTATGGGGGTCTTTATCTTTAAAAAAGCTAAAGAAAAACAAACAAAAAGACTTCCTTTCTTATTCTGCCATTAACATGTTATTGTCTCAACTTGAGACCCTCACTAACCCCAACACCTGTCTGAACTTTCCTTCTGTCCTTCTTTCTATTCGTCTGCTTTATTTAAACATGCTTCAGTAGAGGCCTGGAATGTTCTGGATGCTGGTGTGTGGAAAAGCTTCTCTGTTTATGTGGTGGAAAATGTTACTCATGAAGATGGTAACCTCACACCTCACTCAAACATCTAGAGATGTTTCCTCGTTTACTCATTTTGTGTGGTCAGTTCAGATTTTGAGAAGGAATTCTGCTGCCTTACCAACCAAGAAACAAACTTGCTGTGAATTTATCATGACCAATTCTAACTAAATGAATATACTTGTAAAAGAAAGAATAAATAGTTTTAAAAATGAAGAAGCATCAGAAGGGTCATTCTATTAAACGAACTGATTTTTCTGTTTTATATGGTGATTTTTAAAGAACCTTTTTATAAGATTTGACACTTTTCAGCTAAATTAAAACTTTTTAACATGTTACTATGTCTGGGTTGACGAAAACGGGGTTGACAGTTTTACAGTTTAATTTGTCTTACAAACCTTATGCTCAAGGGTTAGCAGGACTGACATTTTAAGAAAGTTAAAAACACACTACCATTTTCAAAGGTTTGGAAGAAGTCTCTTATATGCTCACCTTTACTCTAATAATTTGATCAAAAATACAGTAAACTGACGTTTTGTAAAGAATTATAATAATTTAACATAACGGTTTTCTATTTTAATATATTTTAAAATGTAATTTATTCTTGTGATGGCAAAGCTGAATTTTCAGCAGCCATTACTCAAGTCTTCGTTCTTCAATCTGTCCTTCAGAAATCATTCTATTATGATGAGTTGGTACTTAGTTAACATTTCTTATTATTATCAATGTTGAAAACAGTGTTGCTTAATATTTTTTGTAGAGTCCATGATTGAAAGTTTAAAAGAACATTTATTTAAACTATATTATATAATAATATAATAATGTCAGTTTTGATCAAATTAATGTGTCCTTGCTGAATAAAAGTATCAAAAACAAAAACAACAAAACTTCTGAACTATCTCCTGAAGAACAATAGTGCCCTTGAGAGGATAATAATATAATTACGATTGAAGAAATAATAATATAAAATTTGCTTTAGGAAACCATTCATATCAAGATTTGTTGGTATACGATGGGTTAAATATAACCAAAACCAGAGTTTAAATATAACCAAAATGTGCATATTTGCTAATGTAGCAAGAAAACATTTAGAAACAAGCTAAAAAAGAGTGTCCTCATGGAGAAAGTTACTGTCGGTGTGTAGCTATTCGTCGTTACAGCAATTTTAATGTATTTCAATTGAGGGACCTTGAAAATCAATGATATATTTAATTACATCCATGCAAATAAAGGTTGTTTCGTGAACTTTTAGTCATTGCACTTTTGACATAGATTTTTGTTTTACCTAAAAACAAGGTATTTTGTTTGAAGTAATTTTAAAACTGCAGATGTGCACATGAAAGTGATGAGAAAGAGGGGGAAAAAAAACTATAAAAGCCAAGCCCCAAGGTGTTCATAAGCTTCGGTGAAAACTTTGCAGAGTTCCTGTGCATATTGACGCTTGAGGGTATGCAGGCTTACCTGTCTAAAAAGAGCATTAGTGAATAATTTGAATGCATTTTTCATTTCACACGGTGTGCTGAACAAACAGGAATCTGTGATTAACAGTTTTAATTAGGATTTTAACGTGACGAATTCCGACAGCCTCGCAACATGCCTTAGCAGAATAAATCACGAGCCGGAGTTTGTCAAGCTGCCGCTTCTAATGGCCGAGGAGCTCTCAAAGCATGACAAGCTAAGACCTGTCAGGACATACCTGCCCCCCCTCCCTCCCTCCATCTCTTTCTCTTTCCTTTTCTCATTCACCCATATTTCACATTTATCTTTTTATTCTCTTCAATTCCTCAAGTCTCTCTAGCTCTCCTCCCCACCTCCCTCTCCTTTTCTCCTTCATCCATCCTGCTGCTCAGCATACATATGTTGAGGCATATGGCCCGTTGTATTGGTTCCGCCTGCTCTCTCCAGCGCTCACCATTCGCTGTCTCTGCCAAGGTGTGGCCAGTGCAGATAGCGGATGTGAGTGCTATAAATCTCAACACGGGCACAAAAGTAAGACAGAAAAGAACCAAACAGACGCAATGAAATGAAACCAAAAAAGATCGGAACGATTGATTCACAAAGTGAGATTTGTTTAAGAGACTGTTTACTCTTTTGTCAAGTCAAGTCACCTTTAAAGTATTTCTCTCACACTTTATATAATACAGATTGTTTCAAAGCAGCTTCACAGTAATAAAAAGAACCAATGATGCAAACTTAAAGGGTTAGTTCACCCAAAAAATGAAAATTCTGTCATTTATTACTCACCCTTGTGATGTTCCACATCTGTAAGTCCTTCGTTCATCTTTGGGGCACAAATTAAGGTCTTTTTGATGAAGTCCGAGAGGTTTCTGTCCCTCCATACCAACCTCTCCAAGGTCCAGAAAGGTAGGAAAGACATCATTAAAGTACTCCATGTGACTCCAGTGGCTTAAAGGGTTAGTTCACCCAAAAATGAAAATTCTGTCATCTTTTTTGTCATCATTTTGGCAGTCGAACTGCCAAAGTCACGTGATTTCAGTAAACGAGGCTTCGTTATGTCATAAGTGTTTTGAAATTTCAATGGTTCACCACTGGGGGGCGTGACTTTGGCAGTTTGATACACGCGCCGAACCACTGATTCGAAACAAAAGATTCGTAAAGCTTCGAAGCTTCATGAAGCAGTGTTTTGAAATCACCCATCACTAGATGTCGTTAAATAAAGTCGTTATTTTGTTTTTTTGGCGCACAAAAAGTATTCTCGTTTCTTCATAACATTAAGGTTGAACCACTGTAGTCACATGAACTGTTTTAAATATGTCTTTAGTTCCTTTCTAGGCATTTTAAAGTGTTAATTATCTTGCTGGCAATGGAGGCCTCACTGAGCCATCGGATTTGATCAAAAATAGCTTAATTTGCGAATGAAGGTCTTATGGGTGTGGAAGGACATGATGGTGAGTAATTAATGACAGAATTTTCATTTTTGGGTGAACTAACCCTTTAAACTAAATTTTATGAAGCGACGTGAATGCTTTGTCAAAAAAACAAACAAACAAAAATAAAACATAATTTACCACTTTATTTACAAAATAATATTATCCAAAGCATTCATGCAACAGTCATAGCTCTCGCGTGCTTCGTGATGATCTCGTAAACACTCATGCATCGTTTTGATTCACTTCAGTTCAACAACTGTGTAAATTTTGTCCAAAAAATTTGATTCGGTTATATAGCAGCTCTACAGAAGACAATTGTGTCATCATTTTGTCAGCTCATTAAATGTGTGTTCTTTCGTTAGGTTGTTGGTTCTTAAGTGCGGATGAAGAGCATGGAGGAGTTTGCTTAGAGGGGGAAAAAGTGGGTTTTAAGTGAGTCAGAGGGTGTTTAAATAAATCAGATGGCCATTGTGTGTGGTCATGATTTGCGCTGGTATTTTTGTGCTTTCAGCATAACACACTGCCCTGGCATGGCAGAGAGAGAACTATGAAGTGGTCAGGGTGGTTTTTCCCTAAAGAGAAATGGAGAAATAAAGGGATTTTATCTGGAATGCTTTCTTTCTTTCTGTCTGTCTTTTTTCCTCCTGTTCCCTCTCTCTCTCGCTCTCTCCTCAAATAACGCTTTGGTGGCTTGCAGTGTTGACAAATATAAAAAGAAGGCCGCAGTGCCTCTTCAAGTTAGAATAAATAAGTTTGACATTTTGAATGGCTTGGGGAGAGTAAACAAGTTCTACAAAGGCACAGGCTTTGGGACGGCACTCTATTTGATGTTCCTGCCTTTCTCGCGCGTTCCCAGCCCTCCGCCTGCCGTTGATTAATTTTAGCAAAGGCAGATCTAATGAAGTGTTGTTCTGATAGTTGTCATATTCGTTTCTCCTTGTCAGGATATTTCAGCGATGGTAAAACAAGTCAGCCTTTACAAAGCAGTATGTTATCACAGGCTAAAGACTGTGCTGCTCACATCTCCCAAACAGATGGGCTTGAATGCATGAGAAAGCTTACTGCACTTCTGTAGGTACACGTATAGCGTCTTTGGTTTTGGAGATATACGTCCCCGTTTGCCTGTACTTTGACAACATCTGGTTCGTGGGACTGGTAAATGTCCATTTTGTTCTGAAATCAAACTTTACAATGATATCATTGATGTTGCAACTACAATTGGTCATTCATCGAGGTCCAGTGAGTTTTAGCATGCATTTTTGAGTGCCAATTGCTGCTGCCTTACTGGAAAAAAGTAGACGGGGTCATTAGTTGGAATCCGCGGATCAGTTTTCTGTTACACTAGAAGCGACCAAATTACCTTGCCATTTTGTCAGAAGGTACGATAATGTTGTGTGCTAATGAATATGTGGACCTCTGAAAGCGCACCATTTTACTGAGGAGAAAAGAATTTCTCTTTTCAGAATGTTAAAAGACATTTTTCTAGCTCATTTAATGAAGCTCCTCTCATTGCAAGAATAGGCTATTTAAATCCTCAAAATCTCAAGGACGTTCCTCATCCACTTCAATGCAGAGATGTTTTCAGACGGCATCTCCAGATACTGATTAAAACATTTGTGTGTGTGTGAGTGTGTGTGTGTGCACGGAAGTAATGATCATGAGTGTCTGTGTTTAAAAAGACGTCATATGTTATGACTAGTCTGGCTAACTGCATATGGCTTGTTTCCTGAAGTTTATCTAATTAGTAAAACGAACACAAAGCCTTAGACATTTTGTCTTTCAGCATTTACGTATAAATGATGCAATGAAACTTGATAATGAATCATAAACATTTTTAATGCTTGCTTAAAGGGTTAGTTCACCAAAAAAAAAAAAAAGAAAGAAAGAAATTTCTGTCATTAATTATTCACCCTCATGTCGTTCCAAACCCGAAAGACCTTTGTTCATCTTTGGAACACAAATGAAGATCTTTTTGATGAAATCCAATAGAAAGCAAAGAAATTACCACATTCAAGGTCCAGAAAAGTAGTAAAAACAAATGTTAAAATATAATGTGACTACAGTGTTTCAACCTTAATTTGAATACTTTTTGTGCGCAAAAACAAAAATAACGACTTTATTCAACAAATGTGTCCCTCCCTAGTCATTCTGCCACAATATTTTCCTTGAATGTGGTAAAAAAAAAAAAAAAATACAAATAAATAAACTCTTGGATTTCATCAAAAATATCTTAATTTGTGTTCCGAAAATGAATGAAGGACTTGCGGGTTTGAAATGACATGAGGGTGAGTAATTAATAACAGAAATTTAATTTTTGGGTGAACTAACCCTTTAATATCTTTGAGCAAAGCCATTTGTATGGATATCAATTAACTTGTTCAAAAATAAATTAAAATGGCATTTATACATACAATAACTTGAATACTTCTTTTCTTTGATTACCATTTTTTTAATTAAAAAATAATTAAAATTAATTTTGATATTTTTTAGAATAAGAAGTCAAAAATGTCAGGGTGATTCAACTGTCTTGATATCACAATAAAGAAAAAAGCCTCATAAAATGAAAATTAACATTCTTGGACAGAACTTGAATTGTTCTTGGAAAAAAATCATCAATAAATGTTAACATTTCTGATAATTCACCTTTTTTACGTCTAGGCAAGGTTTATTCAGGTTGTAAAATGCCTGAATTAATTCTGAATTAATCGTTCATTCTATTTGTAAATAAATAAATAAATACTTTGAATTTTCTTGAAAATCTTTAGTGTAAAACTTTTTTTTTTTTTTTTTTAAACCGCACAAAACCAACATGAGTGCAAAGTGCTCATTTTTTAGAATGTGGCACATATACTTTAAACTACATTTTTAAAGATTTTTTTGTTTTTCCTTTTCTTTACCATGGCCATTCTTATATGTCATTGACCATGAAGCTGTAATGAGGAGTTGTAGATGAGTGGGCAACAATTTGCAATGAGTCCATTGAGAACGAGCGTTTCTGGACTCCTCTGAACAAGGCTGAAGAGCTGCTTTTCTTCTTTATGATTAGTTGAGTAAATGGGTTTATTAAGCTTGCAATTGTGCTGATATTTTGAGGTGAACAGATATCCACTCAATGTGAGGGCTTGCTATCAAGTTTATGGAAATGACACAACATCTCAGGTCAATTCGCATTGACCTGTTGGCTTAAGAAATGCCACCGCACCGCTACTTTTTATCCTGTCATTCTTGTGCAAGAATAAAGAAACATGCCATTTGCCTGTGTGAAGAGCAAAAGGCCCTTCACTGTGTAAAATAAGGACAAGCTTAAACTATATTTCATCAAAAAATGGTAATTAATTTGCTGAGTGGTACTTTCAAGGCCGTGGGGCACGGACGCCTGTTCTGCCCTAAAGCTTGCCTGAACATTTAAGACACACCCAACAAGAGAACCGTTAAAAGGTTCACTCAGTATTTACATTTTTCATGTGGGGGTTGACAGTTTAACTGGTTTGAAGAAATTCAAAGGCTGAAATTAATTTTTGATTTTTTTTTTTCAATCAATATTCCAAGTCAATATTCTGCATTTTATCTTATAATCAATATTGCTGCACAGTGAACACACAAAAGTAGCCTGCCTAAATATAATAATTTAACATTTTAGAGATGAGAACTACTGATTTAGTTGAAGTTTTCATTTTGGGAAAGAGAGAGAGAAAAAAAAAAAAAACTCCCCATGGCTTCTTTTGACAGAATTAATCAACCTGCATACAGCTTTTGAAGTGAGCAATGATTTTGCTGATTGAAACACCTTCAAGTCAACCGGAAAAGCCACTAATGACCAACAACCTGGGCTAAATTAAACGGGGGAATGTTGGATTAAAATTTTGATGATATGCATCATAAGCATTGTAATTATAGATCTTGGTTCATTCCTCCATTATTAATTGTCCAAAGCGTAATGATTCATTGTGGTGTTTGAAAATTATTATTAATTTTCTGGATGATTATACTTATGGAAGACTAAATGCAGGGCTCTGGTTTGAAGAGAATGTGTTAAAAGAGAGAGAGAGAACAGAAGAGGCAGCCTCGTATAAAAACGCATCCCTGAGGACAAAACAGTTCATTTTTACTTTAATCAACACATACTTAAAAGAGTTGATTACGCTCGCTGACAGTCTTTAGGGAAATTTGTGCTAAACATTATTTGCTTTGTTATTTATTAATGTGATCACTGATCTGTGTAGTTTGTGGTGAAGAATATGCCATGTTTGGAGCGATAACTATTATTATTGTTAGTGGCGCTTGAGCTATGCTGAAAATATTCATGTATTGTTGATAGGTTGGAACTTTCACTCTAAACTGCAGTACACTGTGATTATTATACGGTAACACTTAAAGTTCTGTTTGCTAATATTAGTTAACTACATTAGTTAACATGAACTAACAAATACAAATACCTCTAAAGCGTTTGTTAATCTTACTTAATGTTAATTTCAACATTTGCTAATATATTACTAAAATCAATAGTTGTATCTATTATTTAATGGACCTGAGCTAACATAAACTAACAATGAACAGTTATATCTTCATTAATTAAAGAGATAGTTCACCCCAAAATGAAAATTCTGTCATCATTTACTCATCCTCAAGTTGTTCCAAACCTGTATGAATTTCTTTCTTCTGTTGAACACAAAAGAAGATATTTTGAAGAATATTCGTAACCAAACAGTTGATGGACCTCATCGTATGGAGGAAAAAAAAAATAAATATACTATTTAATTCCATGGGGCCCATCAATTGTTTGGTTACACATATTCTTCAAAATATCTTCTTTTGTGTTCAACAGAAAAAAAAAAAAAGAAAAAAAAATTCATACAGGTTTGGAACAACTTTTCATTTTTAGGCGAACTATCCCTTTAATGTTAATAAAGATTAATACATATAATAACAAATGTTTTGCCCTTTTTTAGCTAATGTTAGTCAGTGCATTAACTGATTAACTGACTGTTAATTAATGGGACCTTATTGTAAAGTGTTACCTATTGTGCTGATGAGTTCAGTTCTGAAAGCTACTTTTATGTAAACAGGTCTAAACCAGAATAATGGGAAGAAATGCATGGAAATCTGGTGGATGAGTTATGAAAGGGAAGAGAATTAATCTAAATCATTGCTATAGCTTTATATGTCTTAAAAATACAAAATCAACAATGGAAAAATAA
Organism: Megalobrama amblycephala; assembly: GCF_018812025.1. Classification (NCBI taxonomy): domain Eukaryota; kingdom Metazoa; phylum Chordata; class Actinopteri; order Cypriniformes; family Xenocyprididae; genus Megalobrama; species Megalobrama amblycephala. The sequence goes on from NC_063051.1 coordinate 15,700,620, forward strand.
AAACAACATACAGTAACACATGTAATTAATTCTGAAAAATATTTTTTCTTTAATCTTTTTAAATAACAGTTAGGTGTACTATGTGAACATAACATTCGGATTTTCATCAAGTTCCGTCATTCACAAGTTCCATCTTTTTTGTCTGCACTGCAATTTCACATAGGCATCCATAGGCAGTGTTTGGGTAACGCATTACAAGTAACTTGAGTTACGTAATTAGATTACTTTTTTCAAGTAACTAGTAAAGTAACACATTACTTTTTCAATTTACAACAAAATATCTAAGTTACTTTTTCAAATAAGTAATGCAAGTTACTTTATTACATTTATTGACTGACAGATCTGTCCCCATGTTGAGAGAAATAGGTTAAGTGCAGATGTGTTGAGTGCGCTGTGGAAACATGATGGTTATTGTAGCTCTAGACTAAATGTGAATATGCATTTACTCATCTCATTTGCACAAAAACAATGAGTATTTCTCAAAATGAATAAAAACAGTGAAATGCAATCTTATGCAAACCTGTAATAATTAAATATATTAAATGACACAAATATACTTTATGTATTTAATCTCACTTTAAAACCAATGTCTTTGCTGCTGACCTTCAAGTAATGATCCAATTCAACGATAATAATGAGCAAAAATTACTTTAGATTAGATTTAGAAATAAGTGTTGAACTTCCTTCCCTTGTTTCCTATGTTATCCTGTATCCTATCTTAAAAGCAAAATGTCAGCACAGCTGAAAGGTTAGTTTGAGCTGCGCCCTCTACTGTACAGGCATAAATATGCATGTCCTTCAGCCTGAGGCTTATTCATTTCACTTTTGGTGTGAAAGGGCCTTAACATTTGCCAAAAATAGAACTTTTTTGTTGTTACTAAAAAACAAAAAGTCCAGTCCAGGTGAGAAAAAGTAATGCAAAAGTAATGTAATGCATTACTTTTCATAGAAAGTAACTAAGTAACGCAATTAGTTACTTTTTTAGTGAGTAACGCAATATTGTAATGCATTACATATTTTTAAAAGTAACTTTCCCAACACTGTCCATAGATGTATATGACTGGCTGGTCGAGTTGAACTCTGTGATCTGAAATTGCCCATTCTAATAATTCTTGTGTCCTAACATCAGCCAATCAGAGTATTTCCATGTAGTTATGCAGAGTGGTTAGCCAATCATAACAAAGAGATTTTACATGGAGGTCTTTAAGATACAGCAGCAAAAAGTGCCCGTTTAATTTTAAAGGTCAGAGAGACCAATTTATATTATCCTGATAACAGCAGTGGTCAGGTAAATAAAAATTGCAACTGTTTGTGGGGCAAGAAACCATGATTAACAGATTAACAGATGAAAATGAAAAATTAAATGGTAAAATTATATGATATGACCCATTTAAGAAACGCAAGAATGACTTTTTAGATCATGGCTCCAACCAATCCCTCCTTATTTGTATTAATCACTGAAATTACCTTTCCATCATGAGTTATCTGCCTAATCATTTGCAAAATTACTGCCATAAGGTATTTAAAGGCACTCATCCAAAGTCAAACACAAGGGATTGGTTTAATTTTACATAATTGATGTCCCACTTACTTGAGTAAATGTCAGATGTAAGTTCTATTTTACGAACGTGAATGAATAAAAATCTTGCAGACTTTGTTTTTGAGAAGGTTTTGGGCCAGAAGTGTAGGCTCTTATGAAGTGATGGATATAGAAGTTTATATCTCGTTCAATGACATTATGCAAAACATTCTAAAATAATTACTATGAAGATCACTCCACAACGGCCTTTTTCATCTGGTTTAGGGTTTGAAATGGGCATATAAAACCGTTCCACAAACCAACATTTATAGAATTCCCATTTTGAGTTTCCTGTTGTCAGGTGTAGTTCAAATCCATGAATGTGTAGCTTAATTTTTCAAAAATGAAAATTCTGTCATAATTTTCTTCTGTGGAACATAAAATAAGATATATAAGATAATATCTCAGTTTTTTTTTTTTTTTTGACAACATTCTTTAAAGTGTCTTTTTTTGTTGTTTTGTTCCACAGAATATAGTCATACTGGTTTGGAACAACTTGAGTAAATTCTTGGTGTGAACTATCCCTTTAAGGCCATTGCTAAAACAAAAAAGTACTTTCTACATTGACTATTGGTGAGATTAAGTCATGTCAGAAAGATTGTATTTACGAGTTGAATGCACATGAATGCCACCACAAAGTCGTAATTATGAGTGAGAAGCAATGGCGGAAGCAAATTGTTTTCAATCATGATAAATGTATTTCTGAATGCTGACAGTAAAATGTAGTTTGTATGCATAATGTGTACTGTTAATGAAGAAGAGAGATAAAGTTTGCCAGAAAACACTACTCGTTTAGCCAGTTTATGTGCTGATGAGTGACTAAACTACATGTCCCATCATTCTCTGTGTGCAGCATAATAATAATAATAATAATAATAATAATAATAATAATAATAATAGTAAACATAAATTACACACATAATGCATATTCTTTTCAGAGTTTTCCGAGCTTGTAAAAACAAAATTCCCAGGAGGACTTGAATGCACCATATGGTCCTAACCTTATGATATTGCCTGAACAAAAGTGGCCTAACTGCACAATGTTACCCTGAAGCAAAAAACAAAACAAAACAAAACAAAAAACAAAAAAAACAACAACAAAGTTTTAGTATATAAATAAAAACTAAATAAATCTTTAAACAATCAAACATACTTCTTTACATACTGATGCATATATTTTTCATGTTAAGTTATTTTAACTTGAACGTTAAAAAGTGATATTTATCTTACAAAAAGCCACACCAACTCCAACCCCTCATTTATTTGAACAGACATGTCAGGTGATATATGTGTATTGACTAAACCAACACTAAAATATAAGTGTATTTAACTTAATGTATAAGAGTTTACACACAACATTTACAGGGTTTGACGTCACTTGAAAACTGTGAATATATGTAAATACATTATGCCCTCTATGAACTGCATATGTGAATATTTTACATTTTCAAAAAACATAATTTAGTATGATTCATAAGCTGTTTTCCTAATGGGTACATTTTGTCCCCACAACGTAGGGTTCACAGGGACCGTACACACACACATACAGACAGACAGACAGTGTATCTCTCTTTCACTCTGCACCTTTCATTTCACTAACTGATGTTTTTACCACAGCTTAAGGTTGTGTAATAGCTCTCATTTCACCACAGTTGATAAGCTCAGCCTGTGCCAAACATACCATACTGACGCATATTAATTAATGGATCTCTGATGTATCTGTCCTGTCCCATTTGTTATGAGGGCATTCCTTTTTAATTAAAAAAATCCCCATGCTTACAATCTGACACATGCAGGTGTCAGACTAACCTTGAGTGAATACTAGTCCTTTTCATCTTCACATGTTTATACATATCACTACAACTGAAATCAACTGGTTTTGCATAGAGTGTAAAGCTATAAACCTTATTCACAGCAGTGCCATCTTTGATTTTTTACGGGAATGAAAGCGAAGCTTTGAAGGATAGACATACATCTCTTCAGTGGGTTGTACTGTTATTTTAATATGTTTTTGGATTGTTCTGCTGATGAAACACCTCAAAAATATCTTTCCAAGAATTTTCAGTAGACAAAAAAATGACAACATGAGCTGTGGAAAACTACAAGGAATCTAAGAGCTTTATGCAACTTTTTAAAGCAGATTCCATTGAAAACACGCCAAGTCTCACAGCCTCACTTTCATACCTGTCATGGCGCTGTTCTGAATAAGATCTATAAAGCTTCCTCTGGGATTTCCAGGGATATATATATATATATATATATATATATATATATATATATATATATATATATATATATATATATATATATATTTTTTTTTTTTTTTTTTTTTTTTTAATTAATTCGACTTTATGAGTAATTTGTGGTACATTATTGCCAAAGAGAGAAGCTTTCGGGTGTTTTTGAGTGGTTGTTTTGGGTGGTTGGGATCCATGTGTGCGCCCCTCTTACTTGTGCCAAAATTAGAGTTACAACACAAAATTACAACACAATCTCATGGCAATTCGTAACTATTTTACATTTTGGTGAATTGGTGGCTAATTTATGCAATCTCATTCGTACTTTTTTGTCACTGATGGGTATGTATGTTTAGAGCAGGGGCGTTTCCTCCGAGTAGGCAAGGGAGGCAGTGCCTCCTCAAAAAAATAGGATGAGAAAATAATCCATATTACATATAAAACAACACAAATATTACAAATTATGACATTAAAAAGAGCGCAAGGCACGCGTATTTCTTAAGGAATACTGCCAAACAGCGACACCCGCAGGTAAAGTTACACAGAGGAGTCATGCTTTACAGTCTATGGAGTCATGCCTCCCTTTCCCAGTGCCCAAGGAAGTCGACCGGAAGTTGAAGTCGGCCGCGTGCCGCCATCTTGTAGCAGAACTTCACTTGCGTTAGCCATCCCATTGACTCCCATTCATTTTGCCGTCACTTTGACAGCAAATAACTTTACATCTGAGGCGTTTAAAGACTCAATTTGTCCATTATTTATTTCTAAAGATACACGACAATGTATAAAGGGCTCCATTACCTTCTATGTTACATTATGGCCCCGTAGAAACAGTTTTTGTAAAAATAGGCTAACGATTGCGTCATAACCACTCGACTCTCTGTCGCACAGTAGAGAAATTACCGTACAGACAGGAGGAGAAGCTCGCAGGCAATAGTATGCATTAACTTAATATGGCGTACTGGCGTTACATTTTAAAATACTATACAAAATAATTAATCAGAATAATTACTCCTGCTCACTCACGCCAAAGAACTCCCCGCTCAAGCTCGCCGTCTCTGCAAGATTAACGATGGCAGTTTGCACGCACAGCTACTAGAAGATTTACATCTGTCAGACAGGTTGCTGACGTCATCAAGCTTAGTTTGAGTCTGCGCGGCAGAAACGGAAGTGCTAAAAATCGCTAAAAATGGGCTTCACTTGTCTCAATTGAGTTCCAATGGGGTCGCTGTGTCCATTTCTTTTACTGTCTATGCCCTTTCCTCTCATAAAAAACCATATAAAATCAATAGACCCCCGGCGTGCGGTGGGTTTTGTGGGGGGTAATTGAGAATGAATAGGGAAAGTCACGTGAGAGGAGGCAATGTCTCCATCGCGCTATGATTGGATGTAATTGGTTATGATTGGATATAATTGGTTTGTGCGATAAATCCGGCCTCTTGTTGGCGTGCGCGTTCCGCGCGTAGGTTTGACTGAACAAATGATGGCGTCAATCGGAAGACTAATTGAAAAGTAAGTAAACAGATCACAGTTAGATATCACCGCTTTATGTCACGTCAAAATCAAACTTGAAATGGACTGAAAGCATGATGACTGCGGGGGGTTTTAGTGCAGTCAGATTGGTGAAATTAAAAATGCAATTTGTGTCTGTGACAGACGGTGTTTACGGAGCATGACTGATGATCCAAAATATCCTAGGTTGACAATTAAAAAGAAAAACCGCAATACGCAAATAAAATATATTGTTTAAATTATTATTGCCTTTAGTTATTATTTTGGAATGAATGTAGAAATGCTTAAAACACTAACTTGATGAGATTGACTTGGTTTTGATAAATAGAACATTACATTGTTAATGTAAAATTACAAAATAGAATTGTGTTTGGTTTCTTTTTTTCTTTTTTTGATGTACTGTAAAGTAATGTTCATTCAACAAGGAAGATGTGTCAACTTTAAGAGTAATGCACATTAATTTACATTGATTCATAAAATAAAAAAAAAGTGCCTCCTCATTTCAGAACACCACTGCACGCCACTGGTTTAGAGGTGGGTTTATGGTACGTTCACACCAGACGCGACTTGCGCGAATAAATCGCGTTATTCGCGCTTAGTTGGACGCTTGAACATTTTGAGTTTACTCGCTTCATTCGCGCGTGAAATTCACTTCACAACAGAAGCGAATTCGCGTCATCAGAGGGGCTCTCCCTCTCCTTTATGTGTCCCAGACTCTTCCACTTCTTTCTGCACACTTCCTCTGAATAAACACAACTTGTCAGCGGGGAAATAGTTGTAAATTACAGCGAATAAGCTCAATTGGTCGGCTTTAGCTAGCTTGTAGTCTCGATATGTATATTTATATAGCTCAAAGACCGTTTTTTACAACTTGCCAGATTGTCCGACCTCCTCACTCACTTTCTTTCAAGCAAGATCCTTTTTATTCCTGTTTCTATAAAAGTATGAAGATGTACAGCGACTATGATTTTGTCCTCCATTGTTGTTTCAGATTTCTATCTCAGCTCGCTATGTCACGTCACTTCACGCTTCATTCGCGTCTGGTGTGAACGCACCATTAGGAGTGGATCTTCATGCTTACTTTTCTTTTTCTAATAATTGTAAGTTTTTGTATGATTAATATTGTATGAATTCATACGAAAACACCACCTTGTAACATTTACATTCTTTTCTGTGAGATCTAATAACTATCCCTTTAATACTGCAAATTAATATTTGTTATTAAATACAACATTTTAGTTAGTCCACTTGTCCTGACACCATTCCCGGTTGTCCCCCCTACAACATCACTATGTACGTTACAAACCTCCATTTGTATCCTCACAGTCCACCCCCCCACCCCACAATTCTTTCCAGTACTCACATAACAAAAAACAGAGCTGAGTCACCGCAATCCAACACTCTTATCCTGTAAATGTGACACAGTCTGTGAATCTGCCTATCGATCATGACTATTGATTCTGTTTCCCAGGCTTAAAATAATAGTTTCTCTTTTGTTGCCGTATTAATGATTAGACAGAAAAGAATCTCTAAAGTGCTGCAGCTGCTCCTTGATTGATCACTGGAGATATCACTGTCCCCAAGACAAAGTTTTCTCCAGCTTTCATTATCTGAATTGAGTAACTTATCCGATTATGGAGGTTCACTTGATTGCGATGCACTATCTGCCATTAATTTAATAGGGAGCATGAGCAGATTGTAAGGTTTGAGACGGGGCTTTGGTAATAGGTCCCGCACTTCCACGAGCCTCCTGTTTCAGCTTCTGGTTGACATTTGGACGATATGTGATGAACAGATTTGTTTAGAGTGGCGCTGTTGACCTCTGCAATTTGGTCACCTGGGCACAGACAGGAGAGGGGAGGGCTGGATTGAATATTAATAGTTATAAGGCCGAGACGGAAGGTTAGTAGTTTTTTTTTTTTTTTTTTAGCCATTTCACCATTTTATCCAGAACGACCAGCCGCTAAACCCTTGAGTGAGCTCAATAGACGGACTCATGTAGCCAATGAAGACAGGTGGCAATAATCCTGCTAAGAGACAGATCTGAAAGCACTCATACAAAACCAATTTCGGCTGCTCTCCATTTGTCAAAAGCTCATCAGAGTGAGGGACGAGAGCACTGAGGCCGCGTGGCTGCAGAATCACTTCACTCCTGATTGCCTTGTCAGGGCACCTTATCCTCCTGAGAATGACATAACCGCCCCTCTCGAACACACACACTCTTACCTAGGTGCTACTATCTCAAACTGCTATTTCCAAAAAAATCGTCCATCTTACAGTCTCTTTCAGCACCTTATAAGACCTACACTGTTAACCCTAATAAGCTGACATATCTTACAAAATGTTGAGGTAATAAGTTGCAACTCATTCAGTTTAAATTCAGCCTAAAGGGTTAGTTCACCCAAAATATGAAAATTCTGTCATTAATTACTCACCCTCATGTCGTTCCACACCCGTAAGACCTTCGTTCATCTTCAGAACACAAATTAAGATGTTTTTTTATAAAATCCGATGGCTCAGTGAGGCCTGCATTGCCAGCAAGACAATTAACACATTCAGATGCCCAGAAAGCTACTAAACGCGTATTTAAAACAGTTCATGTGACCACAGTGGTTCAACCTTAAAGGTCCCGTTCTTCGTGATCCCATGTTTCAAACTTTAGTTAGTGTGTAATGTTGTTGTTAGAGTATAAATAAAATCTGTAAAATTTTAAAGCTCAAAGTTCAATGCCAAGCGAGATATTTTATTTAACAGAAGTCGCCTACATCGAACGGCCAGTTTGGACTACATCCCTCTACTTCCTTCTTTAATGACGTCACTAAAACAGTTTTTTGACTAACCTCCGCCCACAGGAATACACAAGAGTTGCGTTTGTAGAGTGTGTTTGTCGCCATGTCGTCGAAACGCTGTTATTTTCATCCCGCAGTCCAATCACCGGGTCTGATTCCGGCTCAAATTGATAGGGTAAAATTAAAGACATGTTTACAATAACACTGAGCGCGTGCATCTCCACGTTATGGTAAGAGGCGTGACCTTTCCGGGCAAGATGCGCTAAACTGCTGTCGAATCACAACACAGGAACCGCTGGCACAATCAGAACTCGTTACGTATTTCTGAAGGAGGGACTTCATAGAACAAGGAAGTCATCAGCCCGTTTTTATGACAGTGGAAACAGCGGTATACAGATAAGTAAATTGTGTGAAAAATACTGTGTTTTTTTACACGCGAAACATGAACACATGTTATATTGCACACTATAAACACAATCAAAGCTTCAAAAAACCACGAAAAACGGGACCTTTAATGATATGAAGCGACAAGGATACTTTTTGTGCGCCAAAAAAACAAAATAACGACTTTATTCAACAATATCTAGTGATGGGTGATTTCAAAACACTGCTTCATGAAGATTCTAAGCTTTATGAATCTTTTGTTTCGAATCAGTGGTCCGGAGCGTGTATCAAACTGCTAATGTCACGCCCCCCAGTGGTGAACCATTGAAATTTTGAAACACTTATGGTGAAACATAGCAGTGTTTCCTGAAATCACGTGACTTTGGCAGATTTGAAACAAAAGATTCGTAAAGCTTATTTAGTTTTTTTGGTGCACAAAAAGTATTCTCGTAACTTCATTGCTTTAAGGTTGAACCACTGTGGTCACATGAACTGTTTTAAATATGTCTTTAGTAGCTTTTTGGGCATTGAAAGTGTTAATTGTCTTGCTGGCAATGAAGGCCTCACTGAGCCATCGGATTTTATCAAAAATATATTGTGTTCTGAAGATGAACGATGGTCTTACGGGTGTGGAACGACATGAGGGTGAGTAATTAATGACATAATTTTCATTTTTGGGTGAACTAACCCTTTAATTTAATCAGTTATTGAGTTCCTGTAACTTTTTTCTATAAAGAACAATGAACTTTCCGTAATATTTGAGTGAAATGAACTCATTTAATTTAATTTCACTGTTCGATTTTAAAGTGTAAAAGTCAAACCTCTTGGTCCAGGAACTACTACAGTCTTGTTCATGAAAGAACCTGGACAAAGCAGAAGATGACATATAGGTGGACTTCTTTCATGTCAGAATAGATCACATCAGGTGGCAGAAATGACCCTTCGGTGCATGGAACCCTTCTAGTGCTCATGCTAAAGTGCTGCCACTTATCTCCTCCAGACCTCTCCATCTGTTTACCTCCCTCTTCCCCCACTGAGATGGACGGAGGTATAGCAAAGCGGATGGTGGGATGGGTGGATGGAAAGAGGGAAGGAGGGAGGGAAACCTTAATGAAAGCGGAGATTCCAGGCAGCCTGCTGGTTCTCATCAATCAGCCGTGTGCTTTGGAAGTGTAATCCGAGGGAGGGGGAGAGGCATCAGGCTTTTAATCTCTATTAGTTAATGGACTCTACTCTCATGCTTCAGGAACGTTAGACTGTCGGTCTGCAAACAACGCACAAGCTCATTTCAGAGGCTCTATCGGAGCTCCTGTTCCTGAGCAAAACTTCGAAATGCTGTTGGAAAATGTGTAATCTTAAATTAGTAATGTGACTATAAAGCTTCCTTTGTACGCAAGTAGTACATTTTTGGGGATATTTTTGTATTAATTAGTTTTTATGGGTAATTTGTGGTACGTTTTCGCCATAGGGTGGAGATTTCGGGTGCTTTTGGGTGGCTTAGCAAGGCGTTGCCAGTTGTTGAATTAATTTGACTAAAGGTTTATTTTTATTTTTTATGAGAGACTGCTTGTGAGTGAGCCAAAGAGGCAAAGCTGTCGTGAAACTTGTCATTTCTGGTTCCCAGAAGTATTTTGCAGCACTCGGATATGTTCCATTAGCGCTGTATGTTTTGCAGAACAACTTGCGCTCGGAACATCACAGTGCGCTCTGGGGTCGTTTTTCTATAGGCCCCTGGTGTTAATGAAACAGTTTAAATGTGCTCTCATCCTTGGGAGACAGGGAATTAGGCAGAGCCACATCCATCCGATTCAATTATAAATTAAATTGACTAACGAACCGTAAATCATTATGCAAACCAATTGCTTACAATAATTTGTTTTGTTTTGTTTTGTTTTTTTTGTTTTTACAAAAATATGGAAAATAAAAACAAAAATGATTATAACACTTCAGTTCTTGAATGTAAAGGCTTTTAAAAAACTTACTTCTTTCCCTTCATTGAACTCCATCTAAATTTTCTACCATAATATTGTAACATCTGTAATTTGGCATTGTTTTTATTACTGCACTACTGAATCAGATGTCAATTGTTTATTTGTAAAAAAAAAAAAAATAATTAAATAATTAAATAACTTTTTTAAAGAAATAGTTCACCAAAAACTGAAAACGTTGTCATTGGAAAAAAAAAAATTTTTTTTACAATAAATCCACATAGAAAACAGCTATTTGACTGTATTTTCGATCAAATAATGTTGTAACTCAGGCAATGTCACAATGTCCAATCTGCGCCAAACTTCACATGTTTGAGAACAGTCCTGCCCTGAACACAATGACAATACCCTGGCTACTTCTTTAATATAATGAAAGTGAATGAGAACTAAGGCAGAAAGTATACTTCATTTTTTAGCGTATGCGTACATTCAAAAGCACAGCCTTACAAAGTATACTTCACTTGACTCATTGCAATACCTCTATGAGTTACAACCCATATAAACATCTTTGTATTCTTTCATGCTAGAGTTGTACAAATGAGGGTACTTTCTAACCTCTTCGTACAATCTCTCATCTAGGTAGGCCTCCATTGTATCTGTAGCTTGCATGCGTTCCTGTCTGTTCTGTTTATGCAGTTTTTCTTCGACTACCTTGTGAATCAAGGCCCCCAGGGCACGGTTGCCTTGTGGATAAAGTAAGTACTGCAAAAAAAAAAAAAGAATGTGGATGTGCGACCTGCGCGTACAAAGTAGGCTGATGCTGACCCTCACGTACACGTAAAAAGTGAAGTTTGTCCTTAAGGCTGTCAAGCTCCAAAACACACCATAAAAGTATCAAAAAATGCCATAAGATTCTGTTTTCTAAGTTATCTGAATTCAGTACTTATTTGTGTTAGGAACACGTGCATTTTTCACTGAAAATCTGGCCTTGTGGAGACCATTTGTAATAAGACCATTTGTGTAGCAGTGTGCAATTCAAGAATGAATCACTCGAGGTTCACAAAACCAGCCTGAATGGTTCGGTCATGAATCTGACTGATCCAGTTCTTGAGTTCTAACTGGATTGGAAGATTATCGGTGAATAATGACTTAAATTTCCATCTGTTTGTCACACAAAGCTATTATATGTCTTTAGAAGACTTTATATTTTTTATGATAATTTTCTGGTGCTTTCTGTCCACTGCCCACTTTTAAAGTAAGTGGAACCTCTCAGCAAACCGTCAGTATTCACTTAGGCAATGAGTCTTTGATGCTGTAGTAAAGTTGTCTCTCTGTACCTTGTAGTGGTCACAAAGTGTTCACTTCAGGGCCTATCCTCTTTCCTGTCAGATTCAGACAGGTCCTCTGATCAACTTATGCTAATGCTGGTCTAACAAAGCCCTCCACTCCCACGCCAACACAGCAATGTCTATGCAAAACAGCAGCCAGAGGGAGAGGACAAAATATATTCATGTTTTTTTTTTTTCCTCCACCCTTCTTTTCCAACTCTGTCCTTTCTCTCCGGGGTGTTTTTTTTTTTTTATCTTTCCTTTCACTTGACCATTTGTGCTTTTTGTTTCTTTCTTCAGCCGACATCATTTACAGCATGTTAAAAGATGAACTGTGCCCCTCTTGTAGATTTGATCAGTCGTTATGAGTTCCCCTGAGAGAAATGGACTCCGTATCCCAGCGTACCTAGATTGACAATGGTTCTGTGCTGATTGTACATCAGCAGCAAAGCTTGTGCACTGTTTGGAATTTTTTTTTTTTTTTTTTTTTTTTTTGTGCATGCTTTATTTTGCAAAGAGGACATCTTGTAAATATAGAAACAAATTAATAATATATGTATAGTTAGGCCCTCAGGTGAAATGCATTTCCAAAAATGATGTCGTATATACGTAATGCACAAATGTAGAAAATGTATTTGGGTTGCCTTATTAATATGGATCATAGAAGAATGTGTAGTGTCCTACTTCCAAGATGTTGGCTTTTAAATAATCCCAATAGGCCTTGTGTCGCCTAATTGATTGATTGGGATAGCTCCTAAAGGTCATTTTCATAAAGCATTAGGAGGTGATGAACACAATGCTGTCTGTGATTGTTAACCAAGAGTTAATTTATTACAACAAGCATACTAACTATGTAGTTATACTGGATTACCTACTAAAGATGATACAAATTCGCACCATTTGGGATAATAAGATGTTTAATTATCCACCACTATTTTGAATACCTAATTACATATAAAGCATCTCTTTTATCAAATGAGATGCCTGACCCAGTTCATTTTTCCTTTACTTCCACTTTATTGCACATATGTATTCATAACATGTAAAGAGGTCATGTATCAAAAGCTGCAAGAACAATTTTCACATTCATTACCCATTAGAGAGCTAATCTGTATCAACTTATAGCTGGTTTGAGTTTATCCCACTTCAATATGAGAGGCACATCTACAGTAATTGCTTTATTAAGGTTAAAAATTTACATTAAGAGGGATTTTTACTATTGCGGTGACTATAGGCCTATATATGTATAGTTCTACTCAGTTCTACTCAGTCACGTGTTTTCACTTGTCATCATCTATCATCACTTTTTTATAAAAAAAAATACTTCAGTATTTTTCCAAAAGAAGAAAAAAGGTTTACATCCAATAGTTCTATTCTAGAAGGAACAGAAAAAAACATTGAAACCCACAAGACCATCTTTTCCACTGCTTGTCTCAATAATGCTGCTTCTTATCTTTAGGTCTTCCAGGGTAATCAAATTTTCCTGCTGTATTTTGTGACCCTTTTGCAGTGCTTTTAACCCAGACCGAGTCTCCTTAGCCTTGATAGAGCCATTGTTTAAATACAAATATGACAGGGGCCCAGGGGCATATTGAGAGGATAGAGATACAAGGCTAACAGCTGCACAGTAGTGCTCCATTTCACTGCTCACCCGTTTAAAAAACTTTTAACGGTCTATGCCATCTTGCCTCTGATTATTTAAGACAAAGACACTGACCCATTCTCTCCACCCTTATCTTTCCCTGAATGTTCCTTTTCCTTTACTGCCCCACCATTAGAAGTCTCACATTGTTCAACAACATATTACCTCTCAGAAGCGTTTACCTTGGGAATTGTGTCCATTAGCTTTAGAAGATGGAAAATATGTTTCTTTTTTTAACAAATAGCATCTCAGCTCCTTGTATCTATTCAGCTCAAGCATAAAGGCAGACATTTTTCCTCAATAAGTTGAAGTGGATAAATAAAAGCAGGACTATTTTGACTTTAGAATGGCAGCTTTTTCCTTTAAATTCTTGGAAAATTCTCAGTAAGAATGTCTTCATAGCGGCAATATCTTGGCTACTTCAAGTTAGGGTTGGGTAGTATGCTGGTATACAGCTTTTTTTTTCTTTTCTTTTTTTACTAAAAAGAAAACTAAATGTTTGCGTATGGCATGTAGGAACTGAATTTGGGTTTGGCTTAGGGAAAGAAGTACATGAGGGTGAAGGAAATCAGCTAAATTAAAACTCCAGAGCATATTAACAAGCATGACGGTCCAGACAGGCCCCGTACTTTCCAATGCCCCCTATTCTTGGGTTATGTAAATACCCCCTTAAATGTACTCAAAACACACAGCCCCCATTAAAAACAGCAGCTTCAAACCATCATCAAGTCAAACCTAAATCCATTTATTCCTCAGTTCTCTTGTGGGACTGCAGGCAATCATGCATCCATATATAGAAACCAGTCTAACTGTGCTACTAATGCCATGACTAAATAAACTCTAATATTACACCTGGAGAACAGCAATGCAAAACACCCAGAGGAGCAAAGGTCAAGCAAAGCTCGTGATGTAAAGACTATCTAGTGTTTATATTCAGATGAAGGAGGGTTGTTTGAATGAAGATTAGGCTGATATGGGGGTTATGTAGCTACACTATAGTTTTGAACCACATGGAGGGAGAAAAGGCCATTCAGGAAATATCTGTGTGCTAGTGGAACAGCTTCTCCTCTCACGGCCCATATCTGTTTGCTGTAGGAATCTAGCCTGTTTATATTTGTCCGACTTTGATGTTGATTTTTTTATTTTTTTTTTTCCAGCGAGATCCTGAAAAGCTCCACATGTTGGTTTGTATCTGTTGCTGTATGTGCCTCAGATCATGGCAGCTCTTGTACGCTTCCACAAGTGGGCACCCACTTTACCTCTGTAAATTAATTAGCTTCGGTGCGGAAATAAAAGCAGGTGAAAGTTCAGGGTCTGCCTGGGATGATTCGAATCAGGTCCCTCTGAAGCTCTCTTTCCTTCTTTCTCTCTCTCTCTCTGTTTTTCTCCATCTGGCTGAAGGGCAGAGTCAAACATAGAGGCTGAGAAATGAAGATGGATGCGTCCCACTATCAGGAAAGCACTTACTGCAGTTTGATGCAACCTTAAACAGTGCAGATAGTTCAGTGGCACTTGCCACAAAGAATCTAATTAATGAATAGCTGTTCTAACACAAGTGAGGCGGCGGTATGCATTTGCAGATGAGGCAGGGACACTAATTAAATGCTGTTCCAGATATCACACCAGGAGTGGTTAGCTTGTCAGGCTTTATTCTTTTTTTTTTTTTTTCTCAAGTTTCTTTTTTCAAGGGGAATTTTTTACTCCTCATCCACAAAAACACATATGAGGACTGAGATGCGAAGTTGTAGGTGGAATAAAGACCCGTTCTATTATGCTGTAGGTGAGCTTTCTGTGTGGCCTACAAAAATCCTCTGTTTGGTTTATATTTATGAGATGAATTGAGGATGTGGTGATCTATTCATCTACTTCCTCAGAGTAAATACTTTCCTGTAAAATATTTTGTGGTTATTAAATTTCTCACCAACTCGGATATTAATTTGGTAAGTGGCAAGAATATTAATAAAACAGGCTATAAAACAAAATGTCAGCGACAAAGTGCCTGAGGGCGCAGGAGTACACACACACACACACACACACATACACACACATACACACGCAATGTGTGGCCGTGACAGAGTTCTCCATGCCTGAAGCCAAGGCGAGAGAGAGAGAGAGAGAAAGAGAGAGAGAGAGAACAGGTGTGAAGCCACAAGCTGTAGTCAGGAGGGATGTTTAGCCTCACAAAGGCGGCTTGTTTGTTTTCTGTGGAGCCCTAATGACTGGGCCTCAGGATACGGAACAAAAACAGAAAAGCATACTTCTATAAAAGCTTTTCTGATATTCTATCTGAAATATTTTGATTGCTGATATGATTCAAGTTTCTTGTATTCAAATTACAATATTGTTTAACTAGCTATTTTTTTTAAACTGTTTACACTGCAAACAGTAAATATGTGTACTTGTTATCTTAAGGATCAAGATCTGATCTGACCTTTAAAACATTCATTCCTTGATGTAACCCAAGGAGGTTTGTAATATTTATCGATATATAATTTTTTAATTGCCAACAATTAAATGAAGAGAGAGGCTTTTTGGATCCAGATGTTTGAAAGTTTGTCACATATGCGTTCCCTGTGACAGAGGAATTCTTCCATCTGCATCCAATTCACACAGAAGGTGTCGAACAAAGTACTAATATTCTCAAACAGGGAGGGCAATGTTTTGAAAGCGCCTCAGAGTCACAATATTTACTCTTTTCAGCCTACATATTAAAGGGTTAGTTCACCCAAAAATGAAAATTCTGTCATTTATGACTCACCCTCATGTTGTTCTACACCCATAAGACTTTCGTTCATCTTCGGAACACAAATGAAGATCTTTTTGATGAAATCTGAGAGCTTTCTGTCCCTTCATTGACAGCTATGCAAATGAAACTTTGACACTTCAAAAAGTTCATAAACAGATCGTAAAACTAATATATATAAATAGAGTGGTTTAGTCCAGATTTTCTGAAGAGACTCAATTGCTTTATATGATAAAGACATATTTATTTTAGGCTTTTCACATATGAACATTGATCAGCGAACATAAACAGAAGCTCAATCGAATCTGATTGACTCACAAGAATAATAAGAATGGTTCTTGCACGTCATGCGAACATGCTTGCGCTTCTGTTGGTTTACCACAACTGATGTATGCGTTTATGAATGTGCATAAAATCCTAAATTCAATCTGTTCATCATATAAAGTGATTGTTTCTCTTCAGAAATTTTTTGGACTAAACCACTCAATTCATATGGATTAGTTTTACGATCTCTTTATGAATTTTCTGAAGCGTCAAAGAGTCATTTGCATAACTGTCAACAGAAGGACAGAAAGCTCTCAGATTTCATCAAAAGATCCTCATTTGTGTTCTGAATATGAACAAAAGTCTTATGGGTTTGGAACGACATGAAGGTGAATAATTAATGACAGAATTTTCTTTTTTTTGGTGAACTAACCATTTAAGCTGGGATAGTAAAAAAGTATTTTAACATTATACACTTCAACTATATATGACAAAGCCAATTTTCTTAAAGGTGCCCAAGAATGCTTTTTCACAAGATGTAATATAAGTCTAAGGTGTCCCCTGAATGTGTCTGTGAGGTTTCAGCTCAAAATACCCCTTAAAAAAAAAATTTTTTTAACTGCCTATTTTGGGGCATCATTAACTATGCACTGATTTTTTCAGCGGGCCGCCCCTTTAATTCACGTGCTCCCTGCCACACGAGCTCTCGATTATATTACAGCACATTTACAAAGTTCACACAGCTAATATAACCCTCAAATGGATCTTTACAAGATGTTCGTCATGCGTGCTGTATGCATGCTTCGAATTATGTGAGTAAAGTATTTATTTTGATGTTTATATTTGATTCTCTATGAGTTTGAGGCTGTGTTCCGTGGCTAACGGCTAATGCTACACTGTTGGAGAGATTTATAAAGAATGAAGTTGTTTATGAATTATACAGACTGCAAGTGTTTAAAAATGAAAATAGCGACGGCTCTTGTCTCTGTGAATTCAGTAAGAAACGATGGTAACTTTAACCTCATTTAACAGTACATTAGCAACATGCTAACGAAACATTTAGATAGACAATTTACAAATATCACTAAAAATATCATGATATCATGGATCATGTCAGTTATTATTGCTCCATCTGCCATTTTCGCTGTTGTTCTTGCTTGCTTACCTAGTCTGTTGATTCACCTGTGCACAGATTCAGACGTTAATACTGGCTGCCCTTGTCTAATGCCTTTCATAATGTTGGGAACATGGGCTGGCATATGCAAATATTGGGGCGTACACCCCGACTGTTACGTAACAGTCGGTGTTATGTTGAGATCCGCGTGTTTTCCGGAAGTCTTTTAAACAAATGAGATTTACATAAGAAAGAGAAAGCAATGGAGTTTGAAAGTCAATGTATGTCTTTTTCATGTACTGAACTCTTGTTATTCAACTATGCCGAGGTAAATTCAAATTTTTTATCTAGGGCACCTTTAAATCAGATGTTTCATAAATCATCCCCTGCTTTAATTGCACCCTTCCTGTTTATCCTTCAGTAATGAGACTTCCTGTCCATGTCTCCCTCAGTATCAGCTGCAGAGATGTGTTCCCTGGCGGACCGTGGCCTCTCAGTGGCAGACCTGGCCCATTCTAGCCATCGCTGTTCTCCTGCTGGCTCTGGTGCCATACGTGGTGTATCGGATGATGACTGCTTTTGAAAATCCCCCTCCACACTCGCTCTTCAAGTCTGCTGCAATCTGCTTCGGGCTGCTTAGCGAAGCCCTGTTGATCAAGTGAGTACCAGCTAAGCTTTGTTGATACCTGTCTTGTGGCTAAACACCTGGGTGAGAACGTTCCCAATAATAATAATAAAAATAAATAAATAAATAAAAAAACCTCGCTATTCTGGTTCAACCTGTTTTAGAGATGGATAGGGAGACTAAAATTAATTTAATAACTGAGGCTCAGAGTTGGCAGGAGGTGTGCACATCTGTGGCTCTCTAATTATAGAAATGACAATAAACCATGTGACACCATTTGCAAACTCCAACTACCTTGTGACATCAGAAAACGAGAAGGGGAGTTCGAGACCACCACTGTTTTATTTCTTCCAGCTCTTCTCAAACAATGCATATCTATCTGTATGTGTGTTTAAAGTGTGTATGTGTGTGTTGGATTAAACAACCCTTTCATATTTCATTATGACCAGATGGCTTCTCCGACTGTTGTATGTATGTGTGCATGTATGTGTGTACCATATTTGTCAAGGCCACTGTTGCCTCAAGTCATTACTAATGCTTGATTAAAGTTGAGATCAGTTTGATTAGATTTCAATCAGCCGTTTACTATCTCGCTCTTAATTTACTTCTGTATGTTCACCATTATAATCAGTAAAACAATAAGCAAACAGTAGGGAAATGAGATCGCATGAGGTTCCTTTCGTCTATGTTTGTGTATGTAAGTAGGTTATGTAGTGTTATAGAGCCTAATTATCATATTGCGTGAGCAGCAGGAGCGCATGCAATCTTTTTTCTTTAAAAGGACATATGCATTATTAGTATACTCAGTCAAACACACTCAGCTTGGAAATCTAGTCAGTTTTCCTACAGATGGCTGAAGGTGTGCGAGATATTGACATGATCAATGAGGTGTAAAATTAAAAGCTATATTGATCGCATTTCCCCTTCGTTTCAATTTGTTATACATATATATATGGCAACTCGATAGCCAAGCTTAACTAATTTTCCTGTATTTTCCAATGAGTGGAGCATTTGAAGTTAATAGGTAACTCATTTAGATGTTATCAGTAATGACAAGCCATTAGATGAAATACATGACACGTGCAGCTCATGAAATCTGAGCCTGGTGGATATACAGTATTGCTTTTTAAAAAGAAAAGGAATAATGATAATAAAATGTGCAGTATGTGTCCTGTCCACATAAGATGTTTCATATATATTGAATGTGTCATAAACTGATGTTATTAAAAGATCATTCTGTCTGCATAAAAATTTCCTCACTCTTGCATAAGGTCGTTTTGTTTTGCTCGCTGTTGAAAACTTCAGAGTTAGAGAGAAATGAAACTGATGTTTTATTCTTTTGAAGAATAAAAAGAGAAAAAAGAAAAATCCATACAAATCAATAAAACCTATGAGAGCAGCATCCATTACTGTAAAAGCTGTAACAATAATAAAAATGCCCATTTTTTCATCCAGTTGGGCGGTATGGTTGCAAAACCGTTCACATGCTTCCCCTCTGATTCAAAAAACATGTGACAAATCCATAATCCAATAACAGAGAATAGCTTTTTTATGTCTGATTATCTGACTCTCCACGATTTGTATTTCTGTAATGTCTTTCATTTTCACTGAAAAAAAATTACTGTAATTTATATCAAAGCCCATTTTCTGATCGAACAGTAATAAGTTGCTGGGCTCGTCCTGTCAACAACTGACAAGAAAACAAATTTAATCTGAAGTGTTATTTTCCTCAGAGAACAGGTTCATAAAATACATTCATTTCCAACTTATGACAACTGCTCTCTTGCCTGTTTCTGAATCGCTTTATAAAGATCTGCAATGAACAGGTCATAAAGAGAGGCCGGGTGTTTGTGAAAAGAAGCAGCTTCATCCTGTTGCTCCCGAACGTCGCTGTTTATTTTGCCTTTATTTGAAGACAAGCCTTCATTTGTCGCATTTGTATTTGATTTCTTGAGGTTTGTCTATTTAATTCAGAGAAATAATCTTTGAACATTAAATTTTTGCTTTCAATTAAAGCAAAAAAAACAGGATACACATGCTTTCTCTCCATCTATGCTCTCTCTCTCTCTCTCTCTCTCTTTATCCTACTAGGTTTTATAAGAGTGTTTTTCAGTTTTAATATAAGTAATTGGAAAAATGCTCCGGGTGCTTCGAGTCATTAGTAAATGAGCAGTCTGCTTTTATTAGCATCCGACTTGTAAATAATGCATTAAAATCCTGAAATAAACATGATCAACTCTGCTCAGTATCCATAATGGAAAAAAAACAACAAAAAAAAAACATTGCTTGACTTCCACAATTGAGTCAAGTCATTGAGCGAAATGTGTACATTTAAGATGATATTTGTGGAAACGGTAATGCAAATACAATATCACAGCGGGTGCCTTTTCAGAATAATGAGGGAAATTAAATTTTGTGATATGTACAGTAATTGTTCCAACACACCCCCTCTCTCTTCATTTCTTTGTTTGGGAAAAAAGAAAATTCGGGGCTGTTTGTAATCAAGGAAATAGGGCTTATAGGTTTTCTTATTAAACACTTTTTCAGCAAGGAATGTGCCTTGTGAACTGGTAATTAATATTGTGGCTGGGCTGGTAATTTGCTCTCACGCCATTATACTGTTGTTCCAGCCGTTATCCACGCTAGTAATGAGCTGTAATTTTACAACGGGAAATTGGTTTATGTTTAAACAACACATTAAATTGTTAGAGAGAAGCATCAGGCTAAAGTACTGCATTGCTTTACATATCTCACCTTATATTTTGGGGCCAGGAAAAGGCTTAAAACACAATGTTGTTTTAAGTTCAAAATGTTGTATTAAAATATCTTGGACCTATAAAACATTTGTCCTAGATAAGTACACTTGTCTAATCCATCATGAGTGTAGTTACCACTAGTTCTATAAAGAGAAAGGCCAGTAAAAACATTTGCACACATTACTGCTAATCTGTACTACAGCCTGTTTTGTCAAATACCCATTTGCATAATTTTAAAGTGCCTCTATACACTATTTCCCATGTTAGACGCATATAACTACTATCAAAAGAAATCAGACACAACCAAATCTAAACCTGAAAGATGTAGAATGTCTTTCTCATCTAGACAATGGGATCATCCACACCCTGCCTGAAAATTACTGACCGCAAAATACGACGAATTAAAGAGCAGAAGGAGCTGTTGAATATAATATAATGCCTCTGTGAAAGATGGTTTGGATTCTTTTTAGATTTATAGATTTATTGGTCCAGTGCTCCATCTAAATCAAACTGTGATTAAAAAGGATATACTGTTTTTAACTACAGGTTTAACATAACGTTCAAATGTTTGGGGTCTAAAAAAATGATCAGTTTCCACAAAAATATTAAGCAATACAAATGTTTTCAACATTGATAAAGATGTCACGAGATAAATAAGCTTATTGGAATGATTTCTGAAGGATCGTGTGACACTGAAGACTGAAATAATGGCTGCTGAAATTCATTTTTGCCATCACAAGAATTAATTACATTTTAAAATATACTGAAAAAGAAAAGTTATTTTAGTAATTGTAATAATATTATATTTTAATATTTCACAATATTGCAGTTTTATCAAACAAATGCAGCCTTAGTGAGACTTCTTTCCAAAACTTAAAAAAAAAAAAAAAATTGAGCAAGTACATCAAAAAAAAAAAATGTCTCCTTATGTCAACTTTTGTAACATTCTTATTTTTTTTTATTATTATTATTATTTTCTTCTTCTTTCAAAACAGTGAAAAATTGTTACCTGCTCACTTTATAAAGTACTTTATTCACAAACATTCATCTCTTTTTTTCTTTTAGGAGGAGTGAATTGTGACATATACTGTGATAAAATGATTGTAACCACAGGTAGACTCAACAAGATCTCACAGCAATTCATACGTATTTTACGAGGTGGCTAATTTGTACGAATTCATATGACCTCAGTCATACAAATTTGTTAGTTTTTTGCTAAATCGTACGTATTTTACGAGTTGCCAAATTCGTATGAATTCGTACCAATGACCTACCCCAAACCCTGCCCCTAAACCTACCCGTCACTGGGGTTTAGATAAATCGTATGAATTTGTACGAATTAGTCACCTTGTAAAATACTTACGAATTGGTAATGAGATAGCGTTGGTAGACGCCTCACTGAATCTTATTCATTCAGCTCATGTAATTACCAAAACAACGTTCCTCCGTGAGTAACTTGCAGTCTCAACTGTTAGAGGCCCATTTTTTTCATACTGCACCTTTAAACAGTTACTATTTTTTAAATTATTATTATTTAAGTGCTTTGGTAACACTTTATTTCGATGGTCCACTTTAGACATTCGGCTAACTATGAGTAACTTTGACAACTAACTCTCATTAGAGTATTAGACTGTAATATCTGCTAACACTTTATTTTTATGGTCCCCCAACAGACATTCTGCTAACTATATATAAGTAAATTTGCAACTACGTCAATGTATTCTACTAACCCGAAACCTAACACCTAACCCTAAACCCTAAATTTACAGTCTATTATTGCTCTAACGAGAGTTAGTTGACTTGTAGGTGCAAAGTTACTTAGTAGTATGTCAGTGGACCTTTGAAATAAAGTGTTACCAATGTTTTTCCTCAGCTTCATGTAATATCAGCTTTGACACATTTTAAAAGGAAACCTTTTTTTTAAAAAACCTTTGTTTCTGTGTAAAACACAATGTGTAAGTGTAAAAGGTTTGTCTTACAATCATATTTATATATGTGTGCACACCAATCTGCATGTGCATATGTGATTATAGCAGAGCAGTAGGAGTGCCATTTTGATGCATTGCACCCCAGGTGCAATCTATGCAAATGAGCAGACAATTGTAGCATGTTCGTATAACGAATTCCACCTCTTAATAATTGCATGGGAGTTATTTATTACCAAAAAGCTATCTGATATTTTGTGTAAGATCAGCCTTGTGTAACAAGTTGACATCCCATCTTATTAAGTGTAGCTTGCATAAATGATGTTGTGTGGAGCAAGAACCCCCTATTTGAGGAACTTGAAATGTCCACAGATCTTTCTACTGGCTGAGCATGCAATGTTTTCTGGATACATATTATTTCTCACGTTTACTGTTGTTGGCGCTCTAGTAAAATGGAACCAGCCCAGCAACAACAACAAAAAAAAACCTGTATTTCACGTAATCTGGGACGTACTGTATTTTTCTTTTACCATGCGTAGTTTTGTTCATGGTTTTTGATTTTTATAATTACGCAAGCAGCTTGTACATGTTGGTATATTGACATTCTGTAAGAGTGTCTATGATAAAGAGCAGGAAATATTTTTTTAAAAGTATAGTTTAAAACAAGTGCCAGATTCTTAGTCATGTGCTCTGCGTATCCATGTTAGTTTCGTGTGAATTTGAAAAACTTTTCTACCATATTCATATCTTAATATATCTTTTTTTAAGTTTTAAAATATACTTTTCAAGGTAAAAAGTACTTTTTGTAATATCATCGTTAACCTTTATTTAACCAGGCAAGTCATCTAAGAACGAGATCTTATTTTCAAAAACGTATTGTAAAATGATATTTTACAATCATTTTATATCAATTTTTTTATATTTTATATTCAAATTATCATGTTGATTAGACCATGTGGCTTTTCTGTAGACAAAACCTTTTCAAATAATAATAAACTGCAAAGCACTTTTGTTCTGAGGCCCCGTTTACACTAGTGCGTTTTCGTTTTAAAACAGCGTTTTCGAAAGTCTCCATTTTCAAGGTTCGAAAACGCCGGCATAGTGTAAACAATAGGCGTTTTCAAAATAAAACGGGGTCTGCAGCATTTTTGAAAGTCTCAGTTTTCAAGGTTCGAGTTTAAAACGAAAACGAACTAGTGTAAACACGTTTTTTTTTTTTTTTTTTTTCATCATTATAATATCATGACTGTTATATAACCTTGGCAGTTGTATAACATGTTAATCATATAGAAGAGATGTATTCAATAGATAGGACAAAAAATGAGCATTACATAATTGACCCATCAACCTAAATTGTTGAAGTGACAGATAAATTTGCACAGTAGAGTTACAACCTTCAATGTCAGCAACAACAGACACTGGAAGCATTTTCTCATCCTTTTTAAAAGCCCATAAGCTGGCCCTAATTATACACAATTATATGGCTAGTTGCATTTTATTATTTGCATTTATCATTGTTTTTTTTTTTTTTCCTGCTGTCCTGCGACTCATTCTTGGATTACAACCCACTGCTCTAGTGCAGTTCCATTTATAAGAAACTCCACCGTGACTTTTTGCTCCTTTAAAAAGAACTACAATTGTGGTATGCAAATGGAAATCCAGTCAGCTAATCCATCATCAAACAATAGAGAAGAATTAGACATCAGAATGGGCACTGGAATAGGAAAAGACTGGAACAGGACTCATAATGTTCCCGATGGCTGTGTAATGGCACTCTTTTATTGGGTTATGATGCACTGTCACAATCTGTTTTTCTCCTTAACTTTCACTCATTGGCACTCTTCCTGTCTCGGTCATTTCGGATCTTTATGCCATTTCACTACAATTATCCTCTCATTTCCAGTCTTTGTTTTTCCCGTACCGTGTCTACAGTTGGGAGGTGTGTGCATGTGTGTGTGTGTGCATGAGGCACAGAGAAGGGGATTTGCCCCATGGTGCCCATGCTGCCCCGTGGTGTGCCAGTGTCCTGCTGCCTACTGTCAGGGTGCGTCTCAGTCAGCGAGGACCCTTGGGGGACTGGAGGCCCCGCTTAGGGACCAGCCCCTCCTACTCACCCTCAGCGTCTCATCTGAGCTTCTGTCATCTTAACCTTTGCAAAAGCGCTCGGAGACAACCGTTTAGGAAAACAAAAGAAAAAAAAACACCCTCTTCTCTGCATGTCTCCTGACCTTTCCCTGTTATGTTCATCTCATTTTAGGAAACTACTTATTTATTTATCACAATAGCTTATTAATGTAGGGGGCTGTCGTGGTAATATGCACATTTTGTCCTAAGGCAGAATAAAATTGCAGTGACATTAAAGACATCTGGAAATTGAGGGCATTCTTGGAAACGTTTCGTGGGGATGTGACAGGATTTTTTGACCCTCACACTTCTGTTCAGGCATTTGAAGGTACTGAATGATCTGCTGTAGTCTAGGATCAACGGTGTCGTGGCGTTTCTGAATAACAAAGGTTGTTTGATGCTTTTGTCCTAGCTGATACAGATTCACCCCAGGGTTGAGACCACTCATTCTGTTTGATCTTCAAATCTACCAACAAGTAATAAAGCCCATATATATGACAGAAGAAAATGCCGCCTGATCTGGATGATTAAATTCCACCTCATAAAACTGAACAAACACAGACTGCATTGCACTGTATCTACATGTTGTTTGAGTAGGGCCTGTAATTGTAATGCATTTGCTGATGGTCTGTTAGGTTCAGGCAGCACTCACTGATAAACAATAAGGTTCTTGTGAGTCCCCAGGCTGTGAACAAGTAGAGTCAGATCTTTATCACAACCAATTACTCAGGGTTATGGTCAGGGTCCGGTTGAAGGGGCTGGGGCTTTTCCAAACCTCTCTTCATTCTCTGAACCACCATCCGTCTTCAAGAAAAAAACAATGCTGACACAAATCAATTACTGGCAAAAATACTTTGTTAACTTTGCAAAACCTTAGCTGAAGTGTGAAATTTGGGCTATTGTGACAACGCAACTGCATTTCATGACTTGTTGTTTTCAGACAGGTTTCCCTAATCACTTCCTCAGCCGTTGGTCAAAATTTGGGACGAAGCCTAGTTTTCTGTGTAGGGTTGGTTGTGATGTTTGGTGCCACGGAATCTGGGACCAGAATCTGGCAGTAAGTTTTGGAAGATCATTTTTAGTCCATATCTGCAAGACGGACTTTTCAGGATAGGAGATGGACTAAAAATGAACTCGCACACCTTACTGCCAGATTCCGGTGCCACTTCAAACAGTGGTACAAGATGATGTGGTGCTGGTCCTTCAAGAGTCACTCTCAATCGGTCTATAAAGCCTATAAAAAAAACAGTATTCATGTATTTTACAACACTTCAGCTTGTGATTCTTATTAAGTGAGGGGTCATTTTTTTAGGATTCTTTACCTAACCTAAATCTCTGAGATCCTGACACCTTGCACTTCTGAAGATTCCAGATAGGTTGCAGTTCTGGAAAATGGTGGTGCTGGAGACTAAAGGGTTCCTGATGGATTCACACTTAATTCTTCACCTTAATTCTTAATTCTTTTGCAGTTAACTTGTCTTCTCCACCTGTTTTTGTCTGATCCTTCTGACCCAATGAGTGTTTTGCTGTCCATTGGTCATGCCTTAACTTTGCAATTTCTAGCATTGCATTAGTATTGCATCCTTCTCATGAGCATTTAATAATTTTTGACTTTTCAGTCTTGAGTTAAATCTCTTTTTTGGCTCATTTTGCCTGATAAAAAAACTCTGCCTAATAAACATTTGAATAGAAGGCGTTTTTCATTTCCAGCATTCATGAACAATTATATATCACTTATAAATGATTAAATACAAAATTAATAGTTATTAAGATTGATGCGGTTTGGAATTGGTAAAATGTGCTTGGGAAAAAAATATGATCAGAAAATCAACTTGCCTAATAATTCTGCACAGGGTGTATAGCATTGGATATAGAATAGGAAATCATTGCTTAGCACTTACAGGAAGTCATGACTTACTACTTGCATTAAGTATTTCTAATTACTTAACTTAAAAAAATGTACAATATACAACCTGAATTCCGGATGTGTTGGGACGTTTTTTAAATTTGAATAAAATGAAAACTAAAAGACTTTCAAATCACATGAGCCAATATTTTATTCACAATAGAACTTAGATAACATAACAAATGTTTAAACTAATAAATATTACAATTTTGTGCACAAAATGAGCTCATTTTAAATTTGATGCCTGCTACAGGTCTCAAAATAGTTAGGATGGGGGCATGTTTACCATGGTGTAGCATCTCCTCCTCTTTTCAAAACAGTTTGAAGATGTCTGGGCATCGAGGTTATGAGTTTCTGGAGTTTTGGTGTTGGAATTTGGTCCCATTCTTGCCTGATATAGGTTTCCAGCTGCTGAAGAGTTTGTGGTCGTCTTTGACGTATTTTTCGTTTAATGATGCGCCAAATGTCCTCTATAGATCTGGACTGCAGGCAGGCCAATTCAGCACTCGGACTCTTCTACAACGAAGCCATGCTGTTATATATACTGTAATAGCTGCAGTGTGTGGTTTTGCATTGTCCTGCTGCAATACACAAGGCCTTCCCTGAAATAGACATCGTCTGGAGGGTAGCATATGTTGCTCTAAAACCTTTATATACCTTTCAGCATTCATAGTGCCTTCCAAAACATGCAAGCTGCCCATACCATCAGAGATGCTGGCTTTTGAACTGAATGCTAACCCTGGCACTGTATAATACTTTAGTAGAAGATTTTAGTGGAGGGCACTGCTCTGTAAAACATTTAAATTTATGTGTGTGTATACTACATTAATTTCAGTGAAGTCACTCCAGACTGTTTCGAATGCATTTGTACGGTATGTTTGTTGACAACTGTGCATGTATGGGTGAGTTTTTGACAGCTGTCAGTCCTCCACAGAGAAAAATATAGATAATTCAGCACAAACTGTTTAGATGAGCTCAAATACTATTACATCAAAACAGTAATGATGATATTTGAGATGTGATGATGCAGGTTTTACTTCACATGAGGCCTCTGTGTCAGCCGTGATGAGCGAGGACAGGGTGCTGCCACAGGTTTCTCATCTTGCACAGACAGCAAATCTGATGACACTGGCCTTGAGCTCTGCTCATGTGCCCCCCTCTCAGTCCCACCGTCTCACTGTCACGCAGGAAAACTCCCCCGACCGCTCCAACCCGGCGCTGCACATTTTCATACTCAGAGCCCGGAGGTTAAAATCGCTCATTACGCCGCCTGAGATTTATTAAAATAGATTATAGAAATGTTAATTAAGTCATTAATTACATTATTTAATCAGCATTGACAGATAATGCGGTGAACATTTGTGGTTTGGAGGGGGGGAGGTGACAAACTAGGGGGAGGGTTGGTGTCGGATCTGTGTGTGTGCACGAATGTCTGCTTGGGGGGGGCTGAATGTGGGAATTCATGTTGCTTACGTGAATAAATTACTCTTAAGGTATTATATTTGATATGATGGTGTCTGATGTACAGAATGTCCAGCTCTACCACTATGGATCATGCAAGCCATGCGGACAGCAATAAACCTAAAGTTTAGTTTATTTTTGTCATCCATACATCAGGTAAAGATATGTGCACCTTTTATGGAATCATATGTGGAAATTATGATAATAATGATAGTGAAAGTTAGATTTTCAAGTCAAGTCATACAGCTTTACTGAAAATCATGATGTTAATGTTTATAATATCTTCATGCCTTATAGTCGCATTTAGCTGATTAGGGCTGGGTGATAATAGAGTTTACATTTTGTGGCGATATAATCACACAGCCGAGATTAGCTATATTAGTACATATTGCTTTACACTAATGTGCTGTGAGATAAAAGTGGATGTACTATATATCCAACTTTATATAGAGAGCTGAGCGATAATATAGTTTACATTTTGCAACAATATAAACCATCATGCAGTTGAGATTTGCTATATAGTATAAATGGCTTTACATGATTATACTAA
Organism: Megalobrama amblycephala; assembly: GCF_018812025.1. Classification (NCBI taxonomy): domain Eukaryota; kingdom Metazoa; phylum Chordata; class Actinopteri; order Cypriniformes; family Xenocyprididae; genus Megalobrama; species Megalobrama amblycephala. Next base: position 15,729,484 of record NC_063051.1, read on the forward strand.
ATTTTGCAGATCAATTTGGATGTATGATATGTCCAAGCTTATTGGTAACACTTTATTTTGATGATCCCCGTTTGACATTCTGTTGCTTATATGTAATGTTACACCTACATGTCAACTAACTGTCATTAGATTATTAATAGAGTATTAGTAGACTGTCTGCTTAAAGGGTTATTTCACTTAAAAATGACATTTCCATCATTAATTACTCACCCTCATGTTGTCCCAAACACGTAATTAAGATATTTTTGATGAAATCCGAGGGTTTCTGAAGCACACATAGGCAGCAATGTCATTACACCTTTTGAGGTCCAGAAAGGTTGTAAAGACATCGTTAAAATAGTCAACGTGACTACAGTGGTTCAACCTTAAAGTTATAAAGGGACGAGGATACTTTTTGTGCGCAAAAACAAAACAAAAATAACGTCTTTAACAATCTGAACTGTTGTCATACGCAGCTGACGCAGTGAGCGCAGTGTGGGCTTTTGTGTTTATGTCCAAACGCCAGCTCAGTATTGGCCGACGCTGTAAACTTGAGCAGCACGAAGCAAATGTGTGATGCTGACAAAGGAGCCGGCCAATAATGAGTCGGAGTAATAAAGTGTTCACTACGCCAACTGTGTATGACAACAGTTCATATTGTTAAATAAAGTAGTTATTTTGTTTTGTTTTTGTGCACAAAAAGTATTCTCGTCACTTCATAACATTTAGGTTGAACCACAGTAGCGCGTTGACTATTTTAGTGATGTCTTTACTACCTTTCTGGACCTCAAAATGGTGCAATGACATTGCTGCCTACTGTATGCATGCTTCAGAAACCCTCGGATTTCATTAAAAATAACTTAATTTGTGTTCCGAAGATGAACAATGGTCTTATGGGTTTGGGACGTCATGAGGGCGAGTACTTAATGACAGAAATTTAATTTTTGGGTGAACTAACCCTTTAATATCTGCTAACACTTTATTTTGATGATCCCCAACAGACATTTTACTGACTATAAGTAACTTTGCAAGTACGTCAACTTATTCTACTAACCCAAATCCATTATTCTACTAACACAATCCCAAACAGTCTACTAATACTCAAGTAATACTCTAATGTAGGTGCATCGTTACTTGTATAGTCAACAGAATGTCTAAAGGGGACCATTAAAGTGTAACCAAGTGCTATATAGGAGCAAATTTACTGATAGCAGTTGAGATTTTGTTATTTTCAGCAATTATGAACATTAATTTAGCTTCATTGTGGGATAAAAGTGACAACATGGGCAAGGAGGCCATTAGCATATAGTAACACTGTGTTCCTTTGCTCCTTCTGTGTGCTCCAGTTTTCATTCCACAATTTTAAATCTTTCATTGTGGGAGCATTTGGAGGAAGCATTTGGAGTGACATTTGGCAAAGGCCTCAAACCATATTTCCAAGCTGTTTAGAAAGAAAATACAAGGGGAGCGATCACGAGATGGATTACCAGGGAGGCGATACTGTGAACTTCCTTATCTGTTGACAGCTTAGTTACCGTTAAGAACAAGAAATGTGTTTTTCAATTCGGTGAGAATGGAGCTCTCCTTTGTCCCCATAGACCTGCATTACGGGATTGTGCGATCGGACCTGATAACTCTCAAATAACTGGCCTTGAAAATGAGTTTGGAAGAACGCTTGATTTGGTCTGTGATTCGGATTATTTATTGGCTACAAAGTTTGCTGAGAACTTTTCAACAGAAATGTGAAAACAATTAAAGTTCCGTTCCTGAGCTTCAATGTCGCCTGTTAAAGGACAAATATCCACATACACAGATGGACGTTCAAATGCGTCAACATATTGCTTCGTTTTTTTTATCTCATTTTGTCAGGGAGAATGAATGTGTGCTAATTATGATCTGACATCTGCAGATTCTATTCAAATGTGGTTAGCCATTTGTCAATCTCAATGAATTTCAATACTCAAGGGCTGGGTATGGAAAAAGAGACATTTTTAATGCAATGATGATGTTTTTCAAGGTCAAGAGTGATCGAATAACAAATTGACACTCCATTAATTACAATTTCAGATGAAGTAAACACTTTATCAAAGCTTTTGAAGTGCACTGTAACCTGGGAGTGATCGTGTCTAAATGACTCTTCTCGATTGTGACACTTCCACTCCTTCTTTGAGGTTGCCTGGCAACTTGTGAGTGGCCCAACTCTTCAGATGGAGAGGCTCTTGATTGTTGAGCTGAGTGACTGTTGAAATGAATCTCAGAATGCTTCTCTGAATGTTTTTAGTTGTCACCACCCTTGAGGACTACAAAGTGACTTGTGTCAAGATAATTCCTGACGTGGCGAGTCGCTAACTTTAAGTTCTTCTTTTAACCAATGTAATTGCATTTTCGTCTGCTACTTAAAAAAAATGATCACATAAAAAATATAAGAGGTATAATGAGAAAGAAACAGCCTCACACGTACCATTCACATATCACACTTTCAAATAATTGAGTTTGCAGGGTAACTGAAGTCATCCAAGCATAATAGTAATTGGCACTTTGATATCACCTCATAAACGTGCATCTCACTTTGAAAGTGTTCTGAGCAGATTCTTTCAGGTTTGCTACCTTTCTTATTATCTCTCTTCAACACTTTCTAAACAGTTTCTGTAATTATACAGCTACTTAAATGTGGCAGAGTGACAGTTTGGGTGATATTTCACTTAGAGGTCCACAATATGTCTTTTGAAGATGATTGCTGGCCTAAATCCAATACGCTACGATCTGCCTGAGGTAAGGAAGCAGAGAATAAATTGTTGAAGTAAGGTATATCTGGTCATTTATGGATCTCAAGAGGATTTTTCAGGGCTCCCATGGGACCTGTTATAGAGAGGGCAGGCAAATTGAGTAATAATGAGATTAAGGTTGCTTAAACATGCAAGACCAATTACGGTACTGTATGTAAGAATAGAACCATTCTGCATTACCACTAGTTTTAAATTCGTATTATCAATAACATTCATCTCTACGTCTTTTTCAATTCTCAGTATCCACCCAACAAAAGTAGTAAACTCTGTTGAGTTATAAAGACCCTTTAATTAAGTGGACCAAGTTCTAATCCACATTACAGCTTATTCTGACCTAGAACTTGTTTAGACAGGAAGTGACCATCGGACCAACATGTAAAGCAACCAAGCACATTTTTGTTTTACATGCCATTTTGGAGTGCATTTTGTCTAAAAAGGTTATATATATAAAAAATATATAAATATATATTAATTTTATAACTAAATAGTGCAGAAGTCTCCATGAAAGAAAGAAAGAAAGAAAGAAAGAAAGAAAGAAAGAAAGATAGAAAGAAAGAAAGAAAGAAAGAAAGAAAGAAAGAAAGAAAAAGAAAGAAAGAAAGAAAGAAAGAAAGAAAGAAAGAAAGAAAGAAAGAAAGAAAGAAAGAAAGAAAGAAAGAAAGAAAGAAAAAGAAAGAAAGAAAGAAAACACTGAAAGTGACATAATAAAATAGTTCACAGACACTGTTCAGAAGTTCAATAACATTTTTTTGTAAAGAAATCTTACTTTTATTCATTAAGGACACATTAAATTAATCAAAAGTGAGTAAATACATTTATAATCTTACAAAATATTTCTATTTTAAATAAATACCTTTGAACTTTTTATTCATCAAACAATCCTGAAAAAAAAAAAAAATAGTATTAAGTTGTCCACAAAATATTAAGCAGCACAACTGTTTGAGCACCAGCATATTAGAATGATTTCTATAGCATCATGTGACACTGAAGACTGCAATAATGATGCTGAAAGTTCAGCTTTGCTATCACCGGAAGAAGTTGCATTTTAAAATATACTAAACTTTTAATTGTAATGATATTTTACAATATTACTGTTTAGTTGTATTCTTGATCAAATGCAGCCTTGGTGAGCATAATAGACTTCTTTCAGAAACATTTAAAAATCCTACCAGCCCCAGACTTTTGATCATTATTTTATAAGAAAACTAAGCAGAAATATAATGATTGACTTGTGAACATCTACAGTGCTCAGCGTAAATGAGTACACCTCCTTTGAAAAGTAACATTTTAAACAATATCTCAATGAACACAAAACGATTTCCAAAATGTTGACAAGACTAAGTTTTATATAACATCTTTTTAACTTACAACATGAAAGTAAGGTTAATAATATAAATTAGGGTGATGCAAAAATGAGTACACCCCACTGAAAGTCTCTGGAGCAAAGCTAAATTTTAGACTACAAACATCTAATTTAAAGGTGCCCTAGAATCAAAAATTGAATTTACCTTGGCATAGTTGAACAACAAGAGTTCAGTACATGGAAAAGACATACATTGAGTTTCAAACTCCATTGCTTCCTCCTTCTTATGTAAATCTCATTTGTTTAAAAGACATAACACAAACATAACACTGACTGTTACGTAAGGGAGCCTGTGATTTAAAGGGGCCGCGTGCTGAATCGGTGCATAGTTAATGATGCCCCAAAATAGGCAGTTAAACAAATTCATTTTAAAAAATATATGGGGTATTTTGAGCTGAAACTTCACAGACACATTCAGGGGACACCTTAGACTTATATTACATCTTGTAAAAACTGGTTCTAAGGCACCTTTTAACAAGCATTCAACCACATGTGAGTTTTCATTAATTATGCTAATTATTCATTAAACAGGTATCCAGCAAAAGGGTGTTAAAACCCCTTCCCATTTCATGCTGTCAGCAATGGCACCACATGGAAGAGAAATGTCACAAGACCTGAGAAAGAAAATAATTTCTTTACACCAGAAAGGTGAAGTCTACAAGAAGATCAGCAAAGCTTTACATATCGGTCAGAATACTGTAGCAAAAGTGGTACAAAAATTTTAAAAAGATGGAACTGCAACCATCTCACAGAGACGTCCAGGTCATCCACGGAAGTGAACACCTCGACAGGAGTGTCTTCTGATGAGAAGGATGAAGAAAATTGGCATGCAAGTTCACTGCAGTTATCTAAAGAAGTAGAAAGCCAAACTGGGGTGACTATTTCCCGTGACACAATACGGTGTACACTGCAGAAGAATGGCATGCATGGGTGCCGTCCACGAAAGAAGCCTCTCCTAAAGCCCAGGCACAAAAAATCCCACCTAGAGTTTGCCAGGGCCCATGCTGACAAAGATGAAGACTACTGGGACTCTATACTCTGGAGTGATGAGACCAAGATAAATGTTTTTGGAACTGATGGCTTCAAAACTGTATGGCGTCGCAAAGGTGAGGAATACAAAGAAAAATGCATGGTGCCTACAGTGAAGCATGGTGGTGGCAGTGTCCTTATGTGGGGCTGCATGAGTGCTGCTGGTGCCGGGGAGCTGCATTTCATTGATGGCATCATGAATTCACAGATGTACTGCTCTATACTGAAAGAGAAGATGCTACCATCACTCTGTGCCCTTGATCGTCGTGCACTTTTCCAACATAACAATGATCCTAAACACATTTCTGAAGAAGAACAAGGTGAAAGTGATTCAGTGGCTTCTGATCTGAACCCAATCAAACACCTATGGGGAATTCTGAAGAGACGAGTTGAGCATCACTCTCCATCCAGCATCCAGTCTCTAAAAGAGGTCATTCTTGAAGAATGGAAAAAGATAGATGTTGCAAAATGTCTCCAACTTGTTCATTCCATGCCTAGAAGACTTGGTGCTGTCATTAAAAATCATGGAGGTCATACAAAATACTAGATGTAGTAGTTTTTGTTGTGGGGTGTACTCATTTTTGCATCACCCTAATTTGAGTAAAACTGAAAAATGTGTAATCTAAGTTACATTATTAACCTTACTTTCATGTTATAAGTTAAACAGATGTTATATAAAACTTAGTCTTGTCAACATTTTGGAAATTGTTTCTGTGTTCATTGAGATATTGTTTAAAATGTTACTTTTCAAAGGGGGTGTACTCATTTACGCTGAGCACTGTATTTAACCTGTTCTACCTGCTGACACTTGTGTATCTCTTTTTTTCCAAAGGTGCTTGTGCAGCTACTTCAGCCACCGACTCCAGCGAGCAGAGCAAAGCTCCTTTAGCCTCCAGCCTCGCAGATCTGAAGAGCATGAAGTCCAGACCAATCTGAGGCAGTGCGCCACGGCAGGGGTCAAAGGTTAGGACTCACCGGCAGTGGCGGTAGAGAGGAACCACTTGGTTGTAAGCTCTGAGAGGAGAGGATCAGGACCACACTGTTAAATATGACCAGGGGGAATAAGACCTGTGGTGCAGGAAGGAAAAAAAAAAACAGTGACTTATTTAAATGTCTGGAGAGGTCCTGCTGCAGACACTGGCATATTTTCAGCAGATGAAACCCAGAAGCAGAAGAATAACAGAAATGGATGATGCCACTGTTTTCCTGGGTTGAAAATGGATGGATGCTTCATAGCCCTTGAATTTTTTTTTTTTTTTTTTTAATAAAAACAGTGTTGAGTTGGTACAAAGTTTATCAGTTTACTTTACCAATATCCCAAAGCACTTTTGCCATATAATAGTTGTATATAATTCATTGCACATGTCACTTTTTAATGGCTGACTTTTTCAAGGGATTTTCAGAACTTCTGAGCCCATTTTTCAATGTCTTTCAGAAACATAATCCATAAATGTGATATACTCAAAAAATATAAAAAGTATATTTAAGTACTACATTGCCTGCATTTCTTTTGGATTTCTTTTTCATTTCCACCATCAGTGTATAGGTGTAAAAATATCTTTGACCTTTCCAGAAACAAACTGATGATCCAATTAGATCACTTATAATAATTGCCAATGCAAGAAGTACTCATGAAATTTTATTTTCTGTATCATGTTAAAGAAATGTATAAAGATGTATGAAGAAAAAAAAAAAGCTTGCTTTCTTCTCTCTTGCCTGTTCTTCTTCATCTTTGCACTGAGAACAAGTGTAACATTCTCAACCCTTGCAGCGCTGAGTACTGTAGCAATATTATAATGACATGACTAATGAGGATTGAGACCATGGTAACAGGTGTTAAGCATGATAATAAAAGGAAAGGTGGAGTGCTGTACTTTAGTTACTGTACTACTCCCACATGTTAATAAAAGTGCCGAGAGCTGAGTGCGAGCGGTTAGCAATCTCTTTTCTTTTTCTGTAGAGTGTGTACATTTATCACAGAGTGTGTCTAATCTAAATGGATGCTCTTTATTCGATATCTTTCAGTTCTTCCTGACCTGTCTCACAGGGCTTCTTCCTGTGCCTTGCCCCTGAAGATCACTGTAATGTGACTCACGAAAGTTCCAGTGTGTGTGTTTTTGTACTGAGTTTCACTCAATTTCAAAGTGTTTTAATGGCATGACTGATAAGATGCACTATCATTCAAAAGTTTGGGGTTCGTAAGATTTTTTAAATGTTTTTGAAAGAAGTCTCAAGTTTACTAAGGCTGTATGTATTTGATCAAAAATATAGTAATATTGTGGAATATTACTATAATTTAAAATGACTGTTTTCTAGTGTAATATGTTTTATCATTTTGATTATTGAAGAAAGATATTTCTTATTGCCAACGATGAGAACAATTGTGCTTCTCTTTTTTTTTTTTTTTGGAAGCCAATGTGTTTTTTTCAGGATTCTTTGATGTATATTTCAAAAGAACAACATTTATTGAAAAAAAAAAATATATATATAGACATTTTTGTAACAATGTAAAAGTCTTTACTGTCACTTTTGATCAATTTAATGCATCCTTGCTGAATAAAAGTAGTTAATTAATTTAGTATTTTCTTTCAAAACACAAGTTACTGACACCAAACTTTTGAACTGTAGTAGAATTGCCAAAGCACCTATACACACAAAAGCAGTGATTAAATAATAATAATATTAATAATAATAATAATTAAAATTAGATATTTTTTACGCTCAAGACATTAACGAACATATACTTTACAAATAGCAATAACAAAGAACATGGTTACAGTTAAACTCAGAAAACCCTTCAATATGTTAAAGGGTTAGTTCACCCAAAACTGAAATTTCTGTCATTAATTACTCACCCTCATGTTGTTCCAAACCTGTTAGACCTTCATTCATCTTCAGATCACAAATTAAGATATTTTTGATCAAATCCAAGAGCTCCATAGACAGCAGTTTAATTACCACTGTCAAGGCCAAGAAAGGTATTAAAGACAACGTTAAAATAGTCCACGTGACTACAGAGGTTCAACTTTAATGTTATGAAGTGACAAGAATATTTTTTGTGTGCAAAAACAAAACAAAAACAACGACTTTATTCAACAATCTCTTCTCTTTCATGTCAGTCTCCTATGCTGCTCATGTAGTAAAGGCAGTGCAGCACTTCTGGGTTCTACTGTATGTCAGAACGCGACTCATTATTGGCCGGCTCCTGCATCAGCATCACACGCATGCATCGTGCTGCTCACGTGCCAATACTGAGCCGGCGTTCAGACGTAAACAAGGAAGCGCTGCACTGTGTTTACTACGTCAACAGAGTAGGAGACTGACGGTAAAGTCGTTATTTTTGTTTTTGCGCACAAAAAGTATTCTCGTCACTTCATAAAATAAAGGTTGAACCACTGCAGTCACGAGGACTTTTTTAACGATGTCTTTAATACCTTTCGGGGCCTTGAAAGTGGTAACTATATTGCTGTCTATGGAGGAGTCAGAGAGCTCTTGGATTTCATCAAAAATATCTTAATTTGTGTTAATTTGGTGCCATGACACGACCACAACGCAGCCCTGAAGTATCAGCAGGGATCGAGTCAACTAGATCATCCATTGTGAAGACATCATCAACACGACAGCCAGTGCCACAGTTCCTCAACAGACCGTCCATACCGGCGTGATGAATACGGTCCTCAACTGGACACGACCACAACGCAGCCCTGAAGTATCAGCAGAGATCGAGTCAACTGGATCATCCATTGTGAAGGCCTCATCGACACGACAGCCAGTGGCGCAGCTCCTCAACAAACCGTCCATACCGGCGTGATGAATACGATCCTCAACTGGATGGAACTGAAATAAATACTTTGATTGTTGTGATCCTATCAGACTTATGATAGCAACCTGGTTGTAACAAAGCACTGTTCGCCAGAGGAGAACTGGCACCCCGACTAAGCCTGGCTTCTCCCAAGGTTTTTTTTTTTCTTCTCCATTTTAACACCTATTTGCCACTTGTTTGCCACCTGATGTCACCTGATGGAGTTTGGGTTCCTTGCCGCTGTCGCCTTTGGCTTGCTTAGTTGGGGACACTTGACATTTGATATTCAATAGTATTCTTGACATTTATTCAACAGTGCTTCTGATCTGCCTGCATTGACACTATTATTTAAGAGCTGCTGTTCAGCCAAATTATGTACCAGTTTTCAATGTAAAGCTGCTTTGACACAATCTGCATTGTAAAAAGCGCTATATAAATAAAGGTGACTTGACTTGACTTGACTTCTGAAGATGAACAAAGGTGAGTATTTGAGTCATTCCACGAAACCGGTACGATTTGGACTTACACATTTTTAGATTTTTTACCAAAATGTATTACTTTTCTGAACACCCCACAACATTAATGATATATTTTAACTTCCAGAAAAAACATATTTTCTCATCTCAGGCATCAATTGCCTATTATTGTGGTCATTATTTTAAGTTATGGACACTATGGAAGCTCTCTGAATATTATTATAAAATGTATTTGTGATAAAATCAACATTTTCCTATTAATCAGATGTCCCTCACACTAATTCAGCAATTGCAAATATAAAAGTTAATTTTTTATCAAAGGCTTAAATTCAGAATTTGACTAAAATCAGTATTCTTATGATTGCTCTGAACATTTCAGACAGAATTCAACTAAACTTTAAATTACTTTTTCATAAACTTTACAAAAAAAAAAAAAAATAAATAATAAAAATGTAGGTGTGACGGGGTTGTGATTTTTTGCCCAAATTGGCCACTTCTCAAAATCTAGTGAATAAATGGAGAGCGCATGGCATGCATGATATTAAGAAATCATGAATAATGTTGAAATAACAAAGATAATTTTCACAAGTAATAATTTTCTATCTTTAATTGATGTAACAGTGTTGAGTCGTTAAGCTTGACAAACACAATTTCACAACATAATTTAGTTATAATTATTAAATAAGTTGGTAACTTGCCTGTGTCTGCTCACAATGTTGTTCAGAAGACTTCTATGATGTCACTTCCTATTAATGATGTCACATAAGTATCAGTTCATTATTTTTATAGGGGGAGATTGATTCGTGTAACAGGGTTGCGGGGTTACCGAGGTACGGAACTAAATGATGTGATTTTAATGAATAATCATGAATTTACTTAGAAAAAAAAACATTACCAGCAAAAAAGCACAGATGGATATTTATGGGAATGGCAAAATGAACTTTTCTCTCATTTTATTATTCATATCCCAAGTACACTTGTGATTGAGGGACATGACAAAATAGGTGGTGTCAACTGAAAAAAACAAACTAATTTCTAATATGAAGATCAAATGTATGTCATGATTTTAAACATTATTAAAGGAGACATTTCAATTAATACAAAAAGCTTTTAAAAATATATTTTGGTGAGCCAATAGATAAAATACACTGAAAAAGGTCAGAGGGACTCAAATCGTACCGGTTTCGTGGAATGACTCAATTAATGACAGAATTTTCATTTTTGGGTGAACTAACCTTTAATCTATATTAATAGTTCTTCTGACACACCTGTTTTCTCCACATATACTTTACAAGACCACAAGTATGTCAACATTCACTCCTAATTAACAGGTTTGACTAGACCCCTTAATTCCAGTAAAGAGCAACTTTAATGCTACTGCATGTAATGACATTCTAGAGAATTTTGTGCTTTAACTTTATGGCAACATTTTCTGCTCCAGCATGACCACAGAGTCTGGTGTGGGACTTCCAGACCTGAACACCTTTGGGATGAATTAGAATGCTGAGTGCGAACCAGACCCCATCGCCTGACCTCACTGATCCTCATGTCTGAATGGGAGCATATCTCCACATACATGTTACAACATAGTGGAAAGGCTTCCTAGAAGCATGGAGTCTGTTAGGGAGTGTCTTGGCCACATACAGTCTTGTTTTGTATGTAATAATACACATGTATACAAGTATGTATATGCATATGTGATTCTGTGTTGTTGTGTGCTGTATGTGGAAATCAGAAAGTCATTTTACATCTTACAGAGGTCAGTAAATGCCACAGCATCCCCACTAACATCATCATGGTCTCCAGTCCGCCCATGCCTTGCGTGTGTGTACGCCCAGGGCTTAGTGTGCACGTACAGGGCCAGATGGGCACTTTCATGAGTGTGTGAGTGTGGATTACTCTGCCTGCTACATCTGGGTCTCCACATGGCACAGCAGACTACGGCAGGAGAGAGAGGCAGGCGGGCGGTCGCTGCCACCCCCTCTTCAAGGATGCCTATATGACAGCCGTGTTCTCCAGCAGGGCACTGGAACAAATGCCAAATGAAAAGGTCACATGTCCCCGCTACAGCCACAGGACCATTGCAAAGCACTCTGCCATTTATACAGAGTTAACCTAACTATTTTTGAGTAAAACAACCAGGACTTCAACCTCCTGGATGTTTATAGAAACAATATATTCATGATTCTGTGACGTGATGTGTTAACTTTTTAGGTTATGGATAAGTTTCTTTATTAATGCCTTAAAGCAGTGAATCCTAAAAGGAAAAATTGCCCAAAATATGCCAAAATACTATATATGAATATTATTATATATTAATATTATATTATCAATATAAAACTGTAAAAAAATAAAATAAATAAATAATGGAGATATAATTGTTTTTGATGTTTTATTAAGTGTTAACAATGAGATTGTGGTTTTTATAATCAATTAATTAATTACTTTTGTCATTTTTTACAAGATGGACAAAATTTGTTCAAAAAAGTCATTCAGTTTAACCAAAATTTCAGTTTTACCGAATTACACTTTTGGTTATACCAAATGACAATATTTTCAAACAATGTTAACAGGCTGATATATAGCTAGTTAGATTGTTAGCTAGCTAGCAAAAGGACAATCTTATATTTAGTAAAGTTTTTAAAATATTACAACATTTTCCATGTTTTATAGCGGTTGTACCGAATGACCTGATGTTTCAGGACATGCGTATGAGCAAGTGAAAACATGAGTTTTTCAAATAGTTAAGAGAGAGTTGGTAACTTTGCTTCACAACCATGTGGTCCTTTGCAGGTGTCTGAATGATGTCACATGATAGTGAACACATGACTTGATCCAAAATGGTCCCTTTATATTGGTTACTCCGAATGACATCAATTTTTTTTTTTTTTCCCGGACATTCTTTCTCATAAAGCAGCGACTTCTACACATAATTTTAATACCATTTTGCACTATGTTGATATATGATGTTATCAAATCATGCCAGAATAAAATATATATATATATATATACACATTTATTACATTTTGGCCTTTTACATTCTGGCCTTTTGACACTTCAAACCTTTTATATGTTATATGTAGCAAAAACCTTTTGGATTCAATAAAAGTTATCTACTTGTACCTTACATAATTTGGATGTCATATCTTTGTTTTTTTATTATTATTAAGGCCTTTGGACAAAAAATGACCCGTCACATTGATCCATATATATACAGGTGAATACACAGTTTGAGAGGAACTCTGAAAGCGTGCTGCAAACTGCTACAGCAAACACTGACCGACTATTTAAATGGTGAACTGCAAGATCAATGGCTGAAGGATGCAACAGGAACCAATCAGATTGTGCCATGTAGTTAACAATGTAATTATCAGCAGGTTGATTCCATTAGATAAGAACTTAAAGATCATTAAAGTTCTGAAATTATCACAAAACTTATAATGTGGCTTCTAAAACAATACAGTACATTCACTTTAATACACCATATAATTACATTCTGTGCAATCAACTTAATAAGCCAAAAGTGCCTCTGGTGAAGTGTGTACTACAACAGATAATGTGATTTGTAGGAATCATAATTAAATAGAACATGTGCACTATACAGCTTGTTTGTGTCCAGGATGGAACATGCTTCATATGTATTGTCTCTTGGCCAATTCTGCGGCATGACCTGCATTGTCATTCCCCTCCATTACTGGTGAGATAAACTGGTCATGTGGCTCAAGTGCTTTTCAATTTCCATGGAGTGCAGACTCTCCTCTTGGAAATGTAACAAAAATGCTCTCACCATTAAACTGCAGGTCAAATATGTAATCAGCTTGGGTCTTGGATGGGCTCAGACATCATAACTAGCTGTTAACCCACAGATGACAATCTCTTGCGAGCAGAGAACCTCTTGTTTTTCCTTCTCTCTTCCTTTCTGTATCTTTCACGTCTCCCCAGCTTAAATTAAGTGCTTATAGTTAAAATGCTCTGATTGTAGAGAAAATATTTAGTCCTCCACATTCCATCTCAAATATGAATGTCATTCTTTTGTAAAAACACAAAAGAAGAATTTTTGAAAAACATATTGGTCACTCTGTTCTGTGCAGTTACGATAAATGGAGGCTGGATCTTTCAAGTTGTTTTGTGGAACAATTGCACTGTATTAATTTTAGAGAAAAACAATCTTTGTAAAATAAAAACTGTGTGTGTTTTTCACATATTTCAACTTAAAGTTCAGTTGCTGCATTATTCTTAAATTTTTAAGTATAATCAACTTGGTTTTACAAGTCATTTCAACTTAAATTATATCAAACTGTCTTTAAAAAAATGAAACTGCTGAAATTATTGTGATGAGTTAACGTTATGTAAAAACATATGTTGCCGTGACTCATATATTGCTTTACAATGCGTAAGCGATTTTGAAGGAATTAAAATTATTTAAAGCACAATCTATTTGGATTTTACGCTGACTTTTAGGATTCAAACAAGTCACTTATGACATTATCTTTTAAATGTCTGCTAATGGAACATGGCAATGAGCTTTGCATCATAAAACAGAATCATCAAGTATAACTGAAGCCAGATTTGTTACTTTAAAAAAAAAAATTAATGATATCGAAAACCTCAAATATTCAAAGTAACTTATAGCTCTTAGCAGTGGGCAAACTCTGGTCTTTCAAGACTAATTAGCTGGGTTTATCAGTGATAAACAGATAGGGCCACCTCGGCACAGCCTGTGAGGTCCAGGTGGACAAACACACTGTGTTTAAGCCACAGGTGACATAGCAGGTCGCTTTGAAGCTCCAATGCAGATTTGGCAGAGGGGTCCTCGGTGCCAAATGTCCAGGGCAGTGGGGGATTTTTGATCTGCACTGTGCTCGGCTACCTGATGAGGCGGATTAAACAAAAGCCAGATAGCATTTGCATTTGATGTGTAAAACCCTGTGGCTATCTCAGTCAGATGACCTGCCGCTTGGCTTGACAGCAAAAACCTCTTCACAGCACTAAAATAAAGTGAGTGATTTTCTAAAGAGCATCCCATCATTCTGTTTGACATGTTTGAAGATCCTCTCAGACAAGCTCCCCAGATCCCCGAAAAACAAAGTAGGAAGGATGAAAGATCTGCTAACGTATCCATAAAACCCACACAATGGTTTATAGTTAAATAAAGAAAGCCTGCTTATGCTCTCTGTTTACAATGTCATTTCACACCAAAAAGGTTTGGATAATTAGGTTCCACGGGATGGTTGATGAAATGGTCTTTTGACACATGACAAATGAATACATATTTGAATGCATTTTTTATAGGGAAGAATCGGGGCTAGTTATCAAACTTTTTACTAGTTGTTTTACACTTTTTATACTTTCACACTGTTTACAGATTTATTTATGACAATTTAGTAATGCTGATGTTGTTAACATTAACAAGTTGAGAACAAAGTATAACAATAATAAAAATTTGCACGGTTTTATGTGATCTGAGCTAAGCGATCGTTAGATTTAATCACCATTGGCAGCACGATTTATCGCTTTTTTTCTCAGTTGGTCAGAACAACAGTGGCAGACATGTTACTTACTTGTTCAGATGACATTTTTCGGTGAAAATTCTTATTTTGGTCATACTTCCAAGACGTAGAATCTGTGATTCTGAAGTACAGTAACACCGATGATGTGGTGACTGACAGCAAACATTAGATTCATCTGTGCTGAGGAGCCATGCTGATGCACAACCCATGTAAAGATGATAATTCCGCAAATAACTGCAATTGCAGGTTTCAAACAGAGATGGCGACAAAGAGGCAAAACTTACAGACTGCTGCTTTAAAGTGGGTCATGTTGTCACATTATATAGGGTAAATTGTCACAATAGGTGTCAGTAAATAGCTTATTATAGGATGTTCAGCTACATATAAACAGTAAAAGAAGCATGAAACTTAAGAATGTGAAAATGTTATATATATTTTACCTTTTCCCCTCCGGATGTCACTTTTGTCCATTACTGTATGTATGTACAGTATGTATAGGAAATAAATATTTTAAATATTTTGAATATGAGGAAGAAATAAAACACAAAACTTGGTTTTATCTGACAAAATTATTTGACAAAAAAAACTATAGCTACAGGTTTTATTTTAGTATGCAAAAAAAAAAAAAAGCTTGCAGGAAAAGAAAGCAGAGGCAGCAACATAATAATTCTAATGTTTATAATATTACAGTATAAGTTATTCATATTTAGTTGGTTCTCTCTTGTTTTTGCAAGTGTTCATAATTTCTTTGAAGAACAGCCTGGTCAAAAATGATGTCAACACAATTTGGCATGTTTCATTGCGTTATCACAAATAAAACACTTGACTCCAAGCACAGCTAGGCAATATGCTTACAAAATCTTTAAAGGTGCCCAAGAATGCTTTTTCACAAGATGTAATATAAGTCTAAGGTGTCTCCTGAATGTGTCTGTGAAGTTTAAGCTCAAAATACCCCATAGATTTTTTTTAAATAAATTTTTTTAACTGCCTATTTTGGGGCATCATTAACTATACACTGATTTTTTCAGTCGCCGCCCCTTTAAATCGCGTGCCCCCTGCCTCACGAGCTCTCGACTATATTACAGCGCATTTACAAAGTTCACACAGCTAATATAACCCTCAAATGGATCTTTACAAGATGTTCGTCATGCATGCTGTGTGCATACATCGAATCATGTAAGTAAAGTATTTATTTTGATGTTCACATTTGATTCTCTCTGAGTTTGAGGCTATGCTCTGTGGCTAAAGCTAACATTACACACTGTTGGAGATATTTATAAAGAATGAAGTTGTATTTATGAATTATACAGACTGCAAGTGTTTAAAAATGAAAATAGCGACGGCTCTCTTGTCTCCGTGAATACAGTAATAAACGATGATAACTTTAACCACATTAAACAGTACATTAGCAACATGCTAACGAAACATTTAGAAAGACAGTTTACAAATATCACTAAAAATATCATGTTATCATGGATCATGTCAGTTATTATTGCTCCATCTGCCATTTTTCGCTGTTGTTCTTGCTTGCTTACCTTGTCTGTGCACAGATCCAGACGTTAATACTGCCTTTCCTTGTCTAATGCTTGAACATGGGCTGGCATATATGCAAATATTGGGGCGTGCACCCCGACTGTTACGTAACAGTCGGTGTTAGGTTGAGATCCGCGTGTTTTCCGGAAGTCTTTTAAACAAATGAGATTTACATAAGAAAGATGAAGCAATGGAGTTTGAAACTCAATGTATGTCTTTTCCATGTACTGAACTCTTGTTATTCAACTATGCCAAGATAAATTCAATTTTTCATTCGAGGGCACCTTTAACGATTTTTTTTAATAATATTTGAATAAGGCTTGAAGATGTCAATTTCCCTAGGCCGGACATAATTTTTGGTCACTGCTTTATATATTCTGTGGCTCAGCACTACAAAAGTTGAAAAGGATCACTGCAATAACTGGGCTCACCATTCAAAACTATTTACTGTAATAGAGTTAAATGTGCAACATTATCTCTGCTAATGTGTGCATGTATGAGTGGCCGCAAAATCATCATTATTGACCTTTTACTGTGACGTGCATGGCATATTGTTACGTGATATATGCAAATGGAAGACAATGTGATATTTCCAGCAGTCTGTTCTCGGCCCTCTGTCCAGTATGAGTAAATTAAACAAATTACCCGGGGTCTGTTTGAGTACAGAGGCATATGAGGTTGCGTGGCCATGCTATTACTACAATGATAGCATGTCTGAACAGCCCAGAGTTAAAGGAATTACAGATTGTATCTGAGCACTATGAGACATGTGGACAGTTTAGTGTACTGGATTGACTTGCTGTAAAATGAAAATGTGTATGGTTGTATGATTATGTTGGAACGATCCAGAGCGATTTTCTGGCACCTTTTATATATATATTTTTTTTTTTCCTTTTTAAAAAAAAAAAAAAATCATATTTAATACATCAGGCGTATATTTAATACATAGCTCATGTAGCATTACATATATAGTGTGAATATGAAGAATAAGGTAGCTGATAGCTTGTAATGTAAATCATTAAGATATAGCAGTAGCAAACTACTCATTCAAAATGCATCTATCGTCACTCTATATCTCCTAATAATATTAGTAAGGTGATATTAAAATGCTTAGTTTTATGATCAAAGCTCTGACATTTTTTATTGTATACCTAGATATACCTTGTATTCCACAACTGGTATGTATACAAAAATTTTAAATATTTATTTTATTGTTGATTTTAAATGTATATTGCCAAATATTACCTAATTACCAAAGGGTTTCTTATTAATTATTAATAATATTTAATTTATTTTTATAAATGTATCATTTGTGAACCTGGACCACAAAACCAGTCATAATTTCACACGGGTATATTTGCAGCAAAACCCAATAATACGTTGTATGGGTCAAAATGATTGATTTTTCTTATATGCCAAAAATCATTAGGATATTAAAGGGTTAGTTCACCCAAAAATGAAAATAATGTCATTTATTAATCACCCTCATGCCGTTCCACACCCGTAAGACCTTCGTTCATCTTCGAAACACAAATTAAACTCTGATTCAAGACAAAAAATTCACAACTCTCCGAAGCTTCATGAAGCAGTGTTTTGAAATCAGCCATTACTATATAAGTCGTTATTTAGTTTTTTTGGCGAACCAAAAATATTCTCGTCGCTTTATAATATTAATATTGAACCACTGTACTTACATGAACTGATTTAAATATGTTTTTAGTACATTAATGGATCTTGAGAGAGGAAATGTCATTGCTGGCTATGGAGGCCTCACTGAGCCATCGGATTTGAACAAAAATATCTTAATTTGTGTTCAGAAGATGAACGAAGGTCTTACAGGTGTGGAACGGCATGAGGGTGAGTAATAAATGACATTATTTTCATTTTTGGGTGAACTAACCCTTTAAGTAAAGATCATGTTCCATGAAAATATTGTATACATTTTCTACTGTAAATATATCAAACATGTATTTTTATGAGTGGATATGCATTGCTAAGGACTTCATATGAACAACTTTAAAGGTGATTTTCTCAATATTTTGATTTTTTTGCACCCTCAGATTCCAGTTTTTCAAATAGTTGTATCTCGGCCAAATATTGTCCTGTCCTAACAAACCATACATCAATGGAAAGCTTATTTATTCATGAAAAAATGGCCCTTATGACTGGTTTTGTGGTCCAGGTCCAGGTTCTAATTACCAAAGAGTTTAATATTAAATATTATTTATATTTTAGTTTAGTTTAGTTTTTATTATTACCAGGGTTTTAACTTGTTTTTCACCACAATCACTGGAAGCCAGATTGTAGGGTCCCCCAACTCGAAAATCCTAAACTTAATTGCCTGACCTCTGATGAGCAAATCCGATTGGTTACCAGATGAACTCGAGAACACAATGTGGTTCTATTGTGATGCAAATAGTTGCAGCATCGCGATTTAAACAGAACTAAAATGATGTGTGGCTTGCCCAGATACCATCAGGAGATCCACGGTAACAGAGGCTGATGTCCGTAGAGGTCATTTAAAGCAATATGACACTGAGGCCTGACGTAGCAGAAAGTCCTTGCAGCCTGTCCCCTTGGTTTTGTCTTGAGTTTGATAAAAACAGATGAAGCTCGGAGGGCAACCATGTCACTGAATCATCGCAGACGCAAAAATCCTCCTCAGCTCAGCGCATTTTTATATATTTGAATCTAAATAAAAAAAAAAACTTGATGGATTACATTTCAATACAGTTTTTCACTGTATATTTGTACATTAAATATTACCAAGCCACCTCTTGGGTGTTGTGGGTTAGGCATGGCTGCATGAGCCAGTGAAGAGAACTTTGTCTTTCACCTGTAATCTGATGCAGAGAGCTGCACTTGGCTGCAGCCCCTGCTGGTGATTTATGATTGAGGAGACGTTAATAAAAGTATCAAAACAATCAGAGCTCTGCTGGGGGAAGATACGGCCGTGTTACGTACATCATGCAGGACAGGCCTGGATGTGGAATCGCTATGTGCTGGTAATATGATGCTCTAAGTTCGCTCCTTTCTCCCATTTAAAACCATGTGTGTTTTTCTTCTTTGGTTTACCCTCCATGGAAGGTGACGCCTTGTCTTTTACTCATAGCTGAAGCAGGCCAACGGCCAGAATTTAAGGTATCCTTGTTACAGTGTAATTATACATTTAAGTAAGTACTGTGTTTTATATATATATATAACAAGATGCTTGACACAGATGAATGATGAAATAACATTCAGTACATACTAGGAATAATAGAGTACCTTAGGGACGACGTGTTTTTGGAGGCAAAACCTGGAAGCGAGTTAGCATTTTAGGACTTCCGGTTCCATCGCACTAAAGTCTATAGGCTTTTTGAATGGGTTTTTGCTAAATCACCTGAAATAAGGTCTGTGGTTAACAAAGCCTTTTCACGTTTTGATCTATGACATAAAACACCCGCTTGTGATTGTTTAAACCTTTATTGTGTCTTAAAAACGACGGTTGCTAACAAATTGCTAAAAGGGACTACTGTTACATCCACGCCTGTCCCGAACTCCGTTTTCCAGAATCCTCCTGTTCCGCACACCTGTCTGCTCTTCCCTCATCAGTCTTCCCGCCATCTCCCCAGATTCCCAGCACCTGTTGTCCTCGTCAGCACTCCCTTTAAGTTGGACTCCCTCCCTGCACTCCTTGTCTGTTATATTGTTTGACTATGTGTTTGATGCTGTTCATCTGTTCCTTGGTTGACATTAAAGCCTTTACATTGTGGATTTCCGTACTCGCCTCATCTCTCAGCACCAGCATATAACAGAATAACAGACCGAAACCGCTGGAATTCCACATAGACGGTATGGGCTTATTCTTCATCGCTGAGGTCCCTCTGACTCCCGTACCTCCAAAGCCATCCACAGTGTCAGATCGCCTCTGTGGGTTCCGGCAGGATGGGCACTTGCTCGCTGGAGAGGTATGTGGAGGAATTTGTTGAGCTTGCTTATTTGGCGAATTGGCCAGATGCCCGTTTGAACGCCGTTTTTCTTGTGGGGCTGGACGAGGACACGATCCGTTTTAAAGAACCTGCCTGTTATTTTTCCCTAGTCAAAGCAATTAATCTGATTTTGTTTCTAAATTGTTCTGAGTTTGTTATTAAGGAGGTTCTTGATAATTTGTGTGATCCTCGTCCAGTCTCCCCAGAAACACAGGCGGCCTGGCCAGTTTGCCAATCGCAGCATTCCTCCACCTGCCCCTCCAGTGGGCATTCCCCTGGTGTCCTGCCGGACCCAAGAACCCTTATAGCCAAGGATAAATCCTCCATTGGGCCATCAAGCAACCCCAGAGTCCTGAATTATCTGCCTCCATGCAGCCCCAGTCTCCTGAGTCATCTGTCTCCATCCAGTTCCAGTCTCCTGAGTTTTCTGCCGCTGAGCAGCCTGAGCCATCGCCTTTAGCGACAAACCCTCCTGTGTCAGTGGGGCTTTTAGTAGAATATGAGGGGATGGACTGGACCCTGTTTTCAGACCCCTCTCCAGCCCTCGCCGAGCCCGCTCCAACCCTCCATGAGCCCGCTCCAGGTTTCCACGTGCCCGCTCCATGCTTCCACGAGTCCGCTCCAGCCTTCGCCGAGCCTGATCCAGCCTTCAACAAGCCCGCTCCAACTCTCCACAAGCCCGCTCCAGTTTTGTACGTGCCCGCTCCAGCCTTCCACGAGCCCACTCCGAGCCCGCTCCAGCCACCGCCGAGCCCGCTCCAGCCGCCACCGAGCCCGCTCCAGCCGCCGCCGAGCCCGCTCCAGCAGCCCACGAGCCCTCTTCAGCCGGCGAAATCTCCCAAAATATTTTTTGAGGGGGGGGCATGTACCCATGGGTGGGGAACATGTGGACGTCACACATGTGGGTGGGGCTCAAGACCCGCCATGGCCGCCCACAGCCTCTGACCCACCATGGCCACCTGAGAGTCCTGACCCGCCATGACGGCCCGAGATCCTAGACCTGCCCTGGAGACCTCCGCACCCGTTTGCACCCCCCGCACCTGCCTGTAGGCCTCTAGGACACCCAGGTAATGTTACATCCACGCCTGTCCTGAACTCCGTTTTCCAAAATCCTCCTGTTCCGCACGCCTGTCTGCACTTCCCTCATCAGTCTTCCCGCCGTCTCCCCGGATTCCCAGCAACTGTTGTCCTCGTCAGCACTCCCTTTAAGTTGGACTCACTCCCTGCACTCCTTGTCTGTTATATTGTTTGACTATTTGTTTGATGCTGTTCATCTGTTCCTAGGTTGACATTAAAGCCTTTACATTGTGCATTTCCGTACTCGCCTCATCTCTCAGCACCAGCATATAACAACTACTTCCTTTGGTGGGGACTTTAAGGCAGGAACACACCAAGCCGACAGTCAGCTGTCGGCAGTTTTTGTTCGTCGGCCAACTAAGTTTTCTCAGTGTGTTCTGCACCGTCGGCCGAAGTTGGTCCTTGTCAGCTTTTTTTTGGCCGATTCGAAATGTTGAAGGCAGGCACAGAACGGATGTGCTACTTGGTCGTTGGCTGTCTAGCGTTGGTTTGGTGTGTCAGGGCAACTTTGGACAGAGACGCTGCTGACGTGAGCCAACCCCGCAGTCCGCTTTCATCGCCACTAGTTCGTCGGTGTCGGCTTGTTGTGTTCCGGCCTTTGCATGGCTTTCAATCGAGGGATCCCGTGCACCGCTAACTTCCGGGTTGGCCTACAAAAACACGGATTAAAGGATTGGTTCACTTTAAAATTAAAATTACCCCAAGATTTACTCACGCTCAAACCATCCTAGGTGTATATAACATTTTTCTTTCTGATGAACACAATCAGACTTAAAAAAAATTGTACTAATAAATAAATATCTGCCAGTCACACTTTTTTTGTAAGTTGAATACGGAAGGTGGTCTGAAGATTTAAATAGAACAAAAATGATGTGTGGCTTGCCCAGATACCATCAGGTATGCTCCGCTTCAGAAGGCCATTATTATCCCCCTAAAGCCTTGTGGAGTATGTTTATGACGGATGGATGCACATTCTTGAGCTTCAAACCCATTGGTCCCCTTCACTGCCATTATAAAGCTTGGATGCGTCAGGATATTTATTAATATAACTCCGATTGTGTTCATCAGAAAGAAGAAAGTCATACACCTGAGTAAATCTTGGGGTAATTTTCATTTTAAAGTGAACTAGTGACTAATGAGAGACAGGTGCAGGTGATTAGTTGACATGGTAACAAACAAGGGTCACTATGGAAACAAACAAGATGGCAATGGAAACAAAGTAAACAGGTACTTCAATACACATCAACTGAACATAGGAACAGCAAGACAAAGGGATATCAAAATAACAGTCCTTGAACAAAGAGACACAGGGATATCGTGACACAAAGCTATCATTTGTCTTCAGAATACTTGCACACAAGACTATTTTATTTATAATTTTATGATGATTTTGCATCATTTTTGAGGCTCGGCATCTTCAGTCACCATTCATTGTCACTGGAATGGAAAGAATGGCCAGGACATTGTCCGAAAACATTTCTTGTCCCCATGAGGAAAACAACATATAAATCATATCAAGTGATATTTTTTTGAAAATGTAAAAATGCAGAATGTTTTCTGTGATAGACAGGTTTAGGGGTAGGTTTAGGTTTAGGGGATAAAACATACAGTTTGCACAGTATAAAACTCATTATGTCTATGGAATGTCCCCATAAAACATGAAAACCCATGAATTAAAATGAATTAATATAAGGGTTTATATTGTTGCTTATTTTTTAGTGTTGTCTCTCACAAAAGCTCATCACAATTGCAGTGGATTTATGTATCTTTTTATGTAAACATTTTTATACTAGTGGGGTCCATTTTCATGATTATTGCATTTTTTTTTTTTTTTTTTTTTTTTTTAATATTCCGGCCCCATAAATCCAGAGGGATTGCACTGGAAGCACCTTAAAAGTATCCAGCCTGTTTTATTTGGATTTCTGTACCTTTAGCAGCGTGATCTAGTTTTTCAGAAGCTTCGCTGTGTGGGCCATCTGACAAAAACATGTGTCTGAGGGACTGAAACTAAATGTCACTCTCATTCCAGCATGGAGCTCAACTGCCCTTTCAAAACACATTAGAGGGAAAGAGGATCAGCGCATTGGTCCTAAGGCTTCTACCCCTATATCGTCACTAACACAGACACATGATGGGCTTAAACCCTGAAAAATGCTTTTACACTGACTTTGAGTGGCAATATTTCTCATCTGCCATAATATCACCTCTGAAACAACAATGACTTGGACCACTGCAGGGGTGCTGCACTTTCTGGATGAATCCTTTAAAAAGTGGAGGTGATTGTAAAATTGTGGTTTCTTTGATATTTTTTTCCTTTCTTTTTTTTTATGTCTTCACAAACTCAGTGTCATTTTGCAGGCGGCTTTGATGGATTTAACAGAGCGGGTGGATGGATGAAGAGCAATTTATATGTTAAAAGTATCTCAAAGTGCTGGGATGTAGTCTCCAACACCCCTCACTTAATTCTGCTTCCATCATTATTATTCCCGAAATCTCAAAGATTTTCTGTCAAGTTGTCTCACCCGAACACAGAAATCATCTCCAAGTAACACGGTGTTCTAGCGAGACAAATTTCACCCGACATGAACGATTGCACGCCGACACCGGCAAATTTAGAGTTGTGTGAATGTCAAGAGAGATGTGTAGAGCTTTTGTTCACTGCTTGAAAAAAGGAAGAAAAGGGGGAAAAAATCGCTAGCAGCTCAATCCCTTTAGGAATGCATTAACAAAGCAGTTAAAATAATTCTAAAATTAATTAAAGAAACTGAATCACAATCAAAAAACCAGTGAGCTTCAAATTAATCTTAAGAGATTTGCCCTCACACTTTTTTTTTTTTTTTTTATCCTCTGTCTGAAGCAGAACATTTCTCAGTTCTTTTTCTTCTTTCTCAGTTTCTTGACATTTAATGTTTTACCTCTTCAGTATTGGTCCAGCAATGAATGGCTTTTGGACTGTGTGTTTGTAGACGTTCTGGACTGACAGAGATGCAGCTGGTCTCATTATGACACCAATGTAATTCATAGTGCTGCAAATTAGACAGACTGTGTGTGCGCGATCTTAAGCTCAGTTAGTCAGCGCGTTCAGAAAAAAAACAACAACCCTACCATCAGCTAAAGAGTTGGACAGACAGTGGAACATTTGTTTGGCCATGCTTCGAGGTGTGAACGGAGTTGTATTATTTACTTTCAGGAAGTAATTGTTGCTAAGGGGGAAGGTGCTATGAGAAAGTGTGTCTTTGGTGTGATTTTAATTGGCTCTGGTGTAGAGCAAATGCTGAGAGGTGAGGGAGGTCAAAGCAAATCTGCTCTCTCCTAAAAAGCGATTCTCATTAGACATTGAGAAGAGTAAGATTCTTGAATTTGTTAAGTACTTGACCGAAATCTTCTTTTAATTATGTTTTTGTCCTGTGAAGATGTTTTTTTTTTATTGTTTTGTTTTGTACGTTTGACTATGGCACACCATAGTCTTGCCTGCAGCAGTAATGCAACAATACCTTTTTCCTTATTGTTTTTTTTTTGTTTTTGTTTTTTAATAAATAGTCAAGGCTCAATACAAGTCAAGCTCAATTGACATGACTTGTGGTATAATATTGATTACCACTAAAAATTATTTAGACTTTTTCCTCCTTAAAAATAATTGCTAACTAACAGGTTTTATCCAATTTTATTTCATTGCAAAAGTGACATGTGAAGGTCAAGTATGGAAAACCATACTCAGAATTTGTCATCTGCATTTAACCCATCCAAGTTGGTGCACACACATTAGGAGTATGAGTACACACACTGCAAACCATGGACACACACACCCAGAGCAGTAGACGACAGCAATTTTGCTGTGGTGCCAATGGAGTGATTGGGGGTAAGGGCACCTCAGACATTTCCTGATGGTATTGAGAATCGAACCCGCAACCTTCGGGTTACCATTCTGACTCTCTAACCATTAGGCCACAACTGCCCCAAAACTGCTGTTTCTGCTCTGTTACGATGACAATGTAATGCTTTAAAGACCCCCTGTGGTGAAAATCAAGTTTTTAATGTTGTTTAATATGTTTTAAACAAACCATGTGCAAATTCATATGTCAACACCACTGCTGAGTATTTTTCCTTAAAACTGCAGTGAAAAAAAGACTTTGCTGGTGTCTGTGATGTCACAAACTACCTTGTAACCAATCATGCTTTAGCATATCATTAACAGAGAACTAGGAGGGGAGTTTCGAGAGAAGCCAGGTTATCCCGGTATATTTTTCTGTTCATATGAAAAATTGTGTAGATTTTGCAATATGGCGAGTGTATGATGTATATTACGATGTTATGATGAACAATATGTCTTTCTCCACCGACGTTCTGAGGTGAAAAAAACATTTAAATATGTCATTTTGGTTTTAAAGGGATAAAAAGTATTGACTACAGTGGGGCTTTAAAACAAACCTTTAATATTATTACATTATAAAATAATTTTGCTTTTTTTTAAAAAAAAAACATAAGCTTCACATTTAAAGGTGCCCTAGAATTAAAAATTGAATTTACCTTGGCATAGTTAAATAACAAGAGTTCAGTACATGGAAATGACATACAGTGAGTCTCACACTCACAATCTCAACATAACACTGACTGTTACATAACAGTGGGGATCATTAATATGTATGACCCCAATATTTGCATATGCCAGCTCATGTTCAAGGAATTACACAAGGGCAGGATATCTGGTTGTGCACAGCTGAATCATCAGACTAGGTAAGAAAGTAAGGACAATAGCGAAAAATGGCAGATGGAGCAATAATAACTGACATGATCCATGATAACATGATATTTTTAGTGATATTTGTAAACTGTCTTTATAAATGTTTCGTTAGCATGTTGCTAATGTACTGTTAAATGTGGTTAAAGTTACCATCGTTTATTACTGTATTCACGGAGACAAGAGCTGTCGTTATTTTCATTATTAAACACTTGCAGTCTGTATAATGCATAAACACAACTTCATTCTTTATAAATCTCTCCAACAGTGTAGCATTAGCCGTTAGCCACGGAGCATAGCCTCAAACTCATTCAGAATCAAATGTAAACATCCAAATAAATACAATACTCACATAATCCGATGTATGCATGCAGCATGCATGACGAACACTTTATAAAGATCCATTCTGAGGGTTATATTAGCTGTGTGAACTTTGTTTATGCAGTGATAGAGTCGAGAGCTGGGAAGGGGCGGAGAGCGCGAGCAATTAAAGGGGCCGCAGCCTGAATCGGCGCATTTCTAATTATGCCCCAAAATGGGCAGTTAAAAAAAATTAATTAAAAAAAATCTATGGGGTATTTTGAGCTGAAACTTCACAGACACGTTCAGGGGACACCTTAGACTTATATTACATCTTGTAAAAAAATGTTCGATGGCACCTTTAAATCCTCCAAATATTGGCCCAATGTAACTCCAGTGCCTCACCAATATTATCAATATTATTCCACAAATGCTTTTGATTGAAACATTAAACGCTGAATATTCCTTTAAGGTGGGCTAAGACTTGTCAGGGGTGTGAAATACCGCAATGTGTGCCATAATTCTCATTACCCCACAAAACATGGCACAGGCTGAACACTTTCTGAACACTCTTAATGTTCAGTCACAGGAGCCACACTATAAATACACTAACTGGCCGGTTCTGTCTGTGGCGCGCCGCTATTTGGCGGGTGATAAGGTGCTAATTAGTGGCTCTTAACAGGAATACCACTTGTGAGAAACGCAACTCACATTGCCGTTGTCGCCAAACGTTCGAAGGACCAACGTACCCGGCCTCCTCCCCACAATAAACCTTGTGAACCATCTCCAAGACTTAAAAGATGTCCCTATTAACACTGGCAACCAGTGTTAGTATATTTTTTTTTTCTTTCTTCCTCAGCAAGTCCAGTCTGATGAATTAAGCTTGTGGAGTCAGTAGATTAAGATAAGAACTTATCTTCTTCATTGAGACAGACTTTTATATGCTGTATATTCCTTCACATCACTCTCTCTCTCGCTCCCCTTGTGCAGTTATTCCGTTGGTAATTATAGTGGTGTGAGGTTGGATTGTGAAGAGAAGGGATTTAACCCTGTCTATGTACTGACCTTTGCTGCCTGAGGGTGGGAAGGTTTCACTAAAAGACTAAAGCCAATATTCATTTAGCCTACACTCCGAATAGCTGCGTCAGGAACCTCTCTCCCGTCTGGTATATGCGATGACGGTTCTGGAGAATGAGCGCTTTGTGCTATCCTATCTTATTAAAGCAAAGGATGGATTCACGGGCCTAGCGAGCAAGAGCTGATATAGCTCTTCCATTTCCAAAAGCATCACTTAGAAATATTCAACAAGGCTTCACCACAGGAGAGCCCCAAGCCATTTTTAATGCCCTTTTAAAGTTCAGCACAAGCACATGCTCTATTGAACTGTCTTAAAAGGAATCGCAAGAGAAATGCACTGCCGTGATCCATTCCACCTGATCTTAGTCATACTTAAATGTGTTAGGGCAGAGAACATCACAAAAGAACGACTAGATCAACCCTCAGATCTGAACATCAACACAGCCGACAGTCACACAAACAGTGCATATGAATCAGGCTTTTAATTTGGACTCCATAATTTCATGAGTTGTTTCTCACCCCCACCCCCCTTTAACTTGAGCCAAGCTAAATATTTGATTGAACGAGCTGGACTGTGATGCCTCTAATCTATTTTTCTTTCTCTAACATTGCATTAATGCGCAAGTAGCCTCCGTTCACTCCCAGCAGGAGTCTGCATACACTCGCATTCATTCTGATTAATCCTTTGTGCCTTTGTGGAGTTGACGCAGATTCGCAGCGGCCTAAACATACCCTGAGTGATGACCAAAGATCACTGGAAATGTCACACTGTAAACAGAAACATAATCAAAAGCCCTTTTGCTTTTCCAGGGCTTTTGTCTGGAAGTCTGAAAACACCTTGTTGACATTCAGACCTCATTTGGCCCCAATAATTATGGTGGATACTCTTGTTTTCTCAAGTAAAGTGGTGGTCCTCTTTACCAAGTTCTGAGACCAGCAAACCATCCCTCTCTGAGTCTCTTAAATAATAAAAAAAAAAAACTGAACAGAGAAGGAAATTTAGATGATATTTTCCATTTTAATGGTTTTTAAGCAGGGGAAACTACATGAGAGTGAGCAGAGGAGATGTGAGAGGGACTGGCTCCCTGGGACCTAAATGGCTTTTGGGCATGCAATGTGTCTTTGATGTGGGGCCTAACAAGCATCAAACTCGCTTCCAATGGTACTTCACATGCAGCCTGATTGATGTAAGTATTCTATTTGTGTGGGGCACACAGCAAGTTTGAGCCAGCTGTACCTTTAATTTGAAATTCACTAATGTCTCAAACTAGATAACATTAAGGGTGATCTTATTAGCTTGTTGTAAGTCCCATCCGATGAGTTGCTCTCACATGTTTTTGGCTTCACAGTGCTCAGCGTGAACACAAGTTCTGGGATTGTCGCTATGCTTGTCAACAAGCAGCATAATGGTATTTGAAATTATTTGCATAGCGGATCAAATTCGCCACCAGAATGCATTAAAAATTAAATATCACTAAATCAAACAGCAGTCGCTCTTCAGAAATGTTTGATGTTTGTGTTGACTGAGCAGTGGTGGAAGATCCTGTAAACACAATTATTTCAATTTCGTAAATGTCTTAGGGTCAATGACGAGTGTCCACGATAAAGAAAAGGAATAAAAAATAAAAAATCTAAAACACTTGTGCCATGTACTCTTCATATTCATGTTGGTTTCATATGCTTTTGGAAAACTTTTACACTATTTTCAAAAAAGTTTCAATGTAATGACTGTGGTGTTACCATCAAGTCAAAATTAATAACATATTTGAGTGTACACATCATAATCATTGTTCAAAAAAGCATTTAAATATATATTTTTAAAGTAAAAAGTATTGTTTTACAAATACCACAAATTATTAATTTATAAATTTCATAACAACAAAAAAAGTACAATTTTCTGATACTTTAAAAGACTTACTGACATTGTTATGAGAATCTGCAGGAGTCCTCTTTATGATATAATTGTATGTTAGTTTGCCTCATGATTTTGAGGACTTTTCAATATTTTTCAAATATTATTAATTTTAAAATGATTAAAAATGATGGATAAAAAACATGAATTGTCATACAGAAACTAAACACATGCTCAACTTAAAATAGGTTTATTTAAGTCATTGTGAGTGTGAAGTGCAGTTTTGTTATTTTTGAATAAATTAAAAACAATTGTGTAACATTATTTCCTCTTAAAGGATTAGTTCACTTTAAAATGAAAATTACCCAGAGATTTACTCACCTTCAAGCCATCCTAGGTGTATATGATTTTCTTCTTTCTGATGAACACAATCAGAGTTAAATGAATAAATATCCTGACGTGTCCAAGCTTGTCCAATGAGTATGAAGCTCAAGAAAGCGCATCCATCCATCATAAACATACTCCACACAGCTCCAGGGGGTTAATAAAGTCCTTCTGAACTGAAGTGATGTGTTTGTGTAAGAAAAAATATCCATATTTAACAAATTATAAAGTAAAATATCTAGCTTCCGCCAGACCGCCTTCCGTATTCAACTTACAAAGAAAGTGTAACGCCTCTCGCAGGTCAAAACGCTCATGCTACATCCTACATCCTTTCGTATTCAACTTATGAAAAAAGGACAAAGTGTTTCTTACACAAACGCATCGCTTCACTTCAGAAGGCCTTTTTTTTTTTACCCCCCAGAGCCTTGTGGAGTACGTTTATGATGGATGGATGCACTTTCTTGAGCTTCAAACTCATTGGTCCCATTCACTGCTATTATAAAGCTTGGACAAGAGATTGTGTTCATCAGAAAGAAGAAATTCATACCTAGGATGGCTTGAAGTTGAGTGAATCTTGGAGTAATTTTCATTTTAAAGTGAACTAATCCTTTAAAGGCCCAGGAGCAAGTTGTGGAAAAGGGTGGGGGGTGTTCTCTTTCTGACACATAGTCCTTTTTTCTTTTCTTTTTTTAAACAAACACCAAAACAAGTTCCCAAGTCATACAGTTCCTGTGGTCAGTGCGACTACAAAATAAGGTCTACCAGTAGGTTGTCCCTAGATAACATTTCAAAGAATGGATAAGCAGGTCTCCATTATTTCGAGGCTGATTGCTTTGACAAAGCACATTAAGGGGGTCACGCTCTTTGTGTTGGACACTGCAATTGTGTGTCTGCCACAGTGATGGATAACACCTAGATGAGCTGCCTCACAATTGGCCAAGAATGCAGACAATTATTAGACATAAGCTTAGGTGAAAAACACAAAGGCCTTCCATAAATCATGCACAATCTCGAGTAAATATTGTCTTGTCATCTAGCTATTTGCTTAGCAGCTGGGTGTGCGCATTGTGTCGCTAAATTGATTCACGGTTCAACTGATGGCAAATGTAATAAAACAACACTCAAAAAAGGGTGATAAATTCAAAGGAATCCTTGAGAGACATCCACTTTGTCCTCTCGGAGCCTCTGCACAGAGATAAGCAATGCCAGATACAGTGACGGCTTTCCGGAATGAGTCTAAATTGTAATTTGAATCTGGAGATTGTATCTATGCAAATCTGTGGTCTGAAGCTGTGAAAGAGGCAAGAAAGAGAGCAGCTGATGTCTTGCGCTGGAATATGGCGCCATCAAATAGTTTATTCATGCCCGTGCTTGTAAAAGTCACCCCTTCGCAAACAGGAGCATTTGCATTTGATGATGCCCTTCCAAAGGAGACATCTCGAGCTTGATGGCTTCTTCCTATGCTGCCTCTTTTTTTTTTTTTTTCCAAGATAGGAAAAGCCAAGAGAACAATGCATTGTGTTTAATTAGCTTCTTTATTGGTGAGCTAATGAAGTTTGTTCTACAGATATGCCCGAGTATATAAATCGAGCGTAGGGAAACGACAGGCAGATAAAGGAGATTTTATAAAACTCGGTTTTATTGCCTCGTCGTGTGTTTTAGCATTACCGACAATACACAGACGTGACACGGAACCAAACTCGCTGGTGCATCTGGTGCCATTTCGACAGCGCACACATTCACAACACGAGAGGAAAAAGAAAAGGGCTTTAAAAAGCTATTTTAACTAACTGCTACCACCGCTCTGGCACAACACGAGGATGCCCTTGGCATAAATAGATCTACATGTTCATTTGGTATATTAAGAGAGGCACACAGTTAAAGAGTGTTCATTACAATTGTAAATTTCCGCCCTGGGGCCCATAGCCCAGTACTTGATTACATGGGGTCTGCGCTCATGGACACAGCCTGAGTCGGACTCAAAGTCCAGTGCACCTAATTAATTTCATTAGAAAGTGAAGTCATCTTCTAGCAGGAATTAATATTTGGAGCGTCATGTTGCTAATTCATTTCCAGATTTAATTAGCTCAGAGAAGAAATGTTGCTTGGGCAAGAGGACTTTTTAATTATCAGCTTGGATAAATTTGAAAATGTTGATGCCTAAGGGTTGAGTTAATTAAAACCTGCATTATTTTAACTTTAATTAGCTCCCATCTTTGTTTTGCTCCACCATATGGCCATGTCCTGTAGTCAAATTTAGTTAATTAAGCTAATTAAGCTAATCATTTTAATTACTCAAGACAATGTGATTGGATAGAGGATGACTACAAGTTTATGGCCTAGTACTTGTTATTCATTAAGTTGAAGGGACAGAGTTATTTCTGATTGCAGTTGGCAAGCATTGCCGGGCTGTGACAAGCGCTGAGATATTAAGGCTGAAGTATAATTGCATTCCTTGATAAAAACAACATGTCACAAGCACAACTCTTTTAAAGAGGAAAATAATTTAGAGCCACGTCTATTAGCATTCCGTGTCGGTTGAAGGCCCTCTCGCCGATATCTGATTAAAAGCTGCAGAATCGCTCAAGTGAGAGGAGCCCCTTTCTCTCCCCCGGCCTGCTGACCACACTCTCAAACCCGCGATCGGTTGCTCCGGTAATGACACACACGCAGTTTCGAGATTAAACGTTATTAAATTCAGTCATGTATGTCTGGGCGGCACTCTCCAAAAGGTACGTTTACTCTCCTCTGTGGTTTTGGTCATAAAGTATTATGAGTGTCCTTAGTGAAAGAAACTGGTCCGATCTCATTGATTAATGCAGTAGATCATCTTTTTTCATTAATTAATGTAATATATGTCAACTCAAGAGTAGTTCAAGACTCAGGTTATGTCTACTCCAGATACATTTGAAAACTTTTTCATTTCAAAACACTCTCCATCCACACTATTGTTTTTAAGCATTTTCCAAATGTTTCTCGTCCACACTGAAATGTCAGAAAGAGCTAAAATCATCTTGCTACGCATGTGTGAAACAAAAAAGCTTGCTAAGATGATCCCAAAAAACAGACATAATAAAGTTCTCGAACTATTCTTCTGGCACAATAATTTTATTGGCAAAATATCGCACGTTGAGGTTGCACTCAGTCGCTATTCCATGTATGGTTTAAAACGCAATTGCACTCATATTTTGCCAAAGGACAGCAGCTGTGAGTACATTTTCTGTCATCTTTGCAGGAATGTAATATGAAGATTGTACAAAGTAACATTTATCTTAAGCAGTACTGTGAAAGTGAATAGTAAATACTGCTAAAGATAGACATCTCTACAATATGCGACACATGACTAAACATGCATCATCGTTTTCAAATACCTTCATTTTCACAGTTCACACTATATGCGCATTTATAAAATGGTTAGTTCCTGTCCTTGATTCTGATTTGTCAGTAGCTGTGTTTTATTCATGATAAAACATGGCTACAACCACTTCACCCCATGGTTCTGTGTATCACTACACAACACCCTTAGCAACCACTCTTAGCAACGTAAACTGTATGTTCTCAATTGATATTGTTCA
The DNA here is from genome assembly GCF_018812025.1 of Megalobrama amblycephala. NCBI lineage: Eukaryota > Metazoa > Chordata > Actinopteri > Cypriniformes > Xenocyprididae > Megalobrama > Megalobrama amblycephala. The sequence goes on from NC_063051.1 coordinate 15,762,936, forward strand.
TTGAAGCTTACTGTTTTATGTAGAAGAGTGTTGTGAGAAAGAGATCAAGTTTATTACCTGCATTCAGATTTTGCACTTTCCTTCAGGTCAGTCCTATGTTCATAATAATAAAAAAAAAAAAATCTGTTTAAATGTCCACTGAATTATCTTGTCCTTTTAACAGTTAAGGGGTTTTCCCATGACTGACAGCGCTAGTTAAAGCATTTGTCAGTTGCTTCTTGTTCCGTGTTCACAACAATTCTGTGTCTTTTCAATATAAAAGTCTTAGCTACTGACTCATAAAGACACTCTTTGCCGCCATCTAATGGCGTAATAATGTAATTTCTGTTGCTGTTCATGGTTAGGGACTATTTTTCCGGCGGAAAGAAGGCTTTTAGTGATTTTACTTCATGGAAGTTGCATTGGTACATATACTTTTGGTTGTAATATTTGTATTGTGTGGTAACTTTTTTATAAAAGCAATAAGGTACTATGTAGGTACATATTGCGTATGTGCGTATGAGCTCTAGTACGTAAGAACAAGCCAATGATTGAATCTAGAAATAAAGCAAAATAACTGAGAAAAATGAGAATTAGTCCTCAGATGTCATGTCTGTAATTTATAGCAAAAGCATTAATTTGTTCTCAAATGGATTCAATAAAATAAGTTACCCGCGTGACCTCATTAACCAGTGTGGTTGAACTACAAATTTGTGACAATACGGTTTCAGGAAACAGTCATGAGTCATGTGTATTTCTTCAATGACGCATCATACTATAGTAGTTAAGCACCGAGTTACATCGTTGTATGGTTTTGAACACTTTGACACTTTTGGTGCTGGAGAACCAAGAGGCAGCAAATTCCTCGACATGTGAGGCAGAAGCTGCCAATGGACAGACGTCTGGAGTCCCTCAGGGGGGTCTGAATGTCCACCCTCACACCCCACCCCCGATCAGGACCCAGATCTGCCTGACTAATTGAGGAGCTTCATGCGAAAGCAGAGGGCAGAGGGCCTGCTTGCTTCTGGGAAGAGCCATTTGTCCCTCTGGGCCAACAACTGTATGCTGTGCTACCCATCATGTCCCCTTGGTAACCGTCTAACAGATGCATAGGCCAAGTGCGGTAATGAAATAATACAGCTAGACATCATGTCCATGGTTTCCATTATTGTTAAAGATTTTGGTTGCCCGATAGCACCACTTAGGTAATTTGTTTCTGTGTATAATCCTGTTGGCTGCTATTAAATTAAACCAACTGGTCATTTGGGTTTCGGGGACTATAAATAAACCCTGTTGCCACGAGGCACGGGCAGTATGTGTTGTGTCTCATTTGATTAAAGGGGAAGCACTTTATAATTTCATCTGAAAAAAAAAATGTGACCTCACTGGGTCGACCAGTATCAGATGATCCCAACTAATGGCTAAAGTAGTTAATGACTGTTGCTAATATAGGCCCAGTCTCACTCATATCCATAACCAGTGATTTTTCCTCTAATACTAGAAAATCAAAATCACAATCAGGCACATTTTCATATTAATTCATTAGTTTGGGGCTGTTATTCACATACGAGATGTTTGGTAATCATTGTAATTGCCTCTCATCTTTGTAAGTGTTGGCCGTGTAGTTTGGTGTGAGTTGGGCAGAATGAGATTGAGTTGTGATCTGGCATGAAGCCAGAGAGAAGAAGCAGGCCCAGCAGCACTGCTGCCTCTCTTTCTCTCGGAACTCATTGTGATGGAAGTATTAGGCAATTTATGCTGAATTAACACCTGGGGGACTACATATGTGTCCACACCACAGTATGCTTGTATGCTTGAACGCTTATCCTGGGTTTTATCAAAGTCACATTTAAGCTGTTACACGATCAAGGTGCAACTGAACACTGCATTAATTAAATAGCAACATTTTACATATAAATATCTAAGGTGTTTGTGTAATATAGTACATGGGTGTTTCTGCAACTATAGGCACTCCCAGGGGATGATTTTTATTAAAACTACCAGAGTTTTAATAACTTTTTCTTCTTGTTAAATGAAGGTTACATTCCGTCTACGTCACGCGTGATCTTTCCAATGTGATTACGTAATGCGTGGCACATTGCAGAGCAGTGCAAGACGAGCTTTTGTGGTTAAAAATTATATATATTTATATATATTTTCTATTGAAATCCAAAAAAAAAAAAAAAAAATGGCAGTTTGATACACACTCCAAAGCACTGATTCGAAACAAAAGATTCATAAAGCTTCGAAGCTTCATGAAGCAGTGTTTTGAAATCGCCCATCACTAGATATTGTTGAATAAAGTCGTTATTTATTTATTTTTTTTGTGCACAAAAAGTATTCTCGTCGTTAAGGTTGAACCACTGTAGTCATATGAACTGTTTTAAATACGTCTTTAGTAGCTTTCTGGGCATCTGAAAGTGCTAATTATCTTGTTGGCAATGGAGGCCTCACAGAGCCATCATTATCAAAAATATCTTATTTTGAGTTACGAAGATGAACAAAGGTGTGGAACGACATTAGGGTGAGTGATTAATGACAGAATTTAAATTTTTGGGTGAACTAACCCTTTTAACCTTACCTTAACTGCATAGCAAAACAGCTGCCTCAGTGTCTTACCAGAACTGAAAATATGTTTTATAAGAGATAAACAAATAAATTAATGTTTGTGTCAGTCAAGTACAGTTCAAAAACAGACCAATAATAATATCATATCTCTTTGTGAAAATTGCTAATTATTATTTTTAGATAGACCCTGTAGATCCTGTGCCCAGCAGGCCCCAGCGAGAAAGAGCTTAATAGATTAACTAACAGACGGCTGCCGATCAGGGCCCAGCCAGTTGACACCAGGAGTAGCATCTGCTCAAAGGCCATCTCCCTCCACCCAGGGCCAGCGCCGCCTCACAAACCCCGGCATGGAAGCTCCATCCTGGGCCTCTTGCTAATTCTGCCTCCCCCTCCTCTCCTCCCACCACCGGCGGCATCGCCCGCCCCTCTATGACATAGTGGCTAATTAGAGGCATGCATATATTTATGACTGCGTTCATTACAAGAGAGGCTGCAGCCTTTGTGCACCTAAACAAACCTGCTTCCCAGCTTCCAGCTCACGCACCGCCGTTCTGACTCCTCTGTGAAACAGTTATGCCAGTTTACCAGGAGCCAGCTTGCAAACTCTCACAGAAGAAAATAGATATATAAGTGTGAGCTCTAAGGGGATAAGCCACAGGCAAAAGAGAAACCTCTTTGGGGTCCATTTGAGGCTGCTTGAACTACATGTTTAATTATATGTAAAGGTCAGGAGGAGTGAAAGGGAAGAAATGCCAGGCAGAGGGGCTGTGGTTAAGGCTCTGTTTTCTGCCTAATGACGGTCTCTTCCTTTAGTGCACACTCAGCTCATCCATCACCCACAGCTGCATCCCACAGAATTAAAAGCCCTTGGTAACTCAGACAGACAATCAACCTGAGATAGTGTTCAAAGAACCTGAAAGTCCCTAAAGGTAATGTCTGAGTTTTTATTTTTTTTTCAAATACTTTCTCTTATTCATCTTTAATATGCAGAAACACCTATAAGCAAAGACAATCATAGGTTTATTTCCCTGAAAAGTATGAACAATGCGGCTTGCTTGTTACTGTACAGCATCTACACCAGCCCAATATAACAACATTGACTAGAGTTTGTGGCAGGGTATTCTGGGAAAACCAGCTTGAAAACAGGTATTTTTGCAATTACACAGTTCACCTTTAGAAACATTCAGATATGAACAGACAAGTTATGCATTTAGAAAATGTTTTATCTGACATCCACCATTTTGGTCCTTCTAATCCAAGGTTTCTTCTCAGTAAGGCACTGGTCTCTGTTTCCGGGTGTTGTCCCACACTGCAGACGTCAGCTGAACTTTAGGCCAGATTAGATGCACTCTGTCCTCAGACTCAGTCCTTATACTGTTTTGAAAGAAATTATGAATATATGCTGTACAGATACACCTTAAATTAGGCCATGTCTTGCACTGACACACAATAACTCCTAAAACACATACACTATCATAGACAAAGGTCTGGAAAACAGGACAAGCAGTTTTGTTTTGTTTTGTTTTGTTTTGTTTTGTTTTGTTTTGTTTTGTTTTGTTTTGTTTTGTTTTGTTTTGTTTTGGTTTGTTTTGGTTTGGTTTGGTTTGTGACCCTAAATAGGACAAGCAGTTTGGATAATAGATGGATAGATTTTTTATTTTATTTTATTTTATTTTTGTTGTTGTTGTTGTTACCCAAAATAGCACGTCAAGCATTTTGTTTTTTGTTTTGTGACCCAAATAGGACAAGTATTTTTGTTTTTTGTCTTAATTTTTGTTTTGTTTTGTTTTGTTTTGATTTGTTTTGTTTGTGACCCTAAATAGGACAATCACTTTGGATAATAGATGGATGGATGATTTTTTTGTGACCCAAAATAGGACAAGCATTTTGTTTTGTTTTTTTGTTTTGTTTTGTTTTGCGACCCTAAATTGGACAAGTAGATTGGAGAATGGATGGATAGATTTTTTTTGTTGTTGTTGTTTTGCCTTTTTGTTAACAGTCAATCGTGTGGACCATGGAATTGGTTACAAAAATGCCCAGAGCTGCAGAGGGCGACTACTTAGATGAAGATGGTTTTGTGTTTAAAAAATGTGGAAATTAGTAATAATAATAATAAAAAAAAGGGTTCATATGTCCAAACATTTGTCTGGTATTGTAAATATCTCATGAAACGATATACTATGTTTGAAGTTAGCAATGTCTTGACTGAGCGGAATGAGATGGTAGTTTGCATAAGCTTCACTATGTTATCACTAATCGCTGGGAAAAATCATTATGGGTTAAGGAATTCAGGCAGGGTCAAGTTCTGGCATCCAAAGAGAAATTAATATAAGTTACAGGTCTGAGACTAAGAGGTGTGTGTGTGGGATGAGATGGGAATGGACAGATAGATCCTAAGCAGATCCCACTCCCCTTCATGTAATTGCAGAGATAAGGAAACTCATGCAGCCTCTTGGGCAGACAGTTTGGTGATTTACAGCTCTTTAATGGTCTCAACTTCAAAGCCTCCTAGAAAAATCATTAATAGATATATTTAACAATGTGAAACATTAGTCATTGCTAACACATTCTCTCAGCTGCAGTGTTTTAGAAAGAAACCCAAAGAACTGATTTCAAATGCTTTATTAATAGGTAAAGAGATAATTATTCTTCCCTCCCCCCTCCTTTTATGTCTCCTTTCCTCTGCTCTTCTTTTTTTATATAAGATTGAAAAAGCTGGCTAAATTAACGCCTTGTTACGGCACAGCATTAATTTGCTTGTTGAAGCAGAGCATTAATTTGCTATATGATCTTCCCTTATGATTTCACTCAATTTATAGGTCTTTCTTTCACTTTTCGCCTAACTTGAAGCCAGCCCATCCTGAAGATATGGTGTAGCAGTTAGCATGTTCTCCTAGCACATTGAGAAGTGGTGCTCATATGAGTAATATAGGTTTCAGTCTGGCCTGCAACATTTCCTGAGCCCCTTTCCCCTCCCTTTCTCCCCAGTCATACCCTGTTCCAACATACTCTCATGTCAATTTGTAACTATTTTCTGTTTTGGCAAATTAGTGGCTAATTCATATGAATTCGTACAATCTCATTCATACATTTTTGTATGATCTGCTTACGGTCCACTGATGGTTGTTGACTGCTGGACCTTCATGCTTGTTTTCTTCTAAAAATCGTATGTTTCCATACGAATCACATCATATGAATTTCATACAGAATCACCACCTCATCATTCTTAAAAATAAATAAAAGTTCTTTATTGGCATCGATGGATCCATGAAGAACCTTTAACATACATGGGACCTTGCTATTGCACAAAAGGTTCTTTATAGTGACAAAAGTTTTAGATTTTTATAATGTTTTTCTAAGTAATGATTATTTTAAAGAAATAGTTCACTTAAAAAGGAAAAATGTCCCAAAATTTACTCACCCTCAATCTAAGTGTATTATAACATTCTTCATTTGAATAGTGCCCAAGATTTTGAAGCTCCAAAAAGTGCATCCGTTGATCATAAAAGTAATCCATAAAACTCATTGGGTTAATAAATGCCTTCTGAAGCGATGTGATGAGGTTTTGTAAGAAAAAAAATATCCATATTTAAAACTTTATAATCTATAATCATTGGCTTCTGGTAACGCCATACACGTGATCATAAGAGAGTTGAGTTCTGGCAGAAGTTTGACCACTGACCCAGCGTATGACATAGGCATAGAGTAAACTTAGGTAAGAATTGATAAACATGGAATCTCAGAGGATAAAAAAAATGTCAGTCACGAATTAGAGGTCTAAAATGAGAAGTTTTAAAGAAAAATTATGATTTCGACAGAAGAGAAGCTACGTCATATGTCGGGTCAGAGGTCACACTTCCTCAGGAACTCAACTCTATCATGATCATGTGTATGGCATTGCCAGAAGGCAATGATTATAGTTTATAAAGTTTTACAGGGGTGGTATAATTTTTAAAAAGATGTAAAATAAGTCTCTAATGTCCCCAGAGTGTGTATGTAAAGTTTTAGCTCAAAATACACCACAGATGTGAACAAAAACGCTGTTGAGGGTGAACAAAAACGCTCCGTTTTTGTGTGTGTCCCTTTAAATGCAAATGAGCTGCTGTTCTTAAGCAGAGGGCGGGGTTTCAAGAGCTCATGTTAGCACATAGTGTTAGCAGCGCCGATTATCTCATTAAGACTCACTGAAAATGTCAGAAACTGTTCAGCCTTTTAGGTTCAAACCAAAGTCGGACAATGATGGAGAGACTTAAGAAGAAGTGACAACATGTAATGCAACAGGACTTTTCTGAATGGTTAGTTGCTTAATTTATGTAGTTGATGTGGAATGTCTTAAAGTCATTGATTAGCATATTCTGTCATGATAATCTATAAATCACTCGTGTGGGAACTACCTACAGAGCCAGTGAATATATGCTGCATGAACAGAACAGGAAATTACGGTTATGATTTGTCATGTTGTCATCTTGCTTTTATGACATGCTATTGCATTTGTGTTAAGTACTGTATTGCAATAACATGGCCTCACCCCCTTTGTTGTGCTCTCTGGGGCAGGGTTTATGTAAATTTTAGGGTTAGTGATGTCACCAACCCGGGAAGAAGCTCTTTGTAGTCCCTACCAGCCGTTTGTTGTAGTCCTTAAATAGAGAATTCTTTAAAAAAATATATCTCGCTTTGCTTTGAACTTTGAGCATCATAACTTTGCAGATGTTGTTTGTGCTCTAACAGCAACATTACACACTAACTAAAGATGAAAAAGTCATACATCATAATGAACCACTCCTTTAAATATGGATATTTTTCTTTCCATTGTACAGTATTCCTATAAACAGCAGCCGTATACCCAACAATGATCTATATACACTAGGGGTGTAACGGTACATGTATTTGTCCCGAACTCTACGATACGTACGTCACGGTTCAGTTCTATATGTTGGATGACGAATACAGTCAGTCACAGGCGATTCACACTCCAATCCAGAAGGGGGTGTGAAGTAATACATAGCATATTTTCTACCGATTAGGATGTGCTGGTAGATTTAGATTGTATATAACAAATAAAACATTTGTAAGGAAAAAAAACAAGAACCATAAATTTACTGGGCCTTCTGCTCTTAATGTGGAGCCTGTGGCATTAGCCCTGAACTGGGAGTTGAATCACTATTAGAAAATCCTCTAGTGCCCTTAGAGAGACAAGAAGACTTGCAGAATTTCTAACGAGGAGTCTTTTCGACATCTAGGCTGACTCTGGCTGATTAATGAAAGCATTTGGTGACCTTTTGCTGTTCTTATGGAAGGTTCAGCCCTCTGTTCTAGAGCTCGGGCCCCGTCCCTCCTCTCTAAGCTCAGAAGAAAGACTTCCATCCTGGTCAGCCACACTGAGCCTCAGTGTCATTTTATTTTCACTTTTCTTCTTTTAAACATCCTTTATTTATTTTTTTTTCTTGTGAATTATTAACTTGGTTACTTCCCTCTTTTGTTGCACTATACGAATTAGTAATCCTCTAATATTACTACAACTGTTACTTGATATTGCAGATGCTTCATATTTAAAGGTTCCCTAGAACCCCTTTTCAAAAGATGTAATAGAAGTCTAATGTGTCCCCTGAATGTGTCTCTGAAGTTTCAGCTCAAAATACCCCATAGATTTTTTTAAATAAATTTTTTTAATGGCCTATTTTGAGCCACAATTTCATATGCACTGATTTAGCGCGCCGCCCCTTTAAATCTCGCGCTCCCGCCCCCAGAGCTCAAGACTGCCTTAACCAGCATAAACAAAGTTCACACAGCTAATATAACCCTCAAAATGGACCTTTACAAAGTGTTTGTCATTCATGCTGCATGCATGCATCGATTCCTGTGAGTATAGTATTTATTTGGATGTTTACATTTGATTCTGAATGAGTTTGATAGTGCTCCATGGCTAAAGCTAACATTACACACTGTTGGAGAGATTAATAAAAAATGAAGTTGTGTTTATGAATTATACAGACTGCAAGTGTTTAAATATGAAAATAACGACATGACTCTGATCTCCGTAACCACATTTAACAGTACATTAGCAACATGCTAACGAAACATTTAGAAAGACAATTTACAAATATCACTAAAAATATCATGATATCATGGATCATGTCAGTTATTATTGCTCCATCTGCCATTTTTCGCTGTTGTCCTTGCTTGCTTACCTAGTCTGATGATTCAGCTGTGCACAGATCCAGACGTTAATACTGGCTGCCCTTGTGTAATGCCTTGAACATGAGCTGGCATATGCAAATATTGGGGGCGTACATATTAATGATCCCGACTGTTACGTAACAGTTGGTGTTATGTTGAGATTCGCCTGTTCTTCAGAGGTCTTTTAAACAAATGAGATTTACACAAGAAGGAGGAAACAATGGTGTTTGAGACTCACTGTATGTCATTTCCATGTACTGAACTCTTGTTATTCATCTATGCCGAGGTAAATTAAATTTTTCATTCGATGGCACCTTTACATTTTCAGGTGGTGTTTGCTAATTGGTGAAATTAGTGGGTAGCAGCAGATGAAGAGATACTAGTTAAATGTGTTGCATGTCAGCCCTGCTGCTGAGGTTTCTAGATTGGGCTTCTCAGCCTGGGCCTTTCTTGCACTTCATCAGGGAGACATACACATGCAGTTACACACCGAAGCACAGTGAAAAATCTATCAGAAACACCAGTGTATTTATTTCTCTCAGTGGGGATCTGATTGATGCACACACCCACATATACACACAAAAACACCCAGAGGAATTTTAAACTTCAAATGATCCCACTTTACACTGGCATTTTCGGTTTAGTCCCTGCATAGCGATGGCGGTTATGAAACCTTTTCATTGTGAACGTATTGTGAGTGTGTCTTTGGTCTCGCTGTAGGAGTCTGTCTGCAGTCGGCCATGCTTTCAGGGGCTGACCGACCAGCCCAGCACTTAAGAGATGGCGCACTGAGTGTTATCGTGAGCCACGACTGGCTTAATGCATTATTATTGTTACCACATTCCCTCACTGAATGCTCCAAAGGGAGTGAAGGCTCAGAAAGGCTTTTCAGAAGCCCAGTCTGAGAAAACACACTGCCATAAATAGCTGAATTGGGCCTTGGTATGGATTGGTCATGGCATTTTTATTTTTTTATTTATTTTTTGCTCATTCCCCCTAAAGTGGGAAAGAGACTGTGAGGAGGTCTTTAAGTTTTTTTTTAAATTTTTTGAAAGAAGTCTTTGTAACATTTTATTTTACAGTGTCCTTTTTACATCCCTATAGTAAGTACATGTAGTTAATTATTATTAGTCAGAACTTAAATGTATAACTAGACTGTAACAGGGACAAATAATTGTCACCAAAGTTTCTTCTCTCCAAAGCTGCATTTATCTGATCAAAAATATAATAAAAAGTACTACTGTGAATTATTATTGTAATTTAAAGTAATTGTTTTCTATTTTAACTTTTGTAATTTATTCCTGTGATGGCAAAGCTGAATATTCAGCAGTTCAAAAAGGTGCAAAGTGCCATAAGAAGAATAATAAAAGTGGTTAAAGTTATAAATCTTTTGAATTCATACTATAGCTTTGTATACGGAACTGTTCAAAACTCCAGGCATAATAAATAATAATCTCCCCCTCCAGTGAACTATTAACCGTTGTGACCAGATCATTGAATCAATGAATTGAACTCAAAGGAGTTATTCTATCCCTAATCGGACACTGAGAGCTAGAGTGAATTTTTAGTGAGTTTTTAAGTGAATAATGCCTAAATTTCTCATAATTTCTGAAATTGCCCATATTATTTGGGGTCTGCTAGAATTTTCATTTACATGATTTAAAGTTCAAAAAACTTTTTTTTTTCTTTTTCTCTTCTACAGCACCACTTTTCACCCTCTGCCTTTAACAGTTTTAGTTCCTGTCTCTTTTAAGCCCATTCTGCTCTGATTAGTCAGCTTGGGCCAGGGTCTGTTGTGATTGGAGCATGTTTCTGAAATGTAACACCCCTTACCATATCAAGTTTCATTTCCTGAAGCTCAATGCGTAGCTGTAAACAGTATTATATCTATGGTAACTATGACATCGGCATTAGAATTACATTGTTTGTTTGTTTTTTGTTGTTGTTGTTGTTTTTTTGCCCTTAAGCCAAAAAAATAAAAAATAAAATTAAAACGGCATCTCCTCCTTATAGTTACAGTTGCAAGAAAAAGTATGAACCACTTGCAGAGTCTGTGAAAATGTGAATAATTTTAACAAAATAAAGGAGATAATACAAAATGCATGTTATTTTTTATTTAGTACTCTCCTGAGTAAGATATGTTACATAAAAGATCTTTACATATAATCCACAAGACAAAAAAATAGCTGAATTTATTAAAATAACCTCATTCATAAGTATGTGAACCACTGATTCTTAATACTGTGTGTGGTTACCTGGATGATCTACGACTGTTTGTTTGTTTTGTGATGGTTGTTCATGAGTCTCTTGTTTGTCCTGAGCAGTTAAACTGAGCTCTGTTCTTCAGAAAAACTCTCCAGGTCTTGCAGATTCTTCAGTTTTCCAGCATCTTTTGCATATTTGAACCCTTTCCAGCAGTGACTGAATGATTTTGACATCCGTCTTTTCACACTGAAGACAACTGAGGGACTCAAACACAACTATTAAAAAAGGTTCAAACATTCACTGATGTTCCAGAAGAAAACACGATGCATTGAGAGTTGGTGGGTGAAAACCTTTGAACAGGATGAAGATGTCCAAATGTTTCTTATTTTGTTTAAATATACATTTTTTTTCATTTAGTACTGCCCTTCGGAAGCAACAGAAGATACTCTCATGTTTCCCGGAAGACAAATTAAAGGGATAGTTCACCCAAAAATGAAAAGTTGATGTTTATCTGCTTACCCCCAGCGCATCCAAGATGTAGGTGACTTTGTTTCTTCAGGAGAACACAAATTATGATTTTTAACTCCAACTGCTGCCGTCTGTCAGTCAAATAATGGGAGTGAATGGGAACTCGAACAATAAGAGTCGAAAAAACAAGCAAAGACAAATCCAAATTAAACCCTGCGGCTTTTGACGACACATTGATGTCCTAAGACACGAAACGATCGGTTTGTGCGAGAAACCGAACAGTATTTATCATTTTTTACCTCTAATAAACCACTATGTCCATCTGCGTTCAGCATTCGCTTAGTGAGGTCTGATCGCGCTCTGACAGTGGAAGTGATGTCTAGCACCCATTGAAGTATAAGCGCGAGACATCACTGCCGTTGTCAGAGCACGATCAGACCTCACTAAGCGAATGCTGAACACAGTTGGACATAGTGGTGTTTTAGAGGTAAAAAATGATATAAATACTGTTCGGTTTCTCGCACAAACCGATCGTTTCGTGTCTTAGGACATCAATGTGTCGTCACAAGCCACAGGGTTTAATTTTGATTTGTCTGTGCTTGTTTATTTGACTCTTATTGTTTGAGTTCCCATTCACTCCCATTATTTGACTGACAGACGGCAGCGGTTGGAGTTAAAAATCATCATTTGTGTTCTACTGAAGAAACAAAGTCACCTACATCTTGGATGCGCTGTGGGTAAGCAGATAAACATCAACTTTTCATTTTGGGGTGAACTAGCCCTTTAAATACAATTTACCTTGATCTTCAAATTCCAAATGTTTTCACCCCCCGACTCTTAATGCATTGTGTTTCCTTCTGGATCATCAGTGAATGTTTGAATGTAAAAGATGCTGGAAAACTGAAGAATCTGTAGGACCTGGAGATTTTTTTCTGAAGAACAGAGCTCAGTTTAACTGCTCAGAACAAACAAGAGACTCATGAAGAACCATCACAAAACAAACAAACAGTCGTGGATCATCAGGTAACCACACACAGTATTGAGAATCAATGGTTCACATACTTATGAATGTGGTTATTTTAACAAATTCAGCTATTTTTTGTCTTGTGGATTATATGTAAACATCTTTTATTTAAAATATCTTACTCAGGAGGGTACTAATTAAAAAAATAACATGCATTTTGTATTTCTCCGTTATTTTGTTAAAATGATTCACATTTTCACAGTTTCTGCAAGTGGTTCACGTACTTTTTCTTGCAACTGTATATCACTTACCCAACTGTTATTTGATGGGGGGCCAAATGAGCCAGTAGGCAGATATTATGCAAATATGTAAGTGGCAAGTGTTTCTGTTAGTAGAATAAGTAGAATAAGTTGTACATGTACTTGCAAAGTTACTTATAGTCAGTAGATTGTGTGTTGGGTGACCATCAAAATGAAGTGTTAGCAAATATTAAGCAGACAGTACTCTATTAATACTCTAATGAGAGTTAGTTGACATGTAGGTGCAACATTACTTATACTCAACAGAATGTATAAAGGGGACCATCAAAATAAAGTGTTTCCAAAAACATAAAGGTTACACTTTACTTAAAGCCCTATAATACATTATAAAGGTATTCACAATGTGCATTGTATGCATTATAAATAAATGTAATCAAAGTTAAAATGCATTATAATATCTGCAAATACTGAAATGGGTTGTTTGTCATGTTTTAATGCATTATAAAGGCTTTAAGTAAAGTGTTATCAAAATGAAATATACAGATGAGCGGATAATGGGATAATTTTCAACGCAATCTCACAACCAATTTGTACGTATTTTACAAGGTGGCTAATTCGTACAAATTCGTACGACCTCATTTTTACAAATTCATACGATTTGTCTAAACCCCAGTGACGGGTCGGTTTAGGGGCGGGGTTAGGGGTAGGTCATTCGTACTAATTCATACGAATTTGGCAACTCGTAAAATGCATACAATTTAGCAAAAAACGTATGAATTGTACGAGTGAGGTCATATGAATTAGCCACCTCGTAAAATACGCACGAATTGCTGTGAGATCGGGTTGGAATTTTAATGAACTATTACTTTAAAAGATCAAGAAACAGCATAACACTGCAGCAGATGTGAAATTCAATCCAAAAATATATGGTTGAATCATTTTCCAATGACACCATTAACCTTTTGGTTAAATGCTTTTGCACTTTGGAAGATAAAACCTAATAGTGTGTATGTGTGTGTCTCAAGTGCTTGTTTGTGCGGAGCTCCATGTGTTTAGTGCAGCTCTCGTCAAGGTGAGTCGAGACTTTCTGAGAGTAAAAGGGAGCAGAGTTACTAATGGAGGTGAGTCTCTTCTTTTTGTGTAGCGGAAAAATGAAGTATCCTTTAAATGCGCTTTTCCGAGAGTCCATTGTCCGCCCCTGGGGGATAGGAGGACAGAGCGAAAGGGTGGTGCTTTCAATCTCATCGCATTACACAAGCATTTACATGACGGACAGGAAGGCCGTTTACGAAAAGTGAGCCCTCTCAACGTCAGGAGCTAACCCTTTTAGCTGAGAGAAACCATGCCCTTCTGGAGCCGTTCACAAGTGCGTTAGCAGCACACCCATAATGGCCAGGATTGGGTTACCCCTTTACTTTAGGGCAAACAAGACTAGCCTTAATTGCCTTACCAATATTTGCATGTCCCTCTTCGTGTTATCGAACACCCCGCTAAGTAACTGAGCACCTCCGCCCCTGCTCTATTTTAAGTTGTTTGCAGATGCCATGGAAAGGCAGTTGAAACAGTACAATTACTAACCAGATTTCACACGTCTTTCAGACATCTCGGTTTCACCTGCGGGTCATTTCATTGGCCCGTGCATCTACCTGATACAATATTTCACAAGGTGGCATCCTTGATTAGTGTTGACCTTTTGACAGACTGGACATCGATACCTTGCAGTGGGTTACATGTTTAAACATGGTCGAAGGAGAAGACAATGTTCACACGTGTTTAATTATTGAACCTATGGGTTAATTATTCATGTCCATAATATGAGTATGTGGCTGGAGTGGGAGAGATAATATTTTCCAGAGAATGTCTTTTTAAAGGACATACCAGAGTATTGCAGCCAGCTGGCTGGAGCTGTATTAATGACTGAGAGAGTTCAGTTGTATGAGGCCGGCCGTAATGGTAAATGCATGTACGATTCGCAAAGAGCTCCGGCCTGGAGAGTGACTGGGGGGAAAAAAGAGGCCTTTTAGAGCAATATGGGCTGTTTTAACACAGCTCCACTCAAGTACTGTGATGCTCTACGCCTAATGAGAAACTTGGATCCCAGCCGTCAGAACTATTGCTTACTTTTGCTATTTGAGGACTTTTTTTCACCCTGGCATGTCTTATTACTGGAATGTTCTCAATTATTATGTTACAATTGTAGATGTTTTTGCTCTTATGTGTATTTTAAAATCGAGAGGGCACAATCTTGCGGTTGCTGTCAGTTCAAGACATCGAAGGAAAAAACCCTCTGACTGTTCTTCATTGAAATGGGCTTGAGATGTGCCACATTCCTTCCTGATGAGTGCACTGATAGTGCTGAAATGTTGACTTACATAATGACAGAGCTAAGTGCACATAGTTTACACCCATCCTGACACATTTACACATCAGCCTCGGCACCTGACCAAACATCCCGTACGTCAAAAACCAGTATTTTTTTCCACTTCGGTAATCTTTACAAGTGTCTCTAATTGCTAACTATTATACAAATAAAGCATTTCTTTTTAAACACTTATGTTGTGAGTGTCAGCATTTTTATTTGTACTTTTAAAATATAAGTTTGAGGTCGGTAAGATTTTTCATGGTTTTGAAAGAAGTTTCTTATGCTCACAAAGGCTGCATTTATTTAAACAAAAATATAGTAAAAACAGTAATATTGTGATTTATTATTGCATCCTTGCTGAACATATGTATACATGTATATACACTTATTGGGCATAACATTATGACCACCTTCCTAATACTGTGTTGGTCCCCCTTTTGCTGCCAAAACAGCCCTGACCCGTTGAGGCATGGAATTCACTAGACCCCTGAAGGTGTGCTGTGTTGTCTGGCACCAAGATGTTAGCAGCAGATCCTTTAAGTCTTGAAAGTTGCAAGGAGGGACCTCCATGGAATGGACTTGTTTGTTCAGCACATCCCACAGATGCTCGATTGGATTGAGATCTGGGGAATTTGGAGGCCGAGTCAACACCTCAAACTCATTGTTGTGCTCCTCAAACCATTCCTGAACCATTTTTGCTTTGTGGAAGGGTGCATTATCCTGCTGAAAGAGGCCACAACCACCAGGGAATACCGTTTCCATGAAAGGGTGTACATGGTCTGCAACAATGCTTAGGTAGGTGGTACGTGTCAAAGTAACATCCACATGGATGGCAGGACCCAAGGTTTCCCAGCAGATCATTGCCCAAAGCATCACTCTGCCTCCGCTGGCTTGCCTTCTTCCCATAGTGCATCCTGGTGCCATGTGTTCCCCAGCTAAGTGACACACGCACCCGGCCATCCAAGTGATGTAAAAGAAAACGTGATTCATCAGACCAGGCCACCTTCTTCCATTGCTCCGTGGTCCAGTTTTGATGCTCACGTGCCCACTGTTGGCGCTTTCAGCGGTAGACAGGGGTCAGCATGGGCACCCGGACTGGTCTGCGACTATGCAGCCCCATACGCAACAAACTGCAATGCACTGTGTATTCTGACGCCTTTCTATCAGAGCCAGCATTAACTTCTTGAGCAATTTGAGTTACAGTAGCTTGCTCTACATAAAGATGGCGTAGGCTATAAGAAGACCCTTTCAGACCATACGGTGGCCAAGACCATACGGTTTAACAGGACAGGTTCCACTCAGAACAGGGATCACCATGGTCGACCAAAGAAGTTGAGTGCACGTACTCAGTGTCATATCCAGAGGTTCTGTTTGGGAAATAGACATATGAGTAGTGGCAGCATTGCTGCAGAGGTTGAAGGGGTGGGTGGGGGGGTCAGCCTGTCAGTGCTCAGACCCTATGCCGCACACTGCATCAAATTGGTCTGCAAACAGTTTGCTGAAGACAAGCAGACTAAGGACATGGATTACTGGAACCATGTCTTGTGGTCTGATGAGACCAAGATAAACTTATTTGGTTCAGATGGTGTCAAGCGTGTGTGGCGGCAACCAGGTGAGGAGTACAAAGACAAGTGTATCTTGCCTACAGTCAAGCATGGTGATGGGAGTGTCATGGAATGGGCCTGCATGAGTGCTGCCAGCACTGGGGAGCTACAGTTCATTGAGGGAACCATGAATGAGCAGAGCATGATCCCCTCCCTTCGGAGACTGGGCCGCAGGGCAATATTCCAACATGATAACGACCCCAAACACACCTCCAAGATGACCACTGCCTTGCTAAAGAAGCTGAGGGTACCTAAACCCTATTGAGCATCTGTGGGACATCCTCAAACGGAAGGTAGAGGAGCGCAAGGTCTCTAACATCCACTAGCTCTGTGATGTCATCATGGAGGAGTGGAAGAGTACTCCAGTGGCAACCTGTAAAGCTCTGGTGAACTCAATCCCCAAGAGGGTTAAGGCTGTGCTGGAAAATATTGGTTTGTTGAGTTATTTTGAGGAGATAGCAAATTTAAAAAAAAAAAAAAAAAAATGTAGCAACACTTTAGAATACTGTTCCTAATTAATGAATAACTTCACAGGAATGAATGAGTAACACAATATTAATGTTCTAGTACTACTATTAACTAACAAGAAACTCTGATTAATGAATTAGTAAGTAATAACGCTCAGTTGAATGTGGTAGTTCACTATTAGCTAATCAGTAAGTACTTTTTTTTCATACCTCCCAGAGAACTACTAAGAACTACTATATACTGTACAGGTACATAATTAATAAGAGTAATGCACAATGTATAATTAATTCTAAAGTAAAGATCATGTAACCTACTAGTAATGACACAAGTATTACCGAATCCTTTGGTAACACTTGAGTCATTACCATGATAATGACTCATGACTTGGGTTACCATGATATTTACTTTAGAATACTGATCCAAATAATCAGTTATTCCTCTAGAACGAAATAACCCTTGAGTTCATATTAGTGGGTTACCATGCTCTTCGCTTTAGAATGCTGATCCAAATGACCAGTAATGCCTTTAGAATGATGTAGTAATACTTGAGTCATTACTATTGAAAACCTTCCAAAAACCTCAAAAGACTACAGTCATTACATTATCATGCTTTTCACTTTAGAATACTGTTCCAAATAATTAGTAAATACTATTTGGTAATACTTCAGTCATTACTAGTGGGTTACCATGATCTTCACTTTAAAATTAATTATACATTATGCATTATTCACATTAATTATGAACCTGTATATAGTATATACCTGTATATAGTTCTCTGGGAGGTATGAAAAAATAGTAGTTATTGATTAGGTAATAGTGAACTACCTCGTTCAACTGAGCACATTTTACTAAATATTAATCAGAGATTCTTGTTAGGTAATAGTAGTTATGTTAATATTGCATTACTCATTTGTTCCTGTGTACTTATTTATAAATCACAGAACATTCCAAAGTGTTACAACCAAAGTAGTTTGATGGCATGGAGGTGAGGAAATGGCAACAAATGTTTATTTTTGTGTGAACTATCAGAAGCAACCTAGCTAAATCTCTTTCAGCTGACTACTATCAAGCTAATTACTTGCAGCTAACAATATCACATGTTAGCATGCTAAATGCATTTTTTATACCATACGGGAATTGGGCAGGTGGGAAGCATGAGAAAGAAAAGACTAGTCACTCCTCTAGCATTTACAAAGCATGCTGGGAACTAAAAATGGTGCTATTCTCAGTTTCAGCAATGCTACGCTAACAACAACAGAAATTATTCATGCAGCAAATGATTTAAGTAAACTTCTATTTTACAAATTTAAATTGATTGTACACAATGAAACTGCGATAAAATGTTTAAAATATTTTAGGTCAATTTAGCATGAAGCACAAATCTATTTAAGTGTGCTCTTTTTATGGTAATCTATCTGATTAAAAGTTATTTTATTGTTGTTTTTGTTTTGTTTTTTTGTGTTTTTTTGCTAAATGAGTCTTCTATAGGCCTATACGTCTTCTATATGCATCTTTTGTATGATCCTGAAGCAGGGAGTCATAACAGACCCACACAGGGAGCCGCACAGACACTCCACTTCCAAAATACTGCACACCTCTATTCACAGAACAATATATCACACTCTCAGCACCTATCAGAGAAAAGGCCTGCTGTGATTTTTTTAACTTCCTGTACTTAATCCTTTCTCTTTTATTCTGTATGTACCCTGTCTCCAACAAGCAAGCTGTGACCTGTTCAAATATCACAGCATTACAGGCCCAAACATGTCAAAGCTTATTCATTCGCCGCTAAGAGATTCTCTTCCTATCACTCTCTCTCACATTCATGCATCTTTTAAACAAGAAAATCAGGAATTTTATTGTCTCCACTTATTTCCAACTATACTGTTGCATCCACATTCTTAGGAAACAATCATCTCCTGACCAATAATTTGGCTTTAAGTGCTGATTAAACTATTTATCTCTTCACTAGTCTCTCTTCTACATAACACACATTTTGAATCAAAGGGAAGCTTTGTATGACCTGTTTCTCCCTGAGCAGAAAAGCCATTTGTGTGGCTCCATTGTGGTGGCTTAGCTCCATTAACTCGCTTTCTTCTGCCCCACATCAAAGCCACATCTGACATATGGATTATGAGTGGAGAAATGACATTTTTGAAATATGTCGCTCACTATCTTCCATTCATCGAGTTTTGCTCTGGGAGTGGAAAACATTAATGTTTCATGTTAACATTGTTCATTCATACCATACTGTAAGTACAGCAATAACGGCAGAGCTAAAGATAAAATAAAACATATTAAATATAAACCTATAAACATATTAATTGCTTTGTATTAAATTGTATATATTCTGTACAGAATTACTGTTGTAAACACAATATTAAGTACAGCTATAAAGGCAGGGCTAAAATATTATATATATAAGGCATAATCCAGTCGGTTGTTATCTCAGAATAAACCTCAATGTACATTACCCTGCTTATTACACGGCTACTTGCCACATAAGTAAATAATTAGACACAAAATATTGATCTGAGTCCAAATGTTTTATTAGCTCTTTAAACGCAAAGCTTCCATGGAGAGTGCAGTTGCTAGCACAGAAAGTTCAAACTAACTTTAACATTTAAGGGATACGGTACAGTCATACCACTTATTAAACAGCATTTTGCCACATAAATAATTAAGGGGAAATGAGATTTTGATCTTTAAAATCGTACCTGATTGTTATTTTAAAATCCAACAGTGTACAAAACAACAGTCACAAAATGGCAGCAGCTGGAGTTCTAAATGAAGAGAGCGAGTCCACGATACTGGATGACATAATTAAATAACTGTACACAAAAAATATTGATTTGACTGAGTTTTAATATTTAATTTTATTAGGAAAAAAAAAAAACTTCCTAGTAAGCATATAGAGCTGCTGACTTCAGTAACCCGGATGAGCCTGTGTTATTTGTTTTCAGCGGTTGTTATCGCTGAACAGCGCGATTGACCAATCAGAATCAAGAGATATTCCACAGAGCCGTGTAATATATGTAAGCAATATGGTACGGGAGGCTGTGCTGTACAGTAAATAAGTCACAGCTGAAGGGCGTTGTTAGGCACGGCGTGGAGCGGAGTGCCTACAACCCCTTCAGCTGTGACTTATTCACGATTACAGCACTAGCTTTGAGTACCTTATTGCTTTTATAAAACGGTTACCACACAATACAAATATTAAAGCCAAAAATATGTATCAATGCAACTTTCATGAAGTAAACTTTCACTAAAGCCTTCCTTCCGCCGGAAAAAATAGTCCCTGACCATGAACAGCAACAAAAGTTACATTATTACGCCATTAGATGGCGGCAAAGTCTGTATTTATGAGTGTGTCAGTCAGTAGTGAAGACTTTTACATTGAAAAGACTGAGTTGTTGGAATAAGACGGAACTGACAAATGCTTT